>NC_081796.1:3101700-3453200 GCF_963082965.1 Carassius carassius | reverse complement strand
TAGCCTAGGCTAATTATCACCATATTAGTTCTGATACCACATAAAGTCAACTTCATAAATAGGCCTGTATCCATTGCGAACATATTTTATTATTAGTCTTAAAATGTCCATAACATAAAATCATTGTTGTCATACCATAGTTTGACATGTACTGCGCTGCGCTGCGCTGATTTCTAAAGACCGCTGTACAGTGGCGGCGACTAGCGTCTTGAGCTCAAACAACGCTAAGAGAGAGCTTACGAATGGTCCAGACCAACCTTACGAAAGTGTGACTTACAGAAGGTAAACTTAGCGTACGAACATGTCGGGAATCATGCCATAAGGTTAAGAGAGAGGTTATGGAATAGGTTAAGAACTACTTAGCGATTAGAACGTTTTGGGGAACCGGGCCCTGAGCTTTTCAACTTGCATTGATTGATACTTAAAATATGTCAGTGCCCTCTTATCGTCTCAAGATGCACACCAGGGGTGTTTCTCTCTCTCTCTCTCTCTCTCTCTCTCTCTCTCTCTCTCTCTCTCTCTCTCTCTCACTAAGGCATGTTTATAAAAATGACTTAGTATAACCCCTGTATGTGAAACCAGGTCATAAAATTGCACTAGTTAAGTGAGGTAACTCTCTTAAGCTAACTAACTAATTGCATATACATTTTTGCATTTTAATTGCATACAATAATACACACACACACACACACACACATATATATATATATATATATATATATATATATATATATATATATACATACATATATATATATATATATTTAGTTTAATTATTTTATTTTATTTAATACTTTTTTTAACTATGTTAAAGTGTACCCCTTTTTCACAAGGGAAAGAAGTTTTCAAGAAGCTGTATGATAAACAGATGAAAACCAAGATTTCCTCTGTATAGTCTGTAAAGTAGCATCAGTTATAGATTGGATAACTTTGAGTTTCTTGGCCAGGATTTGCTTTCTCAATGTGGCATTTATTAAAGGATCTCTGTTCACAAGAGGCACATTGTTCTGCCTGGGAATGGTGCAGTTTTGTAAACACCAATCTTCTAGAGATGGGCTTCCAAGCAGGCAATCTGATGTGAGCGTTTATGTCAAATGACTCTTCAGTCAGAAGAGTTGCCAAAAAAAAAAAAAAATAAATCTTGCAAATATAAAACACATTTTATGGCTGTTGAATTATACATTTGATCAGTTATGATGAGTTATTGTTAGAGCTAAAGTAGTTTATCAGTCAAGTCTCTCACTTTTTGGTTTTAATACCTGGTCACTGATAATTCTCCAACAGTGTTGGTTTATTCATGATTTTTAGATCCAGAGTGAGATGATATTTAGTCATAGAGTCAGGCCTATGTATGAATATAAAATTATATTAAAACCCTCTGTGTTAGCACCTGGTTTGAGCAGGTAAAGACATGCCGCTCATGAGCGATCCATCATTTTAAAGACTGGCATGATTGTTTTGTTTTCTTGCCATGACGACATTAATGAATAATAGTCCGAATCCAGATGTATCCAGTCACATCGCTGTATGACAGTTTGGAGTTTGCCTGTCATGATGACTCATGGGCAGTTGTTATTCATGCAATTCATGTTATTTCATATACCTCTTTAATAATCCTGATGCTGTCTTCTTTAGGCTTGTTTAGATATTGACCCGTGTTTTTAGAATAGGGTTCTGTTTAAACACAAGGTGGCGTTGTCTCAGAGTCTTTATGCTTTGCTGGGAACCCATAGTTTAAACATTTATTTACATATATATATTTTTTACAACTCAGGAGCCTTAATGAATCCAAAGTTTTTTTGTTTTTTTTCATGACAATCTAATGCATTTTTTTTTCAGTAATATATATATATATATATATATATATATATATATATATATATATTAGTAGTGGGCATATATCTCACTGTGATCTTGAAATTAATCTAGATTAATCTAGATTAAAATGGCTCGTTTGAATTCTGCCGAAGGCATTAAAAATATGTGTGTTACCCAAATAAAATTGACAAACAGTAAGTCTTTGAGAAGGGGATTATCAAGCTAGGTGGTGCATTAGAAAAGGGGCTCATCTCCTGTTTCCAAAATGCATCACAAAGTGCTTGAAAAAACTGTAAACTAATTCCACATTGCACAAGGTGCAAACAACCTTACGCCTGTTTCACACATACTCTGTCTGCAGTGCGTATGCGTTGCATATTTTTTTACGCAACATGTTAACGGATTCCAGTTGCGTT
This sequence comes from Carassius carassius, assembly GCF_963082965.1. Classification (NCBI taxonomy): domain Eukaryota; kingdom Metazoa; phylum Chordata; class Actinopteri; order Cypriniformes; family Cyprinidae; genus Carassius; species Carassius carassius. The sequence goes on along the minus strand of NC_081796.1, from coordinate 3,450,966 downwards.
CACATCACATAGCTAATGCAACAGGTCACCAAGTGTGGTCTCTCAAAATGTAAAAAAAACTTCAGTCAAAAGTGACTGAAGAGGTAGAGAGGGATAAAATGAACTTTAAAAGTAAATCTTTTAAATTCACATTGTTACAAAGCACACTTTTTACTGAAAGTTTACAAAGCACAAGTTTACTGAAATGCATTAAGAGACAAAGTCATTAAAGTGATTGCTCTTTAAGTACATTTTATTTCATTAAAATTATCTTCATTTTTACATATACTTCTATATATACTAGATATACATTTAATACTACTTTTCCCATGCTTCTTATTATAAATGAACTTTGTTTTCAGAGGAAATAAAATGAGATACAAATGAGACAATTGTTGGCATACAGTATGAATATAATCTTTGCAAACTTAACATAGCCGACATCATTCATTCATTAATTTATTCTCAAAAGGATTTGATGCAAAATACTTGCATGGTAACACTTCAAATTAGGGAATGCATGTTCACTTACTATTAAGTTTTCCTTTAATAAACTACTTACTATCTATAAGAAGCAAATTATAGGAAAGTGGTTGGGTAGTTAGGGTTAAGGGATGTAGAATATGGTCATGCATTAATATGCACTTACTAATAAACAGCCAATATGCTAGTAATATGCATGTGTTCCCCAGTCTAAATTGTTACAGTTTGTGTATAAATTTCCGCCTCCTTTAGAATTTCAAAAGAGATTTTTTTCTAAAGACAACAAGACATTTGAGATTCCTAAAGTAAACTCTTCTCTATCTCATTGCTGACAAGGAGAAACAATTGAGATGTCATTTGTGGCATTTTGAGAATGCACAAGTGTGTATTTTGAAATCCTTAAAGGTTATTATGGGCTTAACATCTGATGTGTCTTTATAGCAATATTTATACAGTGAGAAGTTGAATCACAAAAAAGGGCTGAAACAAGACCTATCACGCAGTGCAACACACCAGCGCATTATAGCGTCTTTTTTTTAGTATTTCAGAATAAATGTTTGTTTACATTTGCAAACATGACTCCATCTGTTTCGTCTGTGGCGGAAATTGTTATGAGCTCTGTCACTGTGCTCTTTCCATATTGTGACATTTAATATTCGGATGACTCTTCCTAACATCGGTCTCAATAGGTTGATTACAAAACAAAAGACACTACGTCACAGAACAATGAAGATGGATATTTATTTCTCCTTAAGTGGGCATAACTTGAATTCAGACAGTTGTGGGGCGAATTTTACTGAGTCACTGAGATTACTTGCACACTCCCAAAACAGATCATCTGCGCCCCACCCCACAAACTTACAAATACTTGTCTGTGTTGCTAAATATAGCCGTGATCAGTGTCAGCCTCACTTCATGTCTGACTTAAGGATGATTGTTTCATCCTCTCCTCACATATTCGCAGCCCCAGGGTCCGTGTTTTCCTGTCATGCGGCAGACAGGATGTATAAGAGGCACGTATGGCTTTTTAATCATCATTTCACATTCAATATTCCTGGTACACCTACAATATTTCCAGTTCAGTGTCCACTAACTTTTCATTTTCAAAGTGGAATGATATATTAACTTTGATCCATCCAGAACAGCTCTGTCCACATTAATCATGGTACAAATTTAAACTGAGCAGGGACACCAGAGAAGGGAAATATTAATATTTTGCTGGTTGTTGCCATCACTTCAGTAATAATAACAGGCTGGAGCCTGCAAGAACATCTGCCAAGTGAAGCCTCAATAAATGGCATTGAAGTAACGGTTTGTAATCGTAACAGGTGATAATGTTTTGACAAGTGAACAGATTTAGTATCAGTGATTGTCAGAACGCCGCATTGATTCCATCAACTCGTGACACATGCCTGTACGAGAGTCAACCTGAAATAAAGTCTTTTTAACACAAGCTCAAGATATTTTCAAGTTTTATTCACATCAGTAATACCTCTTGTGTTTTTTTCAAAGCTTTTATTTGATAAAGGCAGTTGCTAACAAGTGGCTAAATGAGACTACAGAGGTTAAATGTAGTGACATCGAACTGTTAAATTAATCTACTCACAAATCGCTTTCATCTTCCAAACTCTTGCACACCGCTGTAACTCAAACTTTAAGGGCAAGTATTTTAAAGACTGAACGACGTGTCAGAATCTTAGTTGTGACACTGAAGTTATGCGACCGTGGTGTAATATGTTTGTAGCCTACTGTGGCATGGACTGGGGAGTGCCAGCAGATTTTTGATGGACTGAAGAGCAAGCTCACGTCCTCTCCAGTTCTTGCATATTCTGACTTTTCTCAACCTTTTATCCTGGGAGTTGATGCTAGTCACTCAGAATTAGGCACTGTTTTATCCCAGGAGCAAGAGGGCAGGGAGAGACCCATAGCTTATGCCAGTCGCAGTCTTCGGTCCACTGAGCGAAACATGACAAACACTTGGCGCTCAAATGGGCCATGGCTGAAAAATTTAGGGAATATGTGTTGGGGCAGAAGTGCATGCTGTATACTGACAATAATCCCCTTACCCATTTTGCTTCTGCTAAGCTTGGTGCGACAAAACAGCGCTGGGCGGCACAACTAATATGTAGGTCTGGGATGAGTAACAATGCAAACACTTTGGCCAGACAGGACCCGTCAAAGGTAGATAGGCAGCATTATGATTTGCTGGGAATTATTGTCCCAGTTGAGGTCCAGAAATCTTTGGCTACGGAAGCCACACAGGACACTATTGTATCTTTGCCAAATCGCTTGGCGGGGGACTTTGGGGCCTTGCAGAGGGCTGATGTTGTTTTTGGGGAGGTTCTGGGAGAGGCAGACCTTTCCAAATGGTGAAAAATGCCAACATCTCTCAAAGCCTGCCTTAGTTCAGCTTCGACATTGGGACATTGGGACAGGCTGGATGAGCGAGATGGGGTTTTTTTTTTGTTCAGATGAGGGGGGAGGAAGTTTTTCAGATAATTAGTTTTTTCAGATAATAAGTTTTTTCAGACATTACACAAGCAATGTGTAATGAAGTTTTAACAATGGTGCATCAGGAACACAGGCATCAAGGAATTGAATGCACCACAGAATCGCTAAGACAGCAGTGTTATTGGCCCGGTATGAGTTCCAATGTAGTCCGGGGGTGTAAAGATTGTGAGTGGTGTCAGGTAGCTAAAGAGGCACAACCAGTTGCTAATAGCTTCATGGGTCATCTGCTGGCTTTTCGGCCAAACAAAATCTTGGAGATAGACTTTACTGTACTGGATGGTATTACGGTATTATCAGGAATCGAGAATGTGTTGGTGATGACTGATGTGTTTTGTGGAGTCCAGTAGTGCATCAAGTGGTGAGGGCACCAAAGGAACGTGGGGCTGCCTATTCTGTTGTGCCAGTAGGTGAGCTCGATAAAATGAAACATGTTCATCGCTCATTGCTAAAGGTAAAATATTCAGGAGAGCTTCCTGTACAGAGCCCCCCAAGGCTTTCTTCCTGCACAGCAAGTGTTACAGAAGGAAGATGAGGACATTGATGCAGATCTTTTAAGGCTTGTCCCAGGGGAGCATTGGGCGCTGGGGGCAGTAATGGATGAAAGGGGAAGATTTTAAACTGGGGGGAAGATTGTGTCATGCGTTATGGTTGTGACGTCAGTAATTAGCACCATCCTACGCACATACATAAGCATCTCACACCGGTAGCTCAGGTATGCGACTCCCCTTTGGGATGCTGCCTTTCCTCCTGGCTCGGTTGTTTGGTGTCTGCTGTGAAGTGATTCAGCTCTATTTTTCATCTGCCTGCAATTCCCCAAACCCCGTGTGGCCTGACCTGATGGCCGAGTTTTGTTGCCAGCGCGTTTTTTTGTTGCCAGCGTCTTTTCTTTCCGTTGGTGCTTTTCACTGCCTTTGCATGCACTTCTCTCTCTTTGGTATGTATATTGGCTTTGATTGTGGTTTGATTGTAGTTTTTCAGCATTTGGCAAAGATGACATTATAGTCTGGTTCTTCGTGTAGGTGTATCTGAGCATGGACTTGTTGTTCATTCCTTTTAAACAGAGTGTTTGAACACTTTGACTACATTCAGAGTCCCGTAACGACTTGCTGGAGTGCAGCTTTTCCAATGTGACTGTGCCGCTGTTTTGTTCCCACGTGGAATTCGGCGAGTGCCTGTTTTCATCGGACCACCTCGAGTGTTACCTCGTCCATTGAGGCGTGGAGCATTTTATATAGGGTTGTGTGATTTAGCCACCTTTTAGAGTATTTTGTTTAATTTTGTGTATATTTTGATTTATTTTGAATTTTGTTTATCAAAGTGGTTAATTTATTTTAATTTACTATCACCTTTAGATATCTGTTTATTGTTTGAAAAATGTTGATTTAATTTGTTTTGATGTGAATTTTTGTTAATTAATTTATCTAGTTTAACTTCTTTGATATAGTTTGGTTGCCAAATCTAATATTATTACTAAATTTGTATTTTTTCCTTCTGAATCCTATGTTTGTTTCTTTGTGTGCGTGTGTTTCCCTCAGGAGTTGCAGGTTTACTCGGAGAGCGTGTGTGGCTAACCTCTTTTGCGGTGGTGGTGTTTCTCACAGATTGCAGTGCTTTGCTGTGTGCACATGGTTGTGCGTGTGTGGTACCACCAGGAAGTTACTTTTGTTGCCCAGTCTATCATGAAGTAAGACTGCAGCCCTGTGGGTTGTTGGTGAGAGTGTGTGTACTCAGATATGAGGTCGAATGCTGTTTTTTTCTTCTCTAAAATAAAAATATATATTTTTTTGTAATTTTGTATAAAAGCCTGTGCCTCCCATTATTTGCAACTGCCTTGGGGAACCTGTGTGTAGCCTTAGGGGATAATTCCCAAGGTGGCGTAGTCAGTGTTTATGGTTGGGTTGATTGGTTCTGGGCCCCTTCTAGTCAACTTGGTCACCACACTAAGTTTAGCTTTTTACTTTTGCTGATTGTATTTAGGATTTTAAGTTTCAAGTGTTCGTAAGAATCATAAACCTTTGCTGGTCACAGAGATTATTTTATGGAATAATCCAAAAGCTGTGAAAAAATTATATTAGGTGTTGCGAACTTCTGGGTTGGCTTTAAAAGTAATCATTACAGTCTTATCTGAAGTGTTTAATTAATTATCAGGATTATATACCATCTGTGCTTGAAAATTCCATTTAATTTGAGGTTATGTTAGTTTGCTAAAGGAAATAATAATAATAATAATAATAATAAGAGAGATGGTTTAGTTACAGTATTCACAGTGGGCAGTGGGATTTTTTCTTTGGTGTGATGTTGCATCCATGCATGTATAAGGAACAACAACAAAAAAAGCACTGTGCGTCATGTTTTACTGTCATGTTTTTCTTCTTCTATTTTCTTTTTCCAGCTCAAGTGTTCATGTATTTTACAGTATGTAAACACCTTTGGACACAGCCGTTGTTTCCCAGAAAGCGACTGCATCATTTTCAAGAGTTTTGGCCCAGTCCTAAGTGTGCCTGAAAGTCTGATTTTAAACAAACATCACTGCATCAGAATTAGATAGTGTGCATGGGTATGTATGATCTCTCTGCAAGCGTTTCTGAGTACTAAAGAAAAGCCATCATGTGCTAAGCAACCTGAAGAGTCTTGGGGTACTTGTGTTGAGTGGCGTGCATTATGCAGCTGAATCAGACTTCTACTCAGTACTCCAAATACTTTGTATGAATCAAGCACAGAACCTTTTTTCATTGCTTTCCACTTACTCGAAGGCAGTTTGTAAGCACTTTTTTTTTCTTGTCTAATTGGGAAATGACTACATAACATAAGCCTTGTCATTTGCCGGAGGCATATAAACTAGAGCATTTTTAACATTCCACGGATTTGAACATTTATACTTAGGAGCAAGCATTCCCATAAGCATGTCCAAACATGTTCAACATATTTGTTTGAAATGTCAGATTTTCATGATTGCACAGTGGTTAATGTAAGTTTGTTTGTTCTTGGAGGCATTTACATAGAGATTTGTGTATGTGTGTTTAGGTTTATTTAGATGCATTTTGGGGACAGTTTAGAAGTTGGCAAAATTTGACATATTGAGTCTGAGAATATCCAAGGACAATTGGTCAATCTGGAGCCCAGTGTCTATATACTGTAATTTCAGACCCAAGCAAATGTTCTGCACTGGAGTGTTTTATTTTAGCAAACTGTTGAATTTAATAGGGTTCATTAGCTGATCTTTACCACACATCATTAGCTGTTCTGAAATATGTAGTTCGATAATCATTAGATATTCCTATAGAAATTCTATTATAGTAATGTTTAGATGAGGGTTCCACAACAAGTGTAAATAGATGAGACAGTTGCCTGGCAGTTTATTTTTTTATTTCCACCAAAATACTTCATTCAAGGTTTAGGCATACTTATTAGCAGTTTATGCATTCAATTCGAAATGTTCCATGTTCTTGGTGTTGCAAGCATACACTACTGTTTGAGAATACTAGAAGTACTAGGGTGTGTTTTTTTTTTTTTTTAATGGACTGAAGTGCGATAACTCTCTCAGACCCCTGAAATGATTGAGAAAAGTATCCAGTGCTTTTAAGGTTATCAGGTTATCACACACTGTACTCTGAGTACCGGGTAATTGAAAGACTTTACTCATGTATATATATATATATATATATATATATATATATATATATATATAAACTGTATAATATTAATGAAATAAAAGGCCACCTAAGTGTACTTAATACTTAATAAGAGTACACTACCATGACTGTTTCTTAAACTTTTAACCGTAATGTTAATGTAATGATATTAAATTGACTTTTAATTAACTAAAAATTTACTTTGTTTAACAAAGTACATTTTAAACCATTCTGTTTTAATCATCTTTTAAAGAAGTACATTTATTTTGATTGTGTTTACACTGTAAAAAATTGTCCTGTAAATTAACGGTAATATACTGGCAGCAGGGTTTCCAGCAGTGTACCGTAATTTTACAGTTTTAACTTTTTTGTTACAAGGGAATAAAACCAAAATAAGGCTTCAACAGTTAATGGTAAACACGTTTCAATTTGATATGTTTCTACTTTATTACAGCTGATGCTGCCTGTTTGCTTTCTTTGCAGGTTTTCTAGTGTTAATTTGTCAATAAATAAATAAACACTGTACTTTTATTCATCTTTATGCTATAAGCATTGCCTGAGTCTAAGGACGTGAGTGATTATGGTGTCTCGTCCTTAGCATACAGTTAAGATTTCTTACATTCATAATAGAAATTGTATAAACTTATACATTAGTTTTGATTCTTAAATTCTGAATCCAACAATGGTGCACATGTCATGCAGTAACATTTTACTCTTACGAGTCCATAAAAACTGCAAACACTGGCTTAAGAAAGAATTAAAAAAAACTTAATACACTCTCTGCTCTTATTGTGCATGATTCATCCATGTATGTCATTCCAAAGACAATACATGTTTGTCTTATATTAACAATTTGTTTATATTAACAATAGCCAAACAGAAATTGATACAGTTTAGGCTGCTGATGTAAATAATGCTTTCCATACTCTATTTCTTTCAATTTCCACGAATGCATACTGGCTCATATGATGTATGCACTGCTTATTGATGGCTTGTTTGGCATAGAGTTGAAGATTTCCTCCATTCAGTATGTAGAAACACGAGGGGTGTGGTATTTTATGCCAGCGAGTAGTGAGTGCAGGTCACGCAAGGCTGTAATAGAAACGTGAATGTGTCAGTGTAAGAGGAAACTAGGTTTCTGCACTGGAATATGATATATTACTTATAGCTGAGAACACTTCTCCCATTGATTATTTGTCCAGTTTTCCATAGTTTTAATATCAGCTATTCCAAACAGCTTACAGACTACTTTCTTTCTTTTTTTTTCTCCACATGCACAAATGAAGCGTGATGGAGAAAACAGTCATGTGATTGCTCTACCTCTTCCTTCTTTTAGGAACTAGCACTTCCATTTTTAACACACAGGATCAAGCTGTTCCTTTCGTCCCACCCGCTTGAGATTTCCTTTGACACCACACACACACAAACTCAATCTCCCACCATATTATGCCTCCCTTAGATTTCTTCGGGATGTTCAGCTCATGGTTTTCCTTAACAGTCTTATGGAGGTTAATCTCACCACCCACCTGTGGTCTCTGACAGGAACTCGCGCTGTGTTTCTGTGGCCCGTCTTGAGAATCTTACACTTAATTACAGTGTGGAAACTTCTTACCGACTTACTGTCAGGAGAGACAATTAAAGCAGCAGGTGAATGAGGTTTGAACCAGCAGAGCAACAGGAACCTGGGGAGGTCAAACTGTGAATCCAATCCTGGAAGCAAATTAATGTTAGCCCGCACTATCAATCAGAGTTTATATCATTGACAAGGTTCTTGGAGCACAACAATGGCCATTTTTATATAAGCATGATTATATCCTGAGGCACAACAGGGCTGATGCTTCTACAATGGTCTTTTTTGATTTGTCCTCCCACATCCAGACTGCAAGCAGTCCTTAGCTACAGGTTGTTATGTTACATTAAATACAAGGGTGGTTCCGAAAACAAATGGATCACACACACCACTGGTCAGCGAAGAAAACTTTGAAATGAAGTGAAGTTACATTTGGGTGGGAATCATTTCAAAAGAATGTTATGAGTATTTAACCAGATTTTTCCTCTAGGCTTTCATTATTATATTATTATAAATGTATTTATGAATGAATGAACGATTGAAGGATTGAGTTGAATGAATGAATGAATGAATGAATGAATGAATGAATGAATGAACGCAAGTGGAAGTTGTATTTTAATTTTCTGACATGTCTATTGAATACATTTGATACATTTTCTAATGTGTTATTTAAATTAGTAAAAATATCAATTATTAATATATTAATTAAAATTAAACTATTAATCAATTAATTGTTTTACTTAATATTTTATTTCTGTAGTCATAGATGTATTTGTATATTTATTAAGTTCTTTATTTTTGTATGTACTTATATATCACATAATTTTGGAATATGAAATATCAGTGGTAAATAAATAAATACAATTTGCAATTAGATCACTAATATATATTTTCATTCATTCATTTATTATTTTGTCTTTACTTAAAATAAATAAATAAAATTAATTCATTCATTAATTTGCCATTTATTTTGTGCAGTGTACATACAATTTATGTATAATTCACACCTATTTGCTTAGCAACGTTTTTTTTTTTTTTTTCGTTTTCTCTAGTTTAGAATTATTTGAGTCTTCATTTTGTGTGTAACACAAATATGTGAGATGTAATGCATTCTTAATAATTAAGATTGGATGTTTGTTCAATAATATATGACCAAGGACAAAAGTTAAATTTGCTTTAGCAACGAACACTAATAAGCCTAAAAAAGTAGCTGTATGCTGAAAACCGTTTAAGAGATTACCCGAGTCCAACAACGGACTTGTCCCAGTATTCTGTTTTATTTTTAACTTCATGTGGTCTGTAGGATTTAAAAAATAAACCATCTGTGTTTCTGGCCAAGAAAGTGCACATTTGGCCAACTGTGTAATATATGACTCGAGGGTGCTTGAGGGTCAAGGCTCTGGTGAAATCTGTAACTGTGGCCAAATCTTAAATTCAAAGGGAAATTTACAGTTATCTCAAATCCTATTACTTTGCCATATGGCTGCTTAGAATGATAGGAAAGGGAAAAGGATGATGTCTTAGTTTGGGGGCAGCCATTGATCACCATGCTCACTCAAATAAAGACGTTTTCTTCCACATCAAAGCTCCTAGATGTACAATTGTTTCTTCCGAGGTTGCCAAATGGCACTTCATCAGAGAAAAATCTGAGGAGAAACAAGGCAGCGAAGAGTATTTCACTGAACAAAATCTCTTCTTGATAAAAGTGGGCCTGGAGGACTGTTGTTGATTTCACAAATTTCTTACCTCAGTGCCACCAAAGTTTCCTCTCAGATCATTAGGCCTAACACTCGAGTGAAAGAAATAGCATGTGACGTTTAACATGTAGGTGGTCATTTGTAATTTCTATTCCCATAGTCATGCCTCCAAATGGAATTATTAAATGGAGTTCATTTGATTCCAATCATTTTTTTTCTATTATAATGAGAGAAAGCACTCAATGAACCCGGGAGCTGTATGTAGACTCCAGGGAGAAAATATGCCACAGTGGGCATTAAATGTCATGCTTTATCAGGATTAGACTACAAAGTTCCATTGAAATAGTCACTGGCACTAATGATGACAGGTGGCCTAAGTGACATATTTCAAAGCGTTGAACAGTCACAAGGCCTCATTTATGCCATCTGACGTCATTGACTTTTCCAATGTCACAACCCTCTTGAGACAGGTCTTATTTGGCCCACAGAACACGAGCTTCATTTCAAGCTCTCACTCTACACTGGTGACTAATGGAGTTAACTGTGCTCATCAACATGCTAATGATCAAGTGCCGAGCCCCCCCCCCCCCCCCTTTCTTCCACATGTATGAAATCCCATTAAACCAATCAATCAATGTCTGGCACCAGGGCTACTGCACTGACTCACAACTGGTGGAATAAGTGTTAGGGTCCACACGATGGAGGTGAACATTGTGACTACAGTGTCTTCAAAAGGTTGTCTTTGTGCTGGACGAACCATCTGAACTGTGTCATTTCATCACCAGGTCCGGATCTCACTATTACCCTATTTCAATTTTTTTTCTTGTCTTGCCACCTTTTGTAATAATGGTCTTCTGCAATGTGTGCTTAAATGATTGAAATGAAGTATTTACAAGTAGATGAATGACTCCAAAACATGATGCATTATGCTGACAGTTATTGGAGGCCTTATCTTTTATGCAGTTGTATGTATTTTAGTTTTGTTATTTGAACCCTTTCAAGGCTTTGTGTAACTCATCCTAATGACTCCGCAAACTTTTTGGAATCGGTGCAGGCAATTTACAAAAAACCTGATTCCAGACTATTTTATTCCAGAATATCTGCAATTATCACAATGACCAAAATACATTCACTGTGGATATCGTCACAATACCCAAATCAGGACTGCTAAACCTGGACAACTCCTACCTTTTTGGTCTACTAATCCAAGACTATCTAAAAATGCTGGGAGACTTGTCGATTATGAAATGCTAACTCCACTGCCCGGGTCAGATGACAAGTAGACAGAGTGAGTTCATGATTGGCCTCTGAAGATTCCCAGACTGAAACAAGCTGTGGAGCAGGCTCTGAGGGCTCCCAGACTAGAGCGGACTCTAGAGTAAACTCTGAGGGCTCCCAGACTGGAGTGGACTCTGAATGCTTCCATGTATGCAGAATAGTCCAGAGGCCAAAGGCAAAGATAGCCTTCTTGACAATGACAGCAGCAGCAGACTTGGGACCACAGGAGCAGGGCCTTCCATGACCACCGGACTCAGGACCACCAGATTTGGGTCCTCCAGGACCACCGGTCTTGGGACCACCAGCCATGTCAATGGTGTAGGAGCTATCCTCCTCCTCCTCATCTTCTGAGAATGATGCAAACTGGTTGGAACGGGCACAGGCTAGGAGGTGGGAAGAACAGGGAGAGGAACCCACTCCTCCTGCAGCAGTTGTCTCTCCATTAGCTGGCAACAGTTGTAAACACCTCCCAATAAGTCTAGGTTTCTGAATCCTCCAGTCCCTAAAAATCAACAGGGTCATCCAGTCCAGCAAGAAAGGCATGTATGATGGTGCACTCACTAAAGCCTAGCCCCTCAGTCTCATCAAGGATGGCTTGAGCAAATACAGCACCCCAAAAGGGCAATAGTTCTGGTGAAATAGTAGCAGTCCTTTGGCCAAGGGTAGGTCCTTGGAGAAGGTCTCCTGCTCAATGGGTGAAGAAAAACTCAAATATCCTCATCTTCTGCTAAATGGCTGTTTCGTTCAGTCACAGTCCGTGTGGAGAGATGAGGCGAGGACTCAAAGATGCAGTGAATTGGCTCTTTATTACATTGATTGCTTACATATAGAACAGCCACAGGCTCAGCACCCATCTACTTCCACTCACTATTAAGAATCTACATCCCTTCCAGAAGTTTCAAAATCACTTTCCTGAACATTCTCGTTCACCATTCCTGGCTGGTGGAATGATCTTCCCACCCCTATCCAGAATGCTGAATCCCTGTCAATTTTTAAGCGACAGCTGAAAACTCATCTCTTGAAGCTACTTGACTTCATCATAAAAAAGTATTTCTCTTTATTTATTTATTTATTTATTTATTTATTTATTTAGCTTGTATTTATTTGAACAGTGTCTAAAACTTAGTATTACATGCAATTCCTGTGTCTGTTTGCTCTTTAAGAAGAATTGCATTGTGTATCCCCCCATTGAAAGTCACTTTAGATAAAAGTGTCTGCAAAATGACTAAATGTAATGGAAATGTATTAACAAAAATAAACAAAACTAACAAAAGTTACACCAAGGGAAAAAACAGGAAGGAAGGCCAGAACTAGGAGCACACAGACACTGACCACAAATAACGAAACAGCACAGGACTGCAAACACAGGTAGACTAAGTGGGGCAGGTATTGAGGGAGACACAGGTGGAATAACTGAAACAACAATGGCTACGTTTACATGCACAATTTTTGGTTCAATCTGAATTCATTACGATTGATGAATCTGATTGTAGTGTTTACAAGAACACTAAATAAAGTGATCGGGTTGATGTGTGCATTTATATGTCACAAGCTTCAAATCAGAATAGATTTATTTTGACGTGCACACTGCTCAAACAGTGAAATTGAAAGTGAAAAGTGACATATAGATAATATTGAGTTTCTCACTGTTTGTACATAATAACCAATATTTACCCATTTACAGTATGGATAAATATACATATAAACCACTTTGTGCTGTGCTGCTCATATTTATCACAAATAAACCACCCACTTCAATCAGATCATAATTTCATTCCCATCGAGCTCAATCGAATCGATTAAGGTGTTTATATGAACGTTTTTCAATCCGACTGAGCCGTCAATCCCGACAAGCTTGCACGCTCATTCTCAATTACCATAAATCCCGGCCATTATATCCGACTGACAACTATATATGGGCATCATATTATGACACCAAACGAAGAATTTCAACATGTATTCTCAAAAGTGAATGAAAAAGAAGTGGTCGGGATAGCGTGAAAAGACTAATTAACCAGTCATCATTCTTGGCAATTAAGTCTGCGCCGGTCTCTGAAAATATGCCTTTTGAGTAGCACTCTATCTTAGAGCTGAAGATCTTTGCCCGAACGGTCGGGGTCGGGCTTAATTTATTTCATCTTATGCGGGCTTGGGCTTGCGCTCCGGTTTGCGAGGTAAACGAGCGGTCATGTGATGTGTTTCGATTAGCGCGAGAAAGATGCGAAAATGAATGCTGAGTAAGTGTAATGGAGGCTTGCTTCTGCCGATTACGTTTTGGTTGCACCAGCAACTAAAGCAAAGTCTGAGGTGTGGAAAAGTTTTGACCAGGTTTATAATGAGAATAATGAGTGAATAATGACGCACCATCAGTGAGCGCAGGAACGCGCTGAAGCCATCTACAGTGGAATCAATCATTTTCCTGGACAAAAAACATGTAGGCTTAGCCTAATCTCTGTGAGTAATGGTTTTTCAAATGATAACTAAATATTAATTGAGTCTTAAATGCATAATGTGGACAGAGTATTTACGATAATGTTGACATTATTCATTTATTAAATATAGCCTATCATCTGCTAGTGCAAAGCAAATCCGGCGGAGCCTTTATCTTAATTTCGTTATTGCCAAATACCCATCTTAATTTAAAATTTATCTTAATTTAAATTGTTAAAAATGACTCGTTTTTATTGGTGTGTTGGTCTATTTATAGGCTAAATGAGCCTATGTCTAGAATGCTGAGATGTTACAATGTAACAGTGGACTTATTTTATTTCTTTATTCCAACTTCAAAGTGGTCTAGTCTACGTTAGTTATGAATAAATTATGTTAAAACATGTGTAAATGACTCATTATTGACAAAAGGCAAAAGAGTTGTGTGCGTGCGCACATTTGAAAAATGTCGGGCTGTAAACGGGTTCGGGCTTTAAAAAAGCTGTCAATCAAAATGTACCTGTCGGGCTTGGGCCAAACCTAACTTTTAAGGCCCGATTACAGCTCTACTCTATCTGCCAAATCTAGCAAAAGCGCTATATTAGCGATCGTAAATGTTTCTTGTTATTCCTGATTTTGGCCATTTTATAGGAAACAATTTTTGTAACAACTAAGGGGCTATTAGTTTGCCCAGTCCTATTAAAAGCATTTCCTTATTGGATTAAAGTGTTCTGTTGGCAGACACTATTAGCTACTAGCTCTCATAATAAAAGTAAAAAGAAAAACCATATGTAATTGCTATATATTTTTTTCTAAATGATGTAAATATGTACCCGATTAAGGTGAATTAAAATGCAGCCTTATTAATGAGCAAAATGTTCTGCTGTTAAACACACTATTTACGCGTGGCTGGGAGCAGGTGTAGATTTTTTTTCGTACCAACTAACATTTGGAAAATACGAACATTTTAATTAATCCGAAAATTTATGCCAGAACCACTTTACACACGATTTACACACAAATTTGTTCTGCTCGTGTTGCATGAATGAGACTCATTGTCCTCGCGTGGCCATCCTGGGCACTCCAGCTAAAGACTGTGACCATTAATAGCTGTTAAATCTCTTAATTCTGAGGTGTGTAGCAACTCAATGCTCAAGCTATTTAAATTCAGGTGAATTCTGATTGGCTTTGAGTATTTTTATAGTTCATCAGCTTGTATAGAGTGCAATAGTGTCTGTCCTCTTTTTCAGGGAGCGTTAGGTCCAGAAGTAATTTTTCCATAAAATTTTCACGAGGATTAAAAAAAGAAAAAATTGTGTTGTAAGCCATGAACCAACAAGCTATGGGGATAATTATAACATTGCTAACGTTGATTTAAAGCAAAAACTTATTTGAAAATCAGCCAAAAATATGAAGGTACAAGACGGCTTAAATCAGGAAAAGAACTAAAATCCCATAAATCATAAAAAATGACACAATCAAATGAAATACGATCCATTTTTGGTTAATTGTCATAGCAACAATATATTTAAAATTCCTTGGAAAACGTGCTTATGCTGAATATGTATTTAAATATTAAACTGTTTTGAGTACATGGGAAGAGTGTCTCCATTACATAATTTGAGTCGCTTCATGGGAGAGGGCGGAGCTCAGCACTCATTTGGCATGATTTGCAACTCTCTGATTGGTGGAATTGTCTGCACAGCATCATTGGTAATATAGTTTTCCAAAAGAGTTTTCATTGTTAAACACAATTATTCATAACGTATTCAAAAAGCATATACCATTGATTAACAAAATCGGAGCTCACAGTAGGGCTGTCTTCAATGGTTTATACCATAAAAATAATTGGGACTATGTACAAAAAAAAATGGCTTTAAAGCGACTGTTGCACTCTATAAATAGTTCTAAAAGTGATTCCAACAATATTGTTCCTCAGCATCGCTAACATTATAGTTTTGTTG
Organism: Carassius carassius; assembly: GCF_963082965.1. Classification (NCBI taxonomy): domain Eukaryota; kingdom Metazoa; phylum Chordata; class Actinopteri; order Cypriniformes; family Cyprinidae; genus Carassius; species Carassius carassius. The sequence continues at coordinate 3,435,425 of NC_081796.1, read as the reverse complement.
TGGAATTTCTATATTCTAATAGAAAATTAGAATATAAGTTATCATTATAGTCGTGGCTTGGACATTTCAGACATTACTCTCCCAAAGCATCAGAATCAAAGAATAGATCATTTTTAGGCTCCTTACCCTACTTTTAATTGTTTACCTGTTAACCCGCTATTGTCCACTAAGGAAACATTTTCAAGGTTCTTCTTTCTCAGTTTCCTCTCTCTTTCGTCTGTGAAAGCTTGAGATGTCCAGTTTCTTAGACAGATGATCCAGAACCTGCTCTCTAATGAGCAGTGTCAGGCCCTCAATCTTTCACAATCAATAAATATTTCTCTAGCACAATAAATCAGCATGGATTTGACATCTCTGTTTAAACAGTTACCCAGAGACCCCGGAGTCAAGTTCACATGAGGCAGAGGTCACCTTAACATGTCCACATCACCTGCTCAACAACATATGCATTCACTAAAAGATGATGTTCTGATTTAAATCAATCCTACATGTCTTTTCATTTCCTAAAAGTCCAGCAAACATGTCATCAAGAAAACAAGACTCTTCCATCATTTCTTTTATACCAAGATCTGTCTGGTTTCCACTATCAGTCTGTTCGCACAGTAGTTCATTTATATTTCCCAGCTTTGTGTTTTGATTTCAACTCAGACAAACCCAAACAAAGCTTGGCATTGCCACTCAGGGTTATGTTTATCATATCCCACGTACTGTAAGTGTCAGGTTGCCATCATGCAATAAGAAACACCAGACCATTTACATTTTAGTATAGCACAGCAAAAGCATGCCACATTCTAATTCTTAGCAGAAAATTGGCACTGCTTTTGTTTTAAATCTTTGACAAGAACTATTTGTAGTGGGGTTTCAAAACAATCAGGCCATTCTTAGATTTGTAAAAGAATGAGCATTCTGTCATTGTCCTGATGAAAGAACACAGGATCAGGGTTATGTTTTGCTAATATCTCAAAGGAGTATTCCAAACATACCACATCAGATGGCCGTTTAACACGCTCTAATCAGTGGCACTTCAGGTATTATTCTTCAAGGTTTGCTTGTTCAAGTAAATTATTTGAGAAATAAAGCCAAGCAAGCTATAAAATCATAATTGTGTGAAATTAAGTCAACGGTTATCAGATGTAGTCACAACTGAGAATAAAGTCACAATTATGTATTGTGACTAATTATGTAAAAATAGTCACAATCATGAGAAATAAAGTTTTATTTGTAACGTTTATATTTCAAGAAATACACTTCAAGATATACACTAATGTGTATCTGTGATTTATGGTCACAGTTTTACATTTAACATATTAAAGTCAGGATTATGAGAAATAAAGCTGTATTTATGAGATTTACATTTACATTTAGTCATTTAGTAGACACTTTTATCCAAAGTGACTTACAAATGAGGACAATTAAAATCAATAAGAGGGCAATGATATACAGTGTTGGGGAGTAACTAATTACATGTAACGGCGTTACGTAATTTAATTACAAAATTATTGTAACTGTAATTAGTTACAGTTACTAAGGAAAAATGAGTAATTAAATTACAGTTACTTATGAAATTTTTTACGATTACAAAGGGGATTACATTTGAATATTTACACACATCCACATACAGATTTAACTGATTTCTTTCCCAAATTGCTGACTATTCTGAGACATACCGCCCTAATCATTTCCGGGATGCGGAAATACAGTCTGGTTCGTAGAATCCAGTCATAAAAACGAAATGCCTAACTCGGACGGAATATGCCACATTTTGGATGACTAAATTAAAGTAGGTCAGCACACTTGAATCAAAACATGACATGGACTAGTGTCTGTGAATATAAAGCCTCAAAAATGCAATATATGACTTGCACATTCTGCGTGTCTGTGGAAATTAATCAGGTGCGGACTGGACACCGGGAGAACCGGGAGAATTCCCGGTGGCCTGGCAGCCGATTTTGCCCCACTATTTGATATCATTATTGTATAATTGTCTGCCGAATGTACTAAAGCGATCATTTGCGAATCCGCCATTTGATAATTAAATCTCTAATAAATCATGAATTGTTAGTCATGACTCGCGCGCTCTCCGCGCCTCCGCCAAACGGTTTGGATCAGACTCAGAGTAATCAATGCGAGAGAGAGAGAGAGAGACAGAGAGAGACAGAGAGAGAGAGAGAGAGAGAGAGAAGAGAGTGGACTGCTGGAGCAGAGAAGCAGAACTCCTGTTCAGGGTTTCAGGTCAGTTTCATCTGTAAAGATGTTTTTTTGTCTTTGTTTTTTTATTTAATTAATCAAGCAGCAGCACGTTGCTCATCAGTCATCACTCAAAATACTATATAAAGGACATCATTATTATCAGTTGTAATGTTACAGTAGTAATTTAGCTGAAAAACAATCCGATTTTTTTTATAGGTTTAGGGGGAGCTACGACAGACAACAACACAACCCTTACGAAAATTAACATTTTAATATTTAACTATAAATCCAGAGAAAATGGTTACTATTGTTTAACTGTGATAACCAAAAATGTAAAATTATTTTACAAATGTATTTATTTAAAAATAAATACAAATCCATTTGCAAAAAACAAACAAAAAAAACAAGGTTATTTGACTTTTATATAGGCTAATTAAAGCATGGTAATTTTTTGTAAGGGAAAAACATGACTCGTGCACAGTATTACGATTTTTCTATAAAGATATTGTAGTATTGTAGAGTATTGTATTGTAAAGTATAGTTTTGTTCAATCTTGAGTATTAAAGTCACGAGAGAGATGGATAACAGGGCAAAATAAAGAGACTGAAGAGAAAAATGGAAGTGAAGGTGCAGTTCAGGAGATAACTTTTAATTATTTTGCATGTCCCCAAATTAAAGATTTAAACCTTTTTTATGTCAGGTCCATACAAAAAATAGTTTTGTCCATGAATTTGTTTGTATGAGTTTGAATTTTCCAGTCTGATTTTTTTTCCCAGTCCGCCCCTCCTGTAAATTAATGGCAAAGACATGGTTTCATTTACTACACATAGGCCTACTGAAGCTCGCAGTGTTTTCAACCTCTGCTGCCTCAATATAGGCGTACACGAGCACATAAACATGATTTCTAGAACTGCTCTGTGTCACTTCATGTGCATTTTACTTATTTTGAGAAAACTATCATCATATACAGAGACAGCAGTTTCAAAAAAACACCAATGTTTCAGGAGTTTATTACACAGAATACGTCACATGCTTATTAGATAACTGTATTTAAGTTGATGTATATGCTTTTATTTATTATTCTTTAATTTTCACAAATTTAGAAAAGTAATCAAAAAGTACTCAAAAGTAATTAGTTACATTACTTTAATAAAGTAATTGAAAAAGTTACACTACTATTACATTTTAAACAGGGTAACTTGTAATCTGTAACCTATTACATTTCCAAAGTAACCTTCCCAACACTGATGATATACAAGTGCTATAACAAGTCTCAGTAAGGTTGACAGAAAAAGTAGCAAGGTTTATTATATATATATAAAATATATATAAAATATATTATAATATATATATATAATAGAAAAAGAATAGAGCAAGATAGTGTTAGAGGCCTTTTTTTCTGCTTTTGTCAATTGTATAATAATAAATAAAAAAATGGATAGAATACAGAAAGATTAGAGATTTAAAGTTACATTTTTGAGAAAAACTCCCAGTTGTAAGATATAAAGTCAAAATTCTGAAAAATAGACATACTACCAGATGTTGTCACAACTGTCAGATATAAAGTCACAACCGTGATTTACAATAATTACTGTCACAATTATTATAATTTATGATATAATGTCACAGTTATGAGAAATATAATTTGACCAAATAAAATTTGACCTTTATATATATATATATATATATATATATATATATATATATATACACACACACAACATATATATAAAGGTCAAATTTTCAGAAATACATTTTACATTTTGAGATATAGTGAAAATTATGAGAAATAAAGTTGCTGTAGAGATAGTCACAATTGAGAACATGGGAAACAAAAACGATTTTTCGCGGCGTGAGGACACAAAATGTGGCGTGATGTAGCAACAGTAAGCAACAGGAAGTCTTTGTGAAGGATCAATTGTCAATAATGTCACAATTGTGAGATATGGTCAAAATTATGAGTAATAAATTACCAGATGTAGTCACAATTTACAGTAGAAGATTTAAAGTCACAGCTGTGATTTAGTCATGGTTATGAGAAATTAAGATAAAAAGTCAAAATTATTAGAAATAAGGTAGTATTTGTGAGATATGAATTTGGAATGATTATTATTTTTATTTTTTTTACTCTGGGACAGAAACTGCTTTTCTTCTGGTTTAGTGTAGGTCTAGCTGATGCACTGGATAAAGTCAAGGACTTTGGCTTCAACTAGAATGTACTGACATCACAACACAACTTGGTTTCAGTAAAAAATGAAATCTTTGCGTTCCACTGAACTATAATCAAGATGAAAAATATACTTTCTAAGACACTCTGCAGCCAAATAAAGATGAGAATTCTTCTCCCAGACATTCCTTTCTTTTCTGTTGGCTTCAGGCATCGCTACAGTTCACATCGTTTATGGCAGGGATAATGATATGCACCCCAGACACTGAAGTGATGCCCTAAACGATATATCCTTATGGATAATGAAAGGGTTCACTTTAAATTATAACTTATTTGGGTCTTGATCTTGTTTTGATTGGTTTCTCACTGTAAATGGAAATGTGAAATCTGTTGACAGGTTTTGGCCTGCAGGATGACATTGTTCCAGTGTCTGTGAAGTTAGTGCAGACATGCCTGACAACTCATCACAGACTGCTAGAATCAAGCTATATTTTCCCAAAGCATATTAGTAATAACACACATCTATATTTTCATATCTGAGCAAGATGGAAAAAATTTAATAAAATACCCCAGACCAAATGCCTGAAACAAAAACAAATTCCAAGACACACAGCCTCATACCCCACAGTAAATATGAACCACAGGGAAGTCAATTACCAGACATTAATCATGGAAGGAAAATTAATTGACTTATTTATTGTATTGACTGGTTTAAGGTTGTTAATTTTTAAAAAGAGTAGTTAAAATAAGCATATATGATATAAGTAAACTGGAAGGATCTTTACAAGATCCCTTAGAACTTCTCACCTCGGATTGCTTAAACTGCAAAGTGTTCCTGGTAACACTTAAGCATGGGGACCAATTCTCACTGTTAAGTAGTTGCTTATCATCATACCAATTATTAACATATTGGCTGTTTATTAGTACTTATAAAGCACATATTCTGCATGAACTTGAGCCCTAATCCTACTCAATTCCTAATCTTAACAACTACCTTAATAAGCAGCAAGTTAAGAGTTTGAGGCAAAATTCATAGTTAATGGTTTGTTAATAGCGAGAATTGGACCTTAAAATAAAGTGTGTGCAAGTTCCCTTATGAAAAAAGTACACTTACAGTAATTGTATTGAATGCGCACTTGCAATGTCTTGTAAAAGTGTGTATATATATATATATATATATATATATATATATATATATATATATATATATATATATATATATACTGTAAAAAAATTACTGTACAATTTACATAGGTACTGTAAATCAATTATTAAAATTTTACTGTTAAAATAAAGCAAACCTTTTTACAGCGATCACTGTAAAATTAAATGTTTATAAATTTGAGTGAAATTACAAGAGCAACTTTGAACTTTTAATGCTCTGCATATATTTTACTGTAAATTAGGTGTTTTGAAATTCATTAACTAAATTAACTTTAAATTGAGATTTTTCACTGCTGTGATAATGTTTAAACATTTGGTTAACTTATTTCATTTGAGTCCACTGAAAAGTATTATGTCTTAGTATAAAACTGCAAAGGTTTAATGTATAATAGTAAAGTAACTAAACATATGACTAATTCAAATCGCTGCAGTTTATTATCAACTATAACACACATATGTGCTGAAATACTTAAAGAAATTATCTCTGCATCAACGTCAATTACTGTCTTTAAATAAAACAGCAGAACATTAGTGTTTGTGGCTCATCATTGACTGAAGCACAGTTTCTACTCTCCAGCACAATGATTAACCACAAAACTACTGTACATTAACATATCTCTCTTGTGCAAATACACATTAATACAGCTCAGCTAAATATTACTCTCCTTATAGATAATTATGTGAATTATTATGTGATGATTGTGCTTTACAGATGAACAGTTGTTGTTAACAAGCAGAATTACTGAATGAAAGAGAAACAAGAACTACAACTGACTTTAGCCACAGCCTTAGACTGAAATAAAAGACATTAAGGCCTGGTTTCACAGACAGGGCTTAGACTAAGCCAGGATTAGGCCATAGTTCAATAAAGACATTTAAGTTATTTTAATAAACGGGCTTTAGAAATAACATTACTGGTTTGCATTTTGAAAATAAAGGCACTGATATGTTTTAAGATCAGTCAGAGCACATTTCTTCATTTCTCCCATTATTAACCACCCCAATGCTATTTCTGTCAGACCTTTACAGAAGATGTTATTGAGAATTTTGTTTTTGTTTTTATTTTGACACTACCATGATGGAGATCAGTGTTTGCTTTAGCTGGACTCTTGAACCTTGACTTTATAACATCAATGCTTCGTCGGCTGTTGTAATCATGTGTTTTTAGACACATTTATAGTGGTAAGAAAACTAAAAATCCAAAGCAGAATTTGTAGTGTTATTGATTATGTCTTGTTGGTGACATCATCATCATTAAACATCAGGTTCAGTGTTTCTTCTCTTACCAAGACATTAACAATAAATTAGACCAAAAGGACAAGCAGGCTGTTTTCAAAGATTGTTAAAAAAAAAAAAAAAATATGATGTGTTATGAAACACACACATCAAGAATCAATGTATGAATCTCAACAATGGTGAGCATGAACAAAAATAAATAAAGAGATCAACTCTGAACATCACAAAACATGCTACTAAAACTCAAGACAAAAACAAAAGCAAAAATTAAAGCACATAGTTATTCAATTCAATAAGTGGATAATTCAACTGCATAATTTATTCATGCCGCAATGCATGCTGGGAGTCATGGTTGAGTTTTCTACTGCACTGGTACCCAGCATGCTTTGCAACATTAAGCTTTTATTTGATGATTCATGTGCTGATTCTTGATGTCTGTATGTGTGCCAATAATCCCGTAATGCTAAAAGGTTTTGTGTGTAAATGTTTTGAAAATCTTTCAGCAGTTTGTTTTCTCATGCGGGGTCAAATAACTTCTGTAAATAAAACAAATCAAATGAAAAAACATGCACCATGTAACTTGAAATTATCCAATAAATGAGTTCAGTGAATCAAACCACCTGGTAATGATTAAACCATTAATAATAATAATAATAATAATAATAAAATGTGTACTACTGAGTAGTGTGTGGGGGATCCTGGCACGTCTGTGACACCAGTATATCCATCAGTACACTTTAAAGAAAGTAGAAGTAATTATACAAGTATACTGTATATAGAGATTTACTTAAGTCCTGCTTAAGAAGGTAAAAAAAAAAAAAAACCTTTTCATTTCATTGCAATCATGCATTTTAGTTTTTGAAAAGATATATTCAGTTTGCACAGTATATTCTTTTAAAGTATATTATTTCTGTAATAAACATGCTTTTTAAAAGTGCCTTCTGTCTGTTCTTATATCCTGTGTGATATTTAAATGAAATAAAAATGCATCTGTTTAGTTGTCCTTGGATCCTAATACCAGAGATGCATGCAAAAATTCAGATTTAAAGACACTTCCTCAGTCATGAAATCTATTTGGTTTGTGTTGGATAGGTTGAGGTCTGGATACGAGTATTACATAACTGGGATTTCTGTCATTTCCTAACTGTTCCAAAGAAATCATGAATGAATTCTTCACAGTTGAACTCATGCATACATAAAATGTGACTGATGTTTAAATGCCTTTCTCAGCTTTGAGAATGACACATCATGTTAGGGAAGGAATCCAGTGCTTAGTGCCACTAAAAACTATCTGCTTTCCCATTCAAAATCATTGGCTTAGGAAAAACGTTTTAGACATCCTCAGATGAGACATGGATTAGCAGATATTTTCCCAGTGTTTTGGCAAGAATTTAACAGCTACTGTATACTGACCTCTCTCTTATTTCCCATGATGCTTGTCTATAGAGAAGTATTAATGGGCCAGGGTCAGGTGCTGACGTGCCTGTGTTGTTGAGTCTTTTTCTCAAACCGGGGCCAGTGCCAGCTACATGATAGCAGTGCACCAAGGGTGTGTGGCCATGGATGTGTGAAAATGACCCAGCAGTCCTGTGTTTAATGGATGGAGGGAAAAAAATGAAAGAGCATGCTGTATTACAGAGAGAGCTTAAAAATGATTTATTATTCTGAATTATATGCTTTTTTATGGAATCTAGCTTTCAGTATTCAATTATTTCATTATGATCTGATTAAAGGCCACATGTTGAAGGCAAGCTACAAAAACAACTATATTTGTACACATTTTTTAAGAAAAAAGCGAGTAGTGAAAATTCTACAATCTTATACTCACCATTAAGTTATTTTACACCTCTATGACTTTCTCACTTTAGTGGAACACAAAACAAAAGATATATATATATATATATATACTGTATATTGTATGTAGTACTTTTTAGTTTTCATTTCTATATTTTCCACCATCTTACTGTCAGTTTTTAGCAATTTTGTTCTGAGATTTATAGACAGATAGATAGATAGATAGATAGATAGATAGATAGATAGATAGATAGATAGATAGATAGATAGATAGATAGATAGATAGATAGATAGATAGATAGATAGAGCAGTTGTGCAGCCACGTGTCTTGGCTGAACTGAATTTATATGCAAAGCGACCGTGCCTCATTATATCTACAGTGAAGCGGAGGGAAAGGTTCTCAACAGATACACACTCTAAAAATATACAGTGACATTTTACTTTATTTGATGTTTAGTTCTCTATCTCTTAATACAGACATACAGAACTGAAAAAAATGGAGGACTGTGGTACTAGAAGGTCATATTGTGAGCGCAGGCTCAACTTGGCTCACAATTGATATATATGTATATATAAACTAGTGAGCACTGCTGATGAGGTTGCTAATACAGCTGTGGGGGAATGATGTAATTTTGACAGCTTTCTGTCTTCTAACCACTGTAATCGAGCTCTCAGTATTTTCCCTTATTTGAAAAGTCATGGTATTTTTTTGGTTTTGGAATAAATGGGAATGGAATAATAATGTTTCCGCTGCCTTCCTTTCGCTGCTATAGAAATGCACTCATCTATTATGATTTTTGCTTCTGTGAACAGTGGGAATGTGAAAAGTGTCCATGATGCCATATCAATATCGTCCATCCTTCGTAGCAGACATTCTTCATAAAAAAAGAAGACACAGACTTGCATTTTGTGATTTAGAGCAGAAAACTTTTTTTTTTTAAACCCACAACTTTTTTGTGATATTTGTGATTTTTATACCGTTTAAATATCACAATTCACAAACCTTTTTTGATTTGTGGCTAAAATTGAATTGATCATTTTGATGGCTAAATTTGTGCAGAAGAATCATCTGTTTCCTGTGGTCTTGTCCTGGTGCTCCTCTGAGACAAGGTCTTTACAGGAGATCTGTATCTGGGGCTCTAGTTGTCCTGGTCTCCGCTGTCTTTCAGGGATGTAGAGGTCCTTTCTAGGTGCTGATCCACCATCTGGTCTGGATACGTACTGGATCCGGGTGACTGCAGTGACCCTCTGATCTGGACACAGACTGGATCTGGTGGCTACGGTGACCTCGGAATAAGAGAGAAACAGACTAATATTAGCGTAGATGCCATTCTTCTAATGATGTAGCAAGTACATAGGGTGTTATGGGAAATACATTTTGACATTTGATCAATATGTGAAATACATAAGGGACTGTAAAATCCATTTGATTATTTATGAATATGCCATAATAATGCAAAGGTCGAATGATCTTCATGTGGACAGTTTTTCCAGCAAACACTGATGAATTTGATTAAAGGCAGGGTATAGGTGTTGGGTTCAAAATATTGTTATGCTGCTTGGAAGTCTCATCTGTGGAATGCATAGGACCATAAAATGTTCGTCCACTCATATCCCTTGGTCTGAGGGCTACGATAGGCTGTTCCACCTGCCTGTCAGAGTATGTATTTGCAAACCTCTGTTTGCACAGATATGATATATGTCACCAGCATGTTCCATTACACTATTATCCATTACATTATTATTGTAATATTATGGGCTTTGTGCTAAAATGATTTCACACTGGTGAATGAGATATGAGGTAATCTGACAGCATTGCATTCAACACTGCACCAACTGCGTCTCTCATCATGTCGCCGTTTAGCCTCTGGTCTCCCTGTGTGCGTTCATGTGTTTTGGAGAGTGATTATGCAGGAAGGATGAGATCTAAAGCTTTTAAAACTAGCCTCTCAGAAATCGCCTAACCTACCTTTAACTGATTGCTGTAACAATTTGAATAATTATCATATGATGTAATTAATTTGATTACACATACAGGATATGCAGTTCTCTAGCAAAGTCACCGTTGCTAATTTGCATGGTTGAATTCTGCTGAATTCTCTGCTGCTCCCAACGTGTCATATTTAGTACAGTAGCAAGGCACTTGGATCATTTATTGTTTTATCACACTGCATTCACAGGTTTCCAGTCCAGAGCGTGCAGATAGTGCAGAGTGGAAGTGGAGCACAAAGTGTGAAATGGAAAAGCTGGTTACATTCTTTCGGTTTTTGTTTTCAGAATCAGTTTTGTTCCCCTTTTTGCCACATTCTTTTGAAATGCTAAGTGAAGGTCTGAGATTTTATGCTTTCCAAGTAAAATGCTGAGATAAAGTTAACAGATCCCGCACACCAAAAAAACATAAAATTGCAGGTTGTATCACACGAAATCAAAGTTTCCTGTGAAAGCATCACTTCCGAGCAATGAATAGAAAGTGTCCTTTTTATGAAGGCTGAGGCCGGTTTCCAAACTGATAAGGCAATATTGTCTAAAGACAGAGCTGAACACAAGCCGATACTTTGTTGTAATGATGTCAAAGGAAGTGATGGCTTTTATATTTTTCACCGGAAAAAAAACTATCTATTATTATCAGACTGAAATGTTACAGTAAATCTGACATGAGTTACTCAGTTGACAACCTTGGACCAGTATCTAACTCCATGTTGGTCCAGGCTGGTTTATATTGGTTAGTGATGGTTATATATTCATTTTTTTTTCCATCTGCCTTATGTTAAACTGCTCTAAATTAGTTTTTCTCCACAGCAATCTACACTTCATACAGCATAATGACAAAGCAAAAAAAAAAAAAAAAAAAGACATGACAACTAAGTTATTAATAAACTGAAAAGAAATAAACTGAAATGATTACATTGCAGAAGTATTCCTACCCTTAACTCAGTACTGAGTTATAGTATAAACAAGATAACCAAGATACAATTCTAACCAAGGCTCTCCTACATCAATTGCTCAGTCTTCAAATTAAGCATTATAGAGGTGACATGCTTCTGTGAACATTCAATGCAGCAAAAGTTTTTTTGTTTTTTTTTCTGTCTCTGAGATCTCTCCCTTGACACATTCTGTCTCTGAGCTCTAAAGGCTGTTCTTTGACCTCAGGGCTTGGCTTTTGCTCTGATATAATATTTTTCAGGCCCTATGTAGACAGTAGTGCCTTTCCAAATCATGTCCGATCACTTTAAATTGTCACAGGTTAACTCCAAATGAGTTGTAGAAACATATCAAAGATGATTCATTAAAACTGGAATGTACCTGAGCTAAATGTCAAGTGTCAATACCTAGGCACTGCAATTATTTCAGTTTTTGTTCATGTTCTTAATCTTTTTTTTTTTTTTTTTGCTTTGTCATCATGATGTATTGATTGCTGTGGGGACAAAGTAACAGAAAGCAGTTTAACATAAGATAACTAAATGTGGAAAAAATGAAGGGGTATGAATACTTTCGCAAGGCACTGTGATATATTAATTTGGTACTGTTCAAAGTTTGTTTTTGTTTTTTAAAAGAAAGTGATACTTTTATTCGGCAAGGATGCATTAAACTGATCACAAGTAACAGTAAAACATTTATAATGTCACACACAATTTCTATTTTTCAAATAAATGCTGCTCTTTTGAACTTTTTGTTTATCAGAGGATTCTGAAAAATGTACAACTATCTTAAACACTGATAATAAAAAGAAATGTTTCTTGAGCAGCTAATCAGCATATTAGAATGATTTTTGAAGGATCATGTGACACTGAAGACTGGAGTACATTCAGCTTTACATCAGAGAAATAAATTACATCATCAGATATATTCTAATTGGTAATTCTATATTATAATAAAAATGCATATATTATAGACTTCTTTAAAAACATTTAAAACATCTCACTAACCCTCTTGTACAGATAGATAAAATAATATTTAATATATAGTATAAATATTATATATATATATCAACTGCATATGCAAGTATGCCATGCATTGTTTGTGATGGCTATCAGCCCCAGTCTGTTTCTGAACTCTAGTCCATCAGTGTAGACAGACTGCATCATCACAGCGATGCTGTCAGGAGTGAGCTGAACGGGAATCAGTGGAAAGTGTTCTTCACATCTGTCTCTTCTTCTGCAGGAGTATCATAAGAAGACATGAAAAGCTCCACGGTGCTGTTGAAGTGGACTCTGGTCCAGTTCAGACGGTTGGGAGGCTGATATCAGAGATGCTTTGGACTAAAGATCTGTTAAGTGCTTAGACAAATAGTTGTAGTAGTTGTCGGCAGTTTATTTTCTGGCTGATAAAACACCTTGGATGTCAAGTGAGGGGACCACTAGTGATCCTGCTGTTTTGATAATGAATGATTTTCTTCTGATTTCCTCTAAATCAGTGGACTGGAAAGGTTAGTTTTAGCTCGTGTGAATTACATATCAATTTCTGTCTTAGTTTTGTACCCTGTGTCAAGCACAGTTAGTAAATATTATTCAATTTAACTGTTTTATTTGTTGTAGTAGTTGTTGTTATATATACAAGTTTATTTATTTAAAAGAAAAGAAAATTACACATTTCCAGAATTCAGTGTGTTCTCAGAGTTTTGGCTTCCGCTGAATTTACATTCATGAACTCTTCCTCTTCAAAATGAAGTCATATGCATTGTATTTCTAGACAGCAGAAGAGTCATCTTGAATTAACATAAAGGATCTTTCAAGCTCTCATATCAGTAATATGCTTTCACTTCCATGGATAAAAACGCTGGTATTTGAGCCAGACGCTAACTTCACTTTAGCATTTTGGCCTTGGCTTGTTTTCCTCTCTGAAATAAAAGAACAGTATGTTCTCAGTCAAGTTGGATCAAGGTCATGGCCAGTCCTGGCTTACGATATTTTGTTCCATATAAAAATGTCCTTCATATCTTCTGTTAACCTTTGACTTTTCCATGAGGTTGCAGAGCAGTAATGATCAATAGTATTTCACTGTGCTCTTATTTTACCAGAGTTTGAATAAATACAGATTTATCATGAATGGTAAATATATATTTACAGTTTTGTATGCTGATTAGTCAATAAAGCTATAATGAGTAAAAAAATAGCCATTATTTTAAATCATATAAAGGTAGGACTTTATTTTTCTGTCCTGTTCCACATTTACATACTATGTAATCTGTAACAACTTGGTAATAACTGGCCAATAACTATGTACTAACCCTGAACCTACCTCTAAACATAACCTTAAGTCGTTGCCTTATATTACCCAGTACTTTCTCAGACAAGTACGCTGTAAGTACATGTAAGAGCACTGTAAACTGAAACTAAAATGTAGGCCTATCTTTAAAAATTTATTTCTAAACATCTTTCCCATCTCTTATGCACACACATGCATTCTATATGTTTGCATTGAAGTATATCATTGTTTTGTCCTTTAAAAGGGGGGCAATGTTTACAGATGTTTGTCAATGGCTCATTCTCCCATTAGAGTCAATTAGCACCATTGTCCTGTGTGTAGGAATCAGTGTTTCTGTTTGCAGAGCTCAGATGATATCCTAATCTAGTCTTGGGTTTGACAACACCTTGCGCAACTAGTTTCTCCCTCCCTCTCAAGCCCTGCGAATACTACACTTATCTCTTTGATATCACACAAAGTCAAATGCTTGTTTAAAGGTCTGTTAGATGCTTTGTTTTGTCTTCAGCTAATCAAAATTCACCAGTCATTTATGTACAACACAACTCAACAAGCATGTTTGTGTGGATCATCCTCTCTTTAGGATGCATGTGTACTGACAAATGCAAGACCTCATGATTACAGAATTTCTTTACTCTTTATATTTGCTTATTTTACACAGTTTAATGTATTGCTGCACAGGAAATAGCACCATTATGTACAATTACCCTGATAGATACAAGTATAGTTTGTGGAGCAGGAAGTAGGGCAATAGTTCCCAACATGCATTGCATGTGACTTACCACTGATTGTATTGAACCTACTGTTCCTATTTCCTGTTTACTTTTCATTTATTTTACTCTCAACTTTAAATGTCTTAATTAAGTGTGTTGTGGTAAATCCTTCTGTCTTTTTTCTCTCTCTCTCTGTCAGAAAAAAAATAATAATTACAACTTTTTTAGCTAACAATTCTGCCTTTTCTTCTCAGAATTATGAGTTTAAACATCACAGTTGTGAGTTACCATTAAAAGTCAGAGAAAATTCAATAATTGTGATCCAATGTTCCCTTTAACTTACAATTGTGGGTTTACTTAGCAATACAACGTTTATATCTCATTACTTTATTTTTGGAACACCATCACACACAAAGAAAGAAAGAAAGAAAGAAAGAAAGAAAGAAAGAAAGAAAGAAAGAAAGAAAGAAAGAAAGAGGAAAACCTGTGTGAGCAAAGTCAGTAAGTTTTAGCCCAATGCGATTAACTAACATTTTCATGAAAAAGAAAATCCTCTCTGGGTCAAAATGACCAGAACACAACATGAAGGTTAAAACAACAACAGCAACAAAATGTTGGTCCAAAAAACTGTGAAATAAAACACAGTCACGTCTAAACGTGTTCAGCTGAATTATTTGCACATCCATAAATAATTTGCTTTAAACTTGAAATTCTGTCATCATCTATATACCCATGTGACATGTAAATCTACTGTGACTTTTATCGTGGAACAAACTGTCAAAGTTTCTACATAGTAATCACTGTCAAGTTCAGCTGTTGCACCTGCTTATTTAAAAAAAAAAAAAAGGTTAAGAAATAAACCAAGGTTCCCTTTCATGCTTTTTAGAAGCTGTACCTTGAACCTTAAAGGAACACTCCACTCGTTTTGAAAATATGCTCTTTTTCCAACTCCCAACTTAAACTGTTGAGTTTTCTAAATCCATTCAGCCGATCTCCGGGTCTGGTGGAAGCACTTTTAGCTTAGCTTAACATAGATCATTGAATCAGATTAGACCGTTAGCATCTCACTCAAAAATGACCAAAGCTTTTCGATATTTTTCCTATTTAAAACTTAACTCTTCTGTAGTTACATCGAGTACTAAGAACGCAGGAAAAGGAAAAGTTGCCAATATGGCTAAGAACTATACTCTCATTCCGGCGTAATAATCAAGGATCTTTGCAGGAACAGTAATGCTTGTAGTACTATTCAGGCGCTGCATGATATTACTGCACCTGTTGCACCCAAGGTACGGCAGCAAAGTTCCTTGATTATGTTAAATAGGAAAAATATAGAAAATCTTTGGTCATTTTTGATATGCTAACGATCTAATCAGATTTAATGATCTATGATAAGCTAAGCTAAAAGTGCCACCGCAAGCTCCGGAGATCAGCCAAATGGATTTGTAAATGGTACTTTAACTCCAGGGGAGTTTTTGAAAAGTTTCAAAAAAGTTGAGTGTTTCTTCAAAAGTACACACGTATCAAACCATTTTTTTTTTTCTGTCATCTCTTGCCTCAGGCACCAAGTGTGCCAGGACTGCCACCGATGCCCCAATGCTTACCTTAGCAAGCAGCACTATTTTTTTATTTATTCTTTTTTTTTTTCAAGTGCATTCTAAATGAATTTTTTTTTTTTTGAGTTTACAATTATGATTGTTTCGCTGGCCGCAGACTCTGAGCTCCTGAATGCCATCGGTGAAGCTCTTTGATCGCTCTCTACTGAATTATTATCACTGCCAGACGTTTGCTCCTCTCTGTCATTGGCCTGAGACAGCTCTGCTTTAACCAGGAACTACTTTATGTCATCTAAACTAGTACCTTTTTCATTTTAATAAGTGAAATTCATCTGAAGTGTCAGGAGTTTGCGAGGCTGTTGATGTTTTCTTGCACGTGTGTGTGCACGCGTCTTGGGGGACACTGTGGTTATGTGTCATGCACCAGTAATGGTTCATGATGGCTCCTCCAAAACCACCATGATTTAACTCAAACCTCAGCATGCAACATGCTTTTTATAGACGCCATCTGGTTCTTGATCCCAATAATCATAATTTACCATGTATACAGTCATCTATTTTCCTCTAGTATTCTCTTTGGGATGTTTCTGAGGTGGCTGTTGGGATTATTTTCTAAATGACAAGGTATGGACCCCGTTTTATTGCTGTGTATATATTTGGTCCTGTAAATTGTTCCCTGATTGTCAAGGCCTGTAATATTGTAGGGCTTGTGAGTTATCAGCACTGTTTTACTTTGCACATTTTTAATATATTTTTCCCTAGTATTTCTTGTGTCTTGCAATTAAATGTTTTTATATGTATGTGATTTTTGCAAGAAATCACAACCAACACTTTTCTCATGTCGTAGTGTACAACCTAACTTTAATGGTGAAGCAAAGGACAAAATACTGTAGAATAAATTAAATTAAAAAAAAAAAAGCCACAAGCACATTTTTGATTTGTACAACAAAACAATGCAACATATTGGTATCTTAATTTCCATATATACAGAATAAAAAATATATATTTTTATTCTTAGTCCACTTATTTGTGTCAATTATTTTCAATAACAACAAACAAATAAAAAACAAACAAAAACATGTACAACGTCTTTCTTTTTATAGATTTTTTCTTTTCCATTTCAGTTGTGTTTTTATGACAGTTTGAATGCATTTTCATCAGGAAATTACTGAAAATAGCAAACTTTTAAAAGTCCAAAATGTAACACAAAAGTTCTTTAAGTTATTTTTTCTTTTCTTTTCTTTTCTTTTCTTTTCTTTTCTTTTCCCAAATTGCTTCATTTCAATTTTTTTTGCATTGCACAGTGGTAAAACATTTCATGTTGGGAAGCGGAAATATTAACATTTGCCAAACAAAAGCAGTTTTTTTTTATTGTTGTTGTTTTTTGTTGTTGTTGTTTTAGTTTTTTGTTTGTTTTGTGTTTTTTTGTTTTGTGTTTTTGATCACTGTAGATCCTTTTTATATTTGGTGAGAAATGTTGCACATATCTAAATAGTTATTAGTCTCCTAACTAAATCATTAAATATCAATGCTGCACATTCACTTTTGTAACAATTCATAATTAAAAACACACTTTAAAAGGTTGGCTTAAGTGCTGTTTTAAACATTTAGATGGCCAGTCGTGCATGGACTGTGCAGCAGTGCAAAAGCACACACAGGAGTGAGCTGCTGTGGGACATTGAGAAACTTTTTTTAAAGGTATTTCGGTTTTTCTAACCTGGACATCTTTATAGGGAAAACAAAGCAACCTTCTGAAAGACATATTGGTATCTTCTGAACAACTGTTTGGAGACAGCCTAATATGGTAGGCAACACTAACCTGAATTCTTTGGTGTTGAGTAAAAAGACAAAAAAAACAATTTTGTAAAATGCATGTGTTTACATGGTCCTCTGATGTAGTGTTAGTCATATCTTCCTTCCCCTCAAACCTCCCTGTTTATTTTTAACAATCTCATTGGTTAGACACATGCTATGTAGGTATGTCTGCTCTGAAGTGCTTCTAGTCTTTCTCTATATACATATTTATATATGTGGCTATGCTGATCGAAATGTTGATATAGTGCAAAACTGTAAACGTTTTAACGTCTCATTTTTAAGATTAAAAAAAAATGTACAGAAATCAAAACAATAATAACATTATTAACAATAGTCAGAATAATTAGAATAATAATATAGAGAAATGTTTGGTTCCAGCAGCCCGTCAAACTTCTTTCAAGTATCTCTCAACAACACACACAAACAGACATGCACACAACCTAACACGAATACTCCCGTAGGCACACTGTATATACACACACTTTTTGTACACGGACACACACAACAAACATACAGTATAACATATATAAATCATACGTACAGGTATAAAAAGTCAACAAATGTTAACTTTTTCTTAGTTTGTAAAAGTAAATAGTTAAGAAACAAAACAACACCTTGATGAAAAAAATATATCATAATACTTGACAAGTTGCATAGTTTTGAGATTTTCTTTTTCAGGCACCTCATCTACACCATCTCTCTTCCTGCAACGCATGTCTGCACTGCAAAGTAGGCCGCATAAATACTCTCTGACCTTGCTCCCTTTGCTTTGTAACAAAAATATATTATATTTATTTTCTCTTTTGAAAGTGCCACATAGATAACTCTGAGTTACAGATACCCATTGTAACGTGATTGTATTCTAAAATGACCACGCACAAGTGGTCAAGAGAAAGAGAGGCCTGTCTATGTGAGAGTTTGTCTTGAGGCAGTGAGATAAAGATAGAGGAGCTCTCCTCTCCTTTCTCTACATCTCTTCTTTTTCATTCGTTTTGGGACTGCAGTTCTTGCCCCTACCATCCAACCTTGTCTCTCCCTTCCTACCCTTCCTCTTCACACAGTGGCCTTACGAGCAGCCGCATTCTTCTACAATCATGTTCTGGATGTCCTTTTTTACGATTTTCTGCTCCTCATTGTAGTAGAGCATGGACATGGCTCGCAGACGAGTTGGCACGCAACAGGACTTGATGTTGGTGAAGGGACTGTATCCTCGCATGCGGTAGTGGTTGATGACCGTGGAGTGGAAGGACAATGAGTTGCCCGTTATGCTGGCCACATGGCTGGGACAGTCGCCCTCGCAGTAGTTGGCGTGATACCCTGAGGGAGCGATGATCCAGTCGTTCCAGCCGATGTCCTTGAAGTTTACGTAAAATTGCCGTTTGCAGCAGACACGTACTTTGCCGTCACATTCCAGGCCTCTTTTGCGACGTC
Organism: Carassius carassius; assembly: GCF_963082965.1. Classification (NCBI taxonomy): domain Eukaryota; kingdom Metazoa; phylum Chordata; class Actinopteri; order Cypriniformes; family Cyprinidae; genus Carassius; species Carassius carassius. The sequence continues at coordinate 3,416,160 of NC_081796.1, read as the reverse complement.
TCTTTTGGGACAGATCGTCCATCTGTCGCACCACAGCCATGAGGAACGGCCGGTGGGATTGCTCACGTTCACCACCACCAGGAGTCACGAGCACCGGTGTGGCCCGGGCATCGGCACATAATGGGCAGGAGATGTGCAGACTCAGTGTGCTGCCCCCATGCTGCAACAATGCCTGCAAACTTGCTGAAATGGGAAATGTGTGCCAGCCACTGCGTCGCGTGTCCACGGATTTCTCTGCTAGAACCTTCTCCCCTGTACTTTGCTGCAGGAGCAGCCGGATGGTGACATTGGCACGGGTGCGGTTGCCCTTTGGCAGTCGTAGAAAGAGCCAGACGTTAGCTTGCTCCACGTAAGACATCTCACCACCTTCCTTTGATATGAGAAAGTTCACAAAGCCTGGAGCTTCACCTGTGGGATAGGAAGAGAAAGAAACATCAGAGATTAGTCAATCGAGCTGATCTTTAGTTATCTAACTTGTATTTCACTTTAGCCTGAAGCTCTGGTTGACTTTGAAGACAGTGTGCCAGCCACATCAGAGCTGAAACTGGGAGTGGTGACATCGGATGGAACACTTTAGCTTTGTGCCAACATTGACCGTTTTTAAGGTTTCCGTAACAAACAATCTTCTGTTTCGTGCGACTATTAATAAATGGCATAGATATATGCAGTCATCCATCCTTTTCCTGCACGTCAAATCAGTGAATCAGCTGTCTCTATACGCACACTCGCAAGCAAACAATGCCTCCCACTTGGTTCTTCCTGCACCACCTTGGTATTAAAAAATAGAGGGTTTTAACAAGACTTTAAACCAACTTCATCACCTCTCCTGGCAGTTAACTGAGCAATTAAAAGTCTGCTGGCCTGGAACAAAGTTTTTCTGAACACAGGGTAACACGAAATGGCAATAACAGCATACAGCATGCAGCTGAAAGCAGTGATGTGGCATGTGGCTGGCTGTCTCACTGGACTCTAAAAGACTGTTCCATTTGGCTTTGATTCCCACCGTGTTTTAGACAGAGGCAATGCCTCTGGAAAATCTCAGTTCACGGATCATTTGGGTAGTTCTAAACAAATCCTCTCCATTTACTGACTCAGCCCGTTTTTCAGCTACTAAACCTTTGTTGGGACATCGTTTCTGGCTGGTCTCGGTGACTGTTGTTTACTTATACTGCAGCAGAGTTCTTGTAAAACTGACCACCTTGTTGAAGGTTTGACATACACAAAGAGCTTCTTGCAACAAGTATAAAGCAATATACTCTACTCTAATGCTAATCTATCACGTACCACAATATATTTACAGGGCTATGACATAATAACAATGGCATCAAGCTGCAAGTGTATATGTTTGTCAGAGCGTATTTAAGGATCCCTAGCCCACACACATCTGTCCAAACATAGGCGAGCTTCACAAATGCAGTCTAAAATAATGTTGTTGTTGTTATTTTTTCAGTAGCGGCTAATGCATTGTTCCCCTTTAAATCTGCACCCAGTGAAAGAATCAAGTATTGTTAGCATGTACTAAGCTGGGTAAACCCTTCAACTGCCCCTCCAGAGCAGAGGCCCAGGCCCAAAGAAAAAAGGTCACCACCGGAGCTTTGCAACTCTGCATGCATCTGAATATATTTGCCAGAGAGCAAAGAGAAATTTTGAAATTTGAACAGAAAGACTAAAGAGCCATGCGGTAATCCCTCAACAATAAACACCAATTTAACCGCAAGAGCAGAGTTTGCACAGCTGTCCTGCACACAAAGATGGAGAATAACATTTACACATTCCTCCCCTCCCCCTTTCCATTCCTTCAAAAGAGGCGGGTGGCTGAAGTATAGAATCACCTGGGAACTTAAGTGTGTTTTTGGGGGGGGACACGGGGATGTCCACTCCTCTTTAAACATGGCTTTAGTTAATGTGTTCTATAATCCCCTTTTCTATCTGGTTTACCTTAGGAGGAATCAGCTTCTTTCATCTCCTTGTTGGCCTCTTGTCATATTGTATGGCTTGCAATGTCCCAGTACTTGAAGCTAAAAGAATGCTTTTGCAGTAAAGAAGTCCGCAACCTGAAAGGTTGCTGAAACACGCCTCTCTGGAAGGAGTTTGTTTGTACTCTTACTGGTTAACTGGTTATAGAATGCACTATTTATCTTTGGCTAATTTGTTGACAATGCTGATTAAAGGCAACCGTTTTTCCACACAGATCACACATGCTAGTTCAAAGACCATAGCGCGAACAGGTGCTTAATGGATCAAGTCGAGCGAAGCATTCATTCATACACCCAAAAAGAACACAAGAGAGCTTGATGTATATTCTCTAGGTCTTGCTGACACTTTGGCAATGGCTAGTACTCACTTTAAACACTAGTTGCTTGTTGCTGACATGAAAACAATATCTGGATCACTTCATAAATTAAAGAGTCTTGACTTTGACTTGATTTTCTTTTTTGACCCAACAAGATATTAAATTAGAAATAAATATCTGAGGGTGGACATATGACTCTTTTAATGGTGTGTGGGAGCGAATGATTTGAGTTCCACACCTGTTATGCAACATATTTCAAACACAGTCCCGTCATTAGTGAGGATAGATTTCACAGACTTAACTCTTTTGCTAGAGCATACTATGAGCAGTAATATCAAGTGATATTCATATTCATATATTCAACCAATAATCAGTTATCATCTTCTAGATAACTATCGCTTGCTACTATAATGCATTTAAAGCAGTTCCAAATCAGATACTACACCAAATAAAAATGCAGCCGAGGTATTCCAAGAGAAAATATACAACAGAGACCTACACTGCAATCATAAAACTTCCTTTGACATTACAATGTCACTGAACAGACCAGAAAACCACTAGAATTCCTTTCAGCATTCATGGACTTTCCTACATCCCAGCATGAGAAGCAAACAAACAAAAAGTGCAATTAAAGCTTATTTCCCAACCATAACACTGTGGAGTCTTGTATACATTCTCCGGCGAGTGTCACTAACACTGGCGAGCCGTTCCACGGTACCACACCTTGCACCGTAAAGGCCAAGTATGCTTGTTATGTTCCTTTCCAAACTGACTTGCTCCCTCTTTATCTGGTCCTCATAGCCCACAGGCATTTCAGGCACCAACAGTGGGCCTGATTTACTGCCTCCATCTAAGTCGGGCACCCCATCCAGCCACAAAGAATCACCAGCTTCAGCCAGCACCTGCAGGCCAGCAAAGCTCCCAGGGAACCAGGAGGGTAATAAGGAGAGTTACTGCAGCCTCCCCCTAATAACCTTTGGTAAGAATCTGCAGAACATGGCTCAAGCCCATGCTGAATAACTGAAGGTAGACAGAACAACACATGGTGGACAGTCTATATCGGTTGTTACAATTCATATTTTACTTGTTTATCTGATTGATTTGTCAGGATTCATGGTTGAATGTAGGTTTGAGATGCTTGCTACTCTTCTACCAATCCCACATCTGCAAGAAATAAACCACTCTCAAGAACAGGTTTGGATGATGCATCAGCTGTCAAAGTAATAAATGAGCATAGTTGGCATGATGCTGCAGCATCCTTTCTTCGCTACAGTACTGTACCTCGAATCCAAGAAAGCTTTAAGTAGCATATTACAAAATGTCATGAGCAGTGAAGTATCCTGCAACCTGCAAAACCTATTTGACCACACTAAAGCTAAGGGATCCTTGGCTAAAAAGGAGGCATTCTGATGTGGTCCTCAAATCTGGATTGTGTTTAAAGGTAATACTTTGTGGCTATGTAATATGTAAGGTTTGGCAAGCTGGCAGTGTACCCCCAAAATAAGACAAAGATACTTTAGGAATTAGCCTATTCTATTTACATTGCTTTAGAAAAAAAGCAATTCTTTATATTATTTAACAAAATGACATTTATCTTTAAGAAAGTCAGCTTCTCTTTTCTGCAAATAAATCAGTATTTGATCTAGCAAAAATAACTGTTTGCACATGAACAATCGGGACATCTTTCCCTTGCTGTAACCATTATTGGAGGGAGTGATTATAGGGCTTTCCCTGTGATAAATTACTTTGCAAGTGGGAGGAGATCAAAACGAGGAAAAGAAGTAAATATTGAGTCATTGTTTCAGAACATGTCAAGCTTTGCATATGCAACCTGCACGCCTGAATGACATCAGAAAGGCCAAACACTGAACGCCCACACACATTCATTGCATCCACAGTGATATCATCAATGTACTTCTGTTTGAAGATTCTGCACATGGTTTCAATGGAATTCAGTGACAAAGAACAGTGAACATTGAACATAATATTTATATGTTTCTGCATTTGTTAATTCATTTTCTTTGATTTGGAAGCAAAGGCAGTACATCTTGCAACTTCTCTTGAAAAATAAACTTTAGCAGAAAGTTTGGCCATGTTTTGTGAATGACCTCTGGTGCACTCTTGTGATTTAGCAGTAATGGTGACATGTCAAGGAAAGAGCAAACTCTTTAGATATGCATAGATATGTTTTTAAGCATTTAAAAATGCTGTTATTTCTTTGCTACTGCCTGAAATTCTGCAGACTAAAGTTATTCATGTTTTGCAGTCATGTTAACATACACAAGCACTGATTGCACATGCCTTCAGGCTGCACATACTTAGAGTAATCACTCATTCAACTAGAATACTGCATGTTAGAGATAGTGGTTTAAACTAATATGTCCTACAATAAATGCCTAATGTTCTGCAGTTCTTGTATCTGCCAACTGATATCTTCATCAAGGTGATTTCTGAACCTGATCAGCACATAATTTAAGAGGACAACAGCCATGTATAAAGAAAAGACTTTATACTATAAACTACCAAGAAATAACAACTCTTGACCTTCTGAAGAAGCAGCTTATTATTACTATTTCAGCCTATGATCATTCAAGAGTTTAATGAATAGTACTTAATGCTATTACTTCATATATTTCATAGCTTTATAAGATATGTGTATGTCTACCTGTATGTATGGCAATCATTAGAGCAGATTCTTGGACATGATTCCAGACAGATAGTGTTTGCAGAAGTCTGAGACTTACATCATACACATAATTACAGATGTCTAAACAACCTACTTAAAGCAACATTATAGTGATGCAGTGCAGCAACATGCATCCTAAAAATCAAACCAGTATGAAATAAACACCATGCACAACTTTGCATTACGGTATTTATAAAATGAATCTAATTACAGCTATGTCTCAGCCAAAAAATATCACCGGGTGCCTCAATGCAGTCTAAATGATGCTTGTACACCAGCAGTGGGACGGGACCCACTAGGAAAGTCAGTAAGCTTCCAAGGGCAGCAAAATGTGAAAACTCTATTATTAAATTGTTATATTGAAATAAATGAACTATTAAGAGCCTAAATTATTATAACGTTGTTTTCTTTAAAATGTTATAAGCTAGCTAAATTCAGTAGGTACTTCAGCAGCACATCTTGAGATTACCATAATGTATTATTTAATGTATGGACAGTTCTAGTGTTTATTATTATTATTATTATTATTATTATTCATTTATTAAAAATGTATAAACACCACAATTTGAGCAGACATAAAACAGCAAATCAAATCCTGCCAAAACTGACTTGTAATTGGCTTTTATTATTTAAGGTTTGAAGTTATAAATGTTAAGAGCCCCTGTTGTGCATCAGTTTTGATACCAGATAAATGTTTAGCCTACATAAAAAAATAAAAAAATAAAAAAAATCACTGCAAATGTTGGAGAACAGTTCTATTTAGAATACTTTTGGAAAGTAGATCAGATGCAACTGAAAGTGGAATTTCGCACCAGTCGCGAGAATGGAATTCGATTCGAGCGGGAAAACTCATGAGCCATGATTTCAGGTAAGAACCAATTATGGTGAGGTTTCTGTGAGACAACAATGCGAAGGTTTGGCTGAAGGAGATGATGGATGCTTTTCTACGCTTATTATACCCATTCATTTGTAACAAAAGCTTGTAAGTGAACAAAAGGGGAGAGGACGTGTGCATTTGGTCAGGTTTGATTATGAATTGTGTTTTAGTAACTTAAACACTGAAGTATCGCCTGACAGAACGTATTGCAGTCTTACACTCTAATAATGCAAACACTCCATCCACTGCTTATTTTAACCATCAAATGACTTATTTTGTCCTATTTACAGCCTTGTATTTAGTTTAATTAGCTTTTATCGTGAGAACTATGTTGTAACTATTATATTTACTAATGTGGGTTTCTTTAGTTCCTCTGGTGTGTTTGAAATGTCAAAATAAGTGATGGAGCCAGACATGTAATTGAAAAGTCTGATTGCTGAGTTGAGCTGTGATGTGTTTGGCTTGTGACAGTAATTTGACATTTTGGGATCTGAGTTGTTGAATATGAGCTTGTAATCCTGATTTATTCATTCAACCTGAGGGACAGTCCATCGCCATCCAGTGAATGTATCAAATACCCATGAAAAACCTCTAGATGTGTCTGACATTAAGGGAATAAATACTAAAATTCCAGGTGCTAAAAGTTAGAAATTGATTTGATTATTAACAGATTTCGTTCTGTCTCATAACTAGGTTTTTGTCACCAAGAAAGCATGAGCTGAATTTGTTTTGTACTGTGACAAGCTGTAGTCTGGCGCCAAAAGGTTATCAGGGAATGGTTCTCATTAACAGGGTTCTCACGGTCATGAAAAACCTGGAAATATAAGTGCATTTAAAATTTCCAGATGTGGTAAGAAAGGTCTTGGAACTTTTCGTGATAAATGTAAATTTGTTTTTTAGAGTTGCGTTTCACTCTAAAATATCGAATTGCTCTTTGTGAATGCAGTCTTTATAAAATGATTTAAAAAAATACTTTTGCAGTGGTCACGAATGAAAAAGTTGTGGGGGGAAAACGTGGCTGAATCTTGCATATTGTTTTATATTTTAAGAGTTCCAGCGAGTGGATGATTTCATGTCACATCTTGTCTTAAATGATTTATTTCTTAATCTAGTTTACTTGACATCTCTTGTGTACTTATTATTCCATTTCAAAAATGTATAATACATTTTTATACCTATAAAGTCATTTTGAATATAATCATTCTCTCCACAGGGCCGCAGTGTTACAGTCTCAGCTCCCTAAAATCGTGAAACATTCATCTTTCAGACAAGCAATCCAATTGCTCTGTTTGCTGCTTTTTAGGTCTGACACATCTGTTGAGAACTCCTGCAGCACGCTGCGGCTCTGTCACTCATGACCCGTTTGAGCTGCATGACTCAGAGAAGAAGCCAATCTCTCCTCACATCATGGGCTTGACAGCACCTTTGAACAGCTCTCACTGCAGCCAACAATGCTCTTTCAACTGCCTTTGAAACCTGACACAAAGGCAGTAACTGAACAGCCTTCTTCTCCCTCCTATAATATGGAGAAGTCCTTTTTTATTCCTATGCATCATGATTATTTCTGTCTCTCTCTCTCTCTCTCTCTCTCACTCTCTCTCTCTCGCTCTCAACCCTCTTCAGTCACATAGGAGTCTGTCAGTCCCCTAGGAAGTGCTCCTGTGCAGAGCTTACGGCTAGAAGCCTGGGGGGCCCTCGCAGATAATTACTGATTCTCTAAACCAGCAGGAGGTTTGCAGGAACCCCGAGAGGGAGGAGTGAGTTGCCGCAGTGTATTTCTCACTGCTCTGACTTTGTGCGGTGGCAACAGGTTTCTCTGAACTCTTCAGACTGATGATAACAAGTTGAACAGCTTTATAAACCCACCTCTCCGGTTTCATCCCACAAGGGAAAACTGACCGATTCACTTAGTTTCAAGTATTTAAGGACTAAGATCACCCTCTAGACATTTGTTAGAAATTTGGACTCACCGGCTTCAGCAAAGGTGATGATCTCCGTCTGTTCTGCCTGTTCAGTGTCCTGACGGCTGCTGGCCTCGTCCTCAATCAGGACACTGCCGTCCTTGGCCACCCGTCCCACGTGTACCTTGCGAATGGCATTGAGGAGCGCAGCTCGAGGCACTGGGTGCGTGATGTTTGGGCGCTCTTGCAGGTGCAGCATGTTAAGTATGTGTCTCTTCACCGCCTCAACCACGTCTTGCTGGGCTCCCTCGTCCTCACCCTCACCTTTTTGAAGCCGTGCCAGAGCACAAGAGGGACAGTCCGTGGCTGCCTGTTCGGACGTTGCCAGGCTCCCTTTGGTGACCATGGCACTGAGGCAGCAGGTCTGGATGAGCAGCAGGAAGATCCCGCTCATAACAGGGATAGGGGACATCCTTAATGAAAAGTTTCAGTTGCTGAAGAGAGCTGGAGGGTGTCGGAAAATGAAAAACTTAACTTTAAAAGTTCCTTTCAAAGAAAGACAAGAATCAGTCCGTTCACCAACAGCTGGCAGTAAAGTCTGTTTGCCTGTGGATGAGCTCAATCTGACAAAAATTTGAGAGGAGCAAAAAAGTAAGAACTAAACTACTAGTGGGAAAAAATAGTGAAGGAAAGTGTAATCCTTGCTGGTAAGTTAGGAGAAGAGATGCTGTTTGGACAGCAGGGATAGCTCTTGTGGATTTCTCCCTCTCCAGGTCCTTGGGAAGTTTGTATGGGATGGGCAGTCGGCTTCTGGATGTGCCCCAGGGAAGCAGTGCACTCGTAAGAGGTCTGGGACTTCTCACTGTGCAGGAGTTGAATGGTTTTGTTGAAGTGGGCTGGACTCTCTCGCTGGCTCTTGCTCCTAGTGTCTCTTCTACTGTTCCTAACACAGTAATTATACTTCCCGTCCTCCCTTCCTCCCTCCCTCCTGTCTTACTTGCTCACTCCCTCTCTTTACGTTTCCTTTTTATTTATTTTTCTAATTGTTCTATTTGTAGGGGAGAGTAACACGTAGTGGAATATGCTTGACAGACATGACAAGTGTTATTAAGTGCAGAGTGACTAAGTTCATTCATTTGTAAATGTATTCATTTGTATTGAACTCTCTAAATATGATTATATTTCAATAGCTAGTTGACAAAATTTAAGTCTGGCAAATAGTCAGACTGAGTTATTAGAGTAGTACTTGAGAATTGTGCGGTGGCATAGCAGTTCCTCATAAAAGTGTTAGCCAATTCTGGTCAACTGGAGATTTCTAGAGGTAATTTTCAGAGAACACAATTTTTCTTCCCATTTAAACAGTTCCCTTTTTCATAAATAATGAACATCTTGACGTCACTTGGGAGCAGTGCGCGTTAAGTAATCCACGCTTCCCTTTACTGCTGCAACACATGTTGTGTGCAGATTCACCAGGAAATGCCCGGAAGGCTAACTTCCTGTTTAATTGGCAGAGGACAGATGTCTGGGATTCAGGCAGCTGGGGTTGTGACATCATCAAAGGCTGAGTCGAGGGCATGTGTGGGTCGTTCGTCTGCATAACAGCCCAAACACGTATGAGGGATCCCACAGTCATACAAGTCAAGGTGTGAAATAGGTTCCATAGACATTTTTGTACCATATAAGACATGGTGATGTAATAATTCTGGATTACTCAAACTTCTGATTCAGGAGACCCCCCTTCCTCGGTGATGCTGCGTGAAGTCAGTGTCTAAAGTCTGCTTTGAGAGAGTCAGCCTTTGGTTTTGTAGTATAAGAAACTTCTGGGGAAAAACATTGTTATGTAGTTAAGCGTAGGGAAAGAATGGGTCTTTTTTTTTTGCCTTTTCCCTAGTTATGTGATATGGTTTTATTGATCAGGGATATTTTAGTAAATATTATTTACATAGTTGTTATTTGATTTGTATACCATGCTTGTATGTATTTTTGAATGTATGTTTAATAACTTGATTTGGATAAAATGTTATGGTAGTCTTTCCTCTGTATTACATTTGTATCACTTTAACATTTACCAAATCACTGTAAGGAGTCCCTCTTGTGGTTCAACTTGCTCATTGCAGAGAGTCGAGAAATACTGTGTGTGTGTGTGTGTGTGTGTGGAATACCGTATTGATTGTTGAGTATTGATTCACATTATTTAATATATCTTATTATGGATATTATGAATCTTTTTTTGGCAACTTCTCAATTAATAAATAAATAATTTGCATTAGACCCAAAGGATCCTTGAAATCCTCATACTGATGATACCATCCAGAGAATATCTATCTATCTATCTATCTATCTATCTATCTATCTATCTATCTATCTATCTATCTATCTATCTATCTATCTATCTATCTATCTATCTATCTATCTATCTATCTATCTATCTATCTATCACATGTTTATTGCATGTGTTGGTTTGAAGATGAGAAAATATTCTAATCTTTATTTCTAAATGTCAGACCCTTTAACATCTAACTGCTGGAAAACTCTCTAGACTGGATTATTCTAATTGATTAAAATGACTGGTTGATTGTAGACTGATTATTCTAAATATGATTGTCGTTAATACTGTTTCCCCTTTACATGTTTTTAGACTGAAACCTGTAATCTGGAAAAGAGAATTAAACACATCGTAATAATCATGGCTTGTGCTGAGACCGCAGAGAAGAGGAAATCTGGAAGTTACATTGTATAACACCATTAAATAATGACCTCACTGAATTCTCACACGACGCTTGTGAAATTTGACGTTATGTTTTTGTGGTCTGAGGTGGCCAAAAATATCAGTTGTTGTAATGACTGGTGGTTCCTTTATTTTTTTTTATTTTTTTTTGTTTGTTTGTTTGTTTTCTGAAATGGTTCCGGGTTTGAATTTCAGCTAGTTATTCACATAGAGAATGGAAAGCAGAAAAAGCAAGACAAATTTTTATTCTTCTGGCACTGAATGTTTATGTGGACACTAGCTTTTTATTAGGGTTGTTAAAATGAGACATTGCAGTCTCTGCCTCATACCTGATACAGGAGATCTGTTACTACTATTGGACAGCAACAGACTTGCAGTGACATGGGGAAATACTCTGTATCACATGGCCATAAACACCAAGAACTTGCTGACTTGTTGAATATACAAAGTAATTTGTATTAATAACCAATTCTCCAAACATGACAAGTCAAAAATCCCGCATAGTCCTAAGCTTAGTTACATTTTGTAAATCTTATGTAACGTTTTGCAACGTTTCTTAACTGTAACTGGACCACGGCTAAATGTCTCACGGCGGGACAGTCTGGATGATTTGGGCCGCCAGTTGGTGATGGATGGGCTTCCTCCACCTCTGTCTTCTCATCAGGGGACACATAACAGAGAGAGGGAGGAGAGTCTGGTGACACATGGGTTACGCGATTCCTCACCGTCACGGCAGGGAGACAACGTCCCATTAAATTGTGAATGGAGAACAGGGAGAGGAAGGAGCAGGGAAAATGCTTTTTCAACCCTAGAGAAAGAGATGGACTGAATGAGCAAATCTTTCTCCAGATGTGAGCTTCTCCAGGATTCAAAACTTTCTATCACACAATATGTTTCTCTTGCTGTCTATCCCTTCCAGGATTTGGGGTTGGAGAGAGGCTATAGGTCAGGCTGTCTGGGCCGTGTGCTATCTGAAACCAGAATCGACTCTGCCTCCCTGTGTGAGTTTCATTGGAGACTACAGGGAAAATCTCCAAGTCATGAGGTCAGATAGGCTAACGTTGATTGCCCTAGCATCCCTGCTGTTGGAGAAGTGCAAAGATGGGAAATGAGAGCCAAAACTATCTTGCGCAATCTGCCTAACCATTGCATTCATCATGGTTATTATGCTGCATTCTCCCATGTGGCCTATACTTAGTATATCAGCATGTACTGTACTTGGATGCACATGGCCCTAACTTTTGACTTCATTAATTAATCTAGAGTAAATCAAATGCCATCATTAAAGGTCAAGTGAGTAATTTATATGCTACTAGCATGACCAGAGAGAATAAAAAAAAATATATATATATATATTATTAATTTATTAATTAATTTTCTTACTTCATACACAAAAAACTTTAAAATTCTGCCAAAATCCAATTTCTATGATTTGCTATTTTATAATAGTGATTTTATAATATCAAAATACAGAGAAAAAGTAGAAATGAATGACTAATAAGCCAATAAGTGCTCCTGTGCTGCTGTCTACTGGTTATAATTGTGTATGTATAATTTTGTGTATAATTTGATGTATTATTAAAATTTTACATAAGTGTGTTTAACACAAAATATATTTTGTTCAACCCATTAAAAATAACATTCAAACTGGATCATCTTAGAGCTTTGAAGTGCTAGTAATAGTTGTGTGAAATGTTTGAATGTCATTGAAAAGTGCTTGCATTTCTCTCTCAAAAGGTTGTACAAACCCTGAAATGAATGATACAATGCATTGACTATTTCTACCACAACACCATGTTGACAGTTAGTGTTACCGCTTCGGTGCAGAGTTTGAATGATTCTCACTAGCTCTTGCAGTAACCTTATCATTGTGCAGCGATTTCAAACGCTTCTCACTGGATCTCGCTGCACTGTCGCATCTGTGCAGTAACAGTGCACGAAATCAACTTTGGCTCCAGAGTAAAGCAGTTCTGAGCTCAGACAAGTTTGTTTGTGTCACGGTCCGAGCTGATAAACGGTCTGCGCTGCACAGCTGAAACATAGCGAGGTTTAGTTTCCGCTTTGTTTGCCTTTTGACGTTTCTCAAATGCAACAGAAATTCCAGAGATTATGAGTTAGGCAACAAAGCATAAATATGAAAATGTTTATTTTCTGAGTATATATTTCTTGTGCATGTTATTCCAAAAAATAAATAAACAAATAAAAAACGTTTTGTTTTCCATTCCTTTATAAGAATATAATAATTCTTCTGATATCATCAATCCCTTATGTATTTCAACACCTCCAAGCACCTACCATACATGTATAATTTTTGTTTCTAACTTAATGTCTTGTTTTTATGGCAGGCCGTTTCGAACACTGGATTGAAAAAAAAAAAATTATAATAAAAATGGTAATTGCAACTTTTGTATCTCACAATTGTGACTTTTTTTTCCCTCAGAACCTCTAGTTTACATCTCACAAGTCACAGTTTATATCTCACAATTCTGACTGTAACATGCAAGAAAAAATAAATCTGAATTGCAAAATGGATACTCGCAATTGAAAGAAAAAAATTCAAAATTGTGAGATAAAAAAAGTTGTAATTACTTTTGCGTTTTTTTATTTATTTTTTTATTCAGTGGCAGAAACAAGGTTACACATGTTTCACTTAGAAACAAGCTACATTAAGGAAGTAAAATAGGTTGTGAATGCTGTTTCACATTATCTTTAGCTTTAGTTGATGTATTTGTAGAGAAAAAAATCATTCTGCACCCTAATCACCCTTGACCCTTTCATTCCGGTTGAAGGCCGTGGCCTTGGAGAGATCCACAGCTCTGCCGTTTGAGCATAGATCTGTCATAGACTTTAGCTGAAACTTGGAAGTAAACATGGAAAACAATAAGCATTCTGGTATGTAATATTTACTGTGGGAAGAGGTGTTTGGAGGTGTCTTTTTTCAAGATAAGAGCTATACATGGTACAGCTAACAAGCCAACATCTCCAAAATGTTATTACATTAGATGCATCAGATTGATAGTGTATGCTACAAGCATCTGTGAGCCATCACTGATAATATAATATAATATCCAATTGCTTTGTAAAGCATTGCATAATAGCTAACTTCAGCGGGAATGTAACTTGCACAGTGCATGTATTACGTGCATCAAGCTCTTTATATTCAGCCATGGCAGAATCTCCCACTGTGCTTTATTGCAACAGTATATTTAAGCCTCTTGGGTGTTCTGGTTGGTTTATATGCAAACACGATTTTATTAATGTATGTTCACTATGCAGTCATTCGTCAAGCACTCCACAACCCACCTGACCTGAAAAGACATTTGTATTCTCAACAGCCCAGTGTGATTTGATATGCAGAGCTTTGTCTAATGCGAATCTAGCTTTCTTCACCACCAGCTTTCCCCCCACCTAGCCAAAAACATATTTATTAATAACTCTTTGTATATCTGCTGCACGGATTGTCTTTGGTAGGTTTGTAGTTGATTCTCTGTAATATTTTAGTTGATGCGCCAGATGACTTACTGCGCCAAAGGGGGGAAAAAATAAGTCTGCTGTTGAAATAATTATGGTTTTATATTTATTAGCAGGAAATGTTGTCTGTTAAATGAAGCATATTCAGTTCTGGATTAAATGCCTCGTGGGACCTGTGTATTGGCGCATTGAATGAGAGGTCAAATTGTAATAAATAGCGTGTGCATGGCTTCAGTTTACCACTGAAGCTAAGCAGGGCTGAGCCTGGTCTGTACCTGGATGGGAGACCTCATGGGAAAACTAGGTTGCTGCTGAAAGAGGTGCTAGTGAGGCCAGCAGGAGGTGCTCACCCTGTTGTCTGTGTGGGTCTGTGTGGAACCCGGCTACTTTTCAAAGTAAAGCACTTTGAGTGCCTAGAAAAGGAGTACATAAATGAAAGGAATTATTATTATATTTATAAAAAAAAATCATTAATGTGTTGTATTTTCTTGTGCTGTTATATATGCATGTAGCACTTAACCAGTGTCTTGCATTAGTTTGTTCCTTTTCTGGCCTATCATTGACAAAATATCCATATCTGTATGTGACTGTACACAGTCATACCTTGTCTGTTTCATCCTCATGCACTGAAATGTTTATTTTTCTGTAGCTTGTTTTTACATGTGTAAACCACAGTTTATGAAAATGTGAAGTATTTATGTAAAGTATGTGTATATTTAGATTAATTCTTTCAATAGGTTAGGTATATTTATGTTTATTTACATTTATGTATATAGCATCATCGTCAGGTAAGCCAGAATATTTTTTGTTCCTTTGTGCGTGTGCATGTATGTCTCCACATATATGACACATGTTCTCTAGTCAGATCACCGAGACCAACTGTAGCTAGTCTCTCATTATAAACAAAGTAATGGAAAGTAAAAATAAAGTTATGAAGTGAAATTCAGCCAAGTATGGTGACCTATACTCAGAATTTGTGCTCTGCATTGAACCCATCCGAAGTGCACACACACAGAGCAGTGAACACACACACACACACACACACTGTGAGCACACACCCGGAGCAGTGGGCAGCCATTTATGCTGCGGCACCCAGGGAGCAGTTGGGGGTTCGATGCCTTGCTCAAGGGCACCTAAGTCGTGGTATTGAAGGTGGAGAGAGAACTGTACATGCACTCCCCCCACCCACACCCACAATTCCTGCCAGCCCGGGACTTGAACTCACAACCTTTCGATTGGGAGTCCGACTCTCTAACCATTAGGCCACGACTTCCCAATATATCATCGGGTATAAGTTCAGTGCCCATGCAACACTACATTTGAATGAAGAGCCAAGCTATAGTAGAAAGGAACATATTAGGGACATTGACGTCAGTAAGTACAATGATATGAGTTACAGTTGTGCAGTCTGGATATTCAGGGATCAGAAACAGCTGCTTCTTAGCCGGCTATGGGAGTGTAATCTTCCTTCATACACGCAACAATATGTGGGAAATAGGATGAAGTTAATCTAGATGGGGAAATTCCCTAGCAGTTCTAGCCCTCTCAAAAGTGATTTCTAAGGCATAGTCTCAGACCAATTGGAGGGGTAATAGGAGGGAGAGGGTGTGGACGTGTAGACAAGACGGTGATCAGAAAAGGGTGGTGGATCTGCTCAACAGCACGCATATGGGTGTGACACTTATAATTCTGCTGCATACATCGTCATTACAAAGATTGCTTGTGATGTTACTTGCGTCATGTGTTTTAGGACCCAGAAGACTGTTCTTTTATAACATCTCAAGCCCAAATTGGAAAACTGTTGACTGGTTGCTTTTAAACATGCGTATTACTAGCATGTTGGCTTTTTACTTAAAACACACATATAAATGCCTCATTCTTTAATAAGAATTCTATTAATAAGCAGCAAATTAGGAGTTTGAGGCAAAAGTTGTAGTTAAGTTGTAGTTAATCACCAAACTAAAGTGTGAATCTCAGAACTGCCCATTGCTGAGCCCCCTCCTCTTCACTCTGCTGAAACACGACTGCACACCATCACAAACTCTTCATTAAGTTTGCAGATGACACAACTGTGGTGGGTCTCATTAGCAACAGAGATGAGACAAACTACAGGAGCGAGGTGAGCTGGGGTGAGCCATCCTCAGGTTCTTCCACTCCCCACTCCCACTAACAAACTATGACCTGCACCAGTCACTTTGTGCAGCATCGGTCTGTTCACTACCCCATTCAACTACCTCTGCAATCTGCAATGTTTGTTTACTTCACTGGTTTGAACTCTATCTGCCGCGTGCCTTGTGCTGCCTTTTTAACTGTATTATTTTTCTTTTTCTTTTTTTTTACATGCCCTTATTTGTATATTTGTATTTTATATTTTATCTGTATCTATCTGTATTTTTATGCTCTACTGTTACTGTTACTGTTAGTGTTATCTGTATGAACCAAGGGTCTGGGAGTAATGGAATTTCAGTTCTCTGTGTGTATGTGCTGTACATGTGGAAGAATTGACAATGAAGCAGACTTGACTTGACTTGACCTGACCTGACTTAACTAAAATGCAAATTTTGAGAAGACAAAAGCATTTTTGACCTTGCATGCATATTGTAGCAGACTCCCAAAACTCTTTAATAACACTTTATTTTCATGGTTTAATTCCACTGACTTTTCAAGTATTGTACATGTCAACTGATTCTACAACCAAAATGTGATGTCAGCTTTCCATATCTCCAAACCACACAGTAGTTTTGGTGGTGACAGCCGACTCGATTCACTTTCTGTGAGAAACCAAAGCTGAGCCGTCAGCTCATTCTCACTTCCGACAGTCCAGACGCACTCTGAGGTGAGACATATGACTGCACTACCGGCTGAACTGATTCATTGATCGGCTGAATCACTGGCCCACTGGTTGGAAATGATCAGGGGCTGATGGATTCATGACAGGGGTAAACATAGAAATATAGCTTCTGTATGAGTCTGGAATTGCTGGCTCTGCCTCCACTCTCTCCTTTAATGGTTATAAAGTGAAGAATGTATTCCGAGGCCCTTTTGTGTTGTTCTTTCATTTTTAATTGAACCAGTGTGTGAGTGTGAGGACTGATATGTTGAGTGCTTGCAGAAATTCCCCTCGCCTCATTTTGGCAGGCAGATACGTGTGATGTGAAACAATATTTGGCCGCATGGTGAACATGGAGTCTTTTCTCCTTTTCTCAAGCTTTTCTTCACTCTCGAATTTCATTAAGTACTAATTTATCATTCTCTCATAACTTGGCTGTTTATGAGTGATACTTCCTGCGGTTTTCCATCTTCTGTTGATAGAAAATAAAAACATCCTCTTGGTCAAAGTATGGAAACCCAAGCTTATTGTCTTATTTTGCACAAATAAGGAATTATTTTCTTTTAAGTTGGGCTAAATTGAAAGTAAATGGGCTCTTGTGAGTAAAGACAAAGTTCACTCAATTTGTTCATGTTTCTCCAAACCTGTATGACTTTCTTTCTTCTGTGGAATTGAAAAAAGGGGTATTTTCTCATTATTTAATCCGGGACAATAAATATTAATAATAAATGCAAAAAAGAAATGTAAAACTGCAGAATTAACCAGGGTGGCTAATTTCCATCTACAGTCTAGTCCCAGGAAAGATTGATGGGGGGAGAAAATCAATACATAAATACACTTCTAAAAACTAAAATCCCAATAAATATGCAAAATTTTCATTTGACCAAAGTTGAATTTTTAGAGAAACTTCAAGGACTTTTTTGTATTTTTAATTCTGTTAAATCTCAGAGTTTCAAATAATTTCAAATAATGTATTCTATAATGTAATAATGTAATGTTGCATTTAATGTGACTTTTATGAGTCTCTCTACGATAAGACGTGAGGAATCCCACATCTATCTCTTTCAGGAAATGAAAGAAAAGTGTTTCAAATTATGCTCAGATTTGGCCAAAAGTCTACAATCAAGGGATGAAAAGATTTCAATATTAGAGATCAAGAGATCTCAATATTAAAAATATCAAATGATCTGAGCTAAACTCTCCGAATTTATTTCATAGCTCTATACTCTGACTGTATGTCAACAGCTATCTCATTTGTGTCTATTTAAATTTCTCCTAAGTGATTTCTGGGGAAAGTTATGAGCAATGCTTTGGAATAATAAGTATTTTTGTATTTTCTATGGGAGTTTTTATTTTATTGATATACACTAGCAGAGAGATAGGAAATCAAGGGCAGAGAGAGGAACAGTGTGGGGATCTGAATGCCTGTGTGTTCACAATGACCACCGATCCAACTGAAGTTAAATTGATTGCTAAAATGTTCCTATTGGAAAGTAAGGTCTACAGTTAGTAGTGACGTATACTCTGGTCTATTCCAACATTTAGGCTGAGTAGTGAGTCGATCTTCCGTTGCAGATGACTCATGTGAGGAAACAAAACATCAAGCCTTTACTAGTCCTTTTGTGGTTAGGTGTATATACAGAAAATATAAAAAGTGATGTAATTCGTACGATTCAGCTTCCTGTGGAAATATGTCAGCATGGATATCAAATCATGAGTCTGTGTGTTTAATGACAATACAGGATTCCAGGTAACACTGACCACCAATGTTTTTGAGGCTATGCTTTTGTAATGACTGAAGTACTTCAGAAATGACTTTAAAAGTGTTTGTTTCATTGGGAAACTCTGGTTTACCCTGGTGGAATGACTTTGCTTTTCTTGGGCTTTTACCTAATACTCATATTACTGAGAACTCCATTATTTTGATGACTATAGATGACTCAAACTTTACATGCAGTGTCATTCCATGAGAAAATAAAAGTCCAGGTTTGAACAATATTAAGCTTTAACATGTTAAATCATCTTACATTCCCTGAAGAACACCATATGCAGCGTTTGTCTATTTCCTCCCACTGACACATGGGACTTCTTCATATCCAAACATATGCATCCATAGACACGTGGAATATAAAAGTATAACATTTCCTTGTTCCTTTGAAAGCTGTCCATGTGTATGGCCAACATACCAGTTCATACAAAGTGCTTTCAGCCATCCCTACAGAATATGATCCATATGGACATAATCAAAAATAACCAGGACAAATTCAAATATTTTGTCTTTTGCGCTTTTTAATTTGATTATGTACAGTATGTCCTGTCCTTAAGGAAGATTTAATTGCACAGATTATGATCTTTCATAGCTCATGAGTTTTTGAAACAGAGATTATGAAAGAATTCTCAGTTTCACTTAATTATCCCATTTGTATCAGTTGTGAATTTCTGAATCTGAATTCTGAATTTCTAATCATTTTCAAAAATAAATTTTACAGATAATAATAATTATTATTCCATTTAATTAGATCATCATTATTAAAACACCTCATTGTGCCTTTCATACAGTGTGTAATGTAGCTGTATGTGAATCTAAATAATCTGCAAAGTTGTATAATCTTCATCTCCATAAAGCTTTTCAGCAGATGGAAGCATGAAGTGCTCCAAAATCTCCTGATAACTAGCCGCATTGACCCTGCCCTTGATAAAACACAGTGGACCAACACCAGCAGCTGACATGGCACCCCAGACCATCACTGACTGTGGGTACTTGACACTGGACTTCAGGCATTTTGGCATTTCCTTCTCCCCAGTCTTCCTCCAGACTCTGGCACCTTGATTTCCGAATGACATGCAAAATTTGCTTTCATCCGGAAAAAAGTACTTTGGTCCACTGAGCAACAGTCCAGTGCTGCTTCCCTGTAGCCCATTTCCTGCACACGCCTGTGCACGGTGGCTCTGGATGTTTCTACTCCAGACTCAGTCCACTGCTTCCGCAGGTCCCCCAAGGTCTGGAATCGGTCCTTCTCCACAATCTCCCTCAGGGTCCGGTCACCTCTTCTTGTTGTGCAGCGTTTTTTGCAACACTTTTTCCTTCCCACAGACTTCCCACTGAGGTGCCTCGATACAGCACTCTGGGAACAGCCTATTCGTTCAGAAATTTATTTCTGTGTTTTACCCTCTCGCTTGAGGGTGTCAATGATGACCTTCTGGTCAGCAGTCATGTCGGCAGTCTTAATCCATGATTGCGGTTTTGAGTAATGAACCAGGCTGGGAGTTTTTAAAAGCCTCAGGAGTCTTTTGCAGGTGTTTAGAGTTAATTAGTTGATTCAGATGATTAGGATTTATAGCTCGTTTAGAGAACCTTTTCATGATATGCTAATTTTTTGAGATAGGAGCTGTATGCCAAAATCATCAGTATTAAAACAATAAAAGACCTGAAATATTTCAGTTGGTGTGCAATGAATCTAAAATATATGAAAGTTTGATTTTTATCATTACATTATGGAAAATAATGAACTTTATCACAATATGCTATTTTTTTGAGAAGGACCTGTATATATATATATAAGTCATGCATTGTAATTTTAACACCTTTTGATAAATTGAAAATATCATATCTATGAACCTGTGAGACATTAAAATCTTCTTTCTGAGATATTGGTGTGCTTTCCTGATTAGAATTTTCTGATCAGAAGGAAAAGTAGACCTAAGGATTTTGTGGTGTTTTCTTTTTTTTTTCTCTCTCTCTTGAGGTTAGATACGAAATTTTCGTCAGATTGCACTTGTCATCATAAATTTGGAAGGTATGGTGCAGCGAAATGATAATCTGCCATCATTCTTCCCCTTTCAATTCATCCTCATAGAGAGTGTCTTGATTCATGCCAGGAGTTGGTACAGAGTTAGCAGAAGCTGTGTCTTTACAGCTGTGTGAACTTGACTGAATAAGATGCTTGTGATCTCTCCAGGAGAGATGGATGAGGAAGAATGACGCGGTGATGGTATCCCAGTCCTTTTGTTTTGATCTACATTCCCACGCTCCTCCTCACTGCCAGATGCTTTCCTTCTCTCATTTTATAACCTCCTGGCTGATTGTGATTCACCTTTTTGTAGCAACAGTGAAGGTACGTCACACCTGAAGTTTGTGCTTTTGATCTAATCTGTCTGTCACAATTGCATATATATGTTTGAATATTTAGCAAAAATGGCTGCCCACTGCTCCAGTCGTGTGTTCACGGTGTGTGTGTTCACTGCTGTGTGTGTGCGCTTTGGATGGGTTAAATGCAGAGCATGAATTCCGAGTATGGATCACCGTAGTTGGCTGTATGTCACTTCACTTCATATTCATATATATACATAACAAAAACCCACCAATTCACGATCTCAACAAATTAGAATATGGTGACGTGCCAATCAGTAAATCAACTCAAAACATCTACCTATCTATCTATCTATCTATCTATCTATCTATCTATCTATCTATCTATCTATCTATCTATCTATCTATCTATCTATCAAAATGGTCTCTGACAATCATTGACATCCTTTTGTGTAAGTCACAAAAATTGATTGTCAATAAGCTGGCTGTTCACAGAGTGCTGTATAAAAGCATGTTAACAGAGAGTTGAGTGGAACGGAAATCGATTGAAGAATTTTAGAGAACTTCACAAGGAATGCACTGAGGCTGGAGTCAAGGCATCAAGAGCCACAACACACAAAAGTGTCAAGGAATTTGGCTACAGTTGTCATATTCCTCTTGTTAAGCCACTCCTTTACAACAAACAAGAGGCATCTTACCTGGGCTAAGGAGAAGAAGAACATGACTGTTGCCCAGTGGTCCAAAGTCCTCTTTTCAGATGAGAGCAAGTTTTGTATTTCATTTGGAAACCAAGATCCTAGAGTCTGGAGGAAGGGTGGAGAAGCTCATAGCCATAGTTGCTTGAAGTCCAGTGTCATGTTTCCACAGTCTGTGATGATTTGGGGTGCAATGTCATCTGCTGGTGATGGTCCATTGTATTTCATTTTCCAGTAGGATTTGGCACCTGCCCACACTGCCAAAAGCACCAAAAGTTGGTTAAATGACCATGGTGTTGGTGTGCTTGACTGGCCAGCAAACTAACCAGACCTGAACCCCAGAGAGAACCTATGGACTATTGTCAAGAGGAAGATGAGAAACAAGAGACCAAACAATGCAGATGAGCTGAAGGCCACTGTCAAAGAAACCTGGGCTTCCATACCACCTCAGCAGTGTCACAAACTGATCACCTCCATGCCACGCCGAATTGAGGCAGTAATTAAAGCACAAGGAGCCCCTACCAAGTATTGAGTAGATGTACAGTAAATGAAGATACTTTCCAGAAGGCCAACAATTCACTAAATGTTTTTTTTTTTGGTTTTATGAAGTATTTGAATTTGTTGAGATGTGAGCCAAAATCATCACAATTAGAATAGCCAAAGACTTAGACTACTTCAGTCTGTGTGCATTTAATTTATTTAATAAATGAGTTTCACAATTTGAGTTGAATTCCTGGAATAAATTAACTTTTCCTCGACATTCTAATTTGTTGAGAAGCACCTGTACATATATATTGAGAATGAGATTTGTTTCATATTACAATAATGAGATTGACAGTGCTTAAAAAAATTAATATTTAAATAATATTAAAAGCAAAATAATGCTTCATTTTTTTATGTTATTTAATTTTTTTGCTATATTATTGAATTTCTCTTTGAAATCTCTTTGTTGCATATCATCTACCCAATACAACTACCAAAAGCTTTAAAGTCTCTATCTCACGTGCCAAGGTTTTAAATTGTCCCCTCAAAGCGATTTCCTAAACGCCTCTCTTAACTCCTCCAGGTTTTTAGTCTCCAGGCCGTCCAGATGCTTTCCCAAATGCACATAAACAGCTCGTCTTATTCTGCATTTGTGGATTCTCTGACGTGAGCTTTTTTACAGCATTTTTCTGACCTGTGATAATGTCATCCATGACTGAGTTTAAATAGTCTATGAGCATATTGATGTTGGACGTTGTTTGCCAGTAAACGCATTTTCTGATAAAACTGTCACAAAGTGGGAGAGATTGACATCCTCTCCTGCTTATAATCCAGACACAAGTCCTCCCAACAGAGCACCAAAGCACTTAAAGTGACACTCACAAGTCATGTTTTATTGCCCTTTATAAAATGGTAATCTTTCTCTCACCAGCAGCCTTCTCTGCTGGAGCTTTTGGCCTGGCTGGAACGAATGGAGTACGGATCCACATACACACGCTTAGGTAACACTTTGATAGTCCACTTTAGACATTCTGCGAACTGTAACTTTACATGTCAACTTCAGACATCTTTATACAGCTAAGGCTGCTCTATGCCCACTCAAAATGTTGTGTAAAGATGCAATGCTGTATCAAAGCCAGACGAAATTATGCCTTCTGAGACCTACCTCAGTCCCTACTATCAAAGTATACAGTTTTAAATGCTGCATAAAAGCCAGACTAAATCAAACCTGCTCTCACAGTCTGCATAAAGACATCCAAATGCCACTTCTGAAGCTTTTCTGTGCTACCTTTGCAGTATACAAGTAACTTAAGCCAAATCTACACTGATAAAAAGGTGGCAAAGAAGCACTTCTGAAGTGGCATTTAGGTGTTTGACTCTTTAATACTGCTCAGAGGTGTCATATATGCATTTACATAGATTCAAATATAACTGTATAATTTCATACTGGGGTTGAGGTGGGTCTAAACAGGCATAATTTAGTCTGGCTATACATTGTGGCTATACATACACAATTAACATAGAATTGTGAGCAGGTACAGAGCAGCCTTAACTCAGATGTGTAAAGGTGCCTTAAAGGTGCTCTAAGTGATGTCACACATTTTTAGGCCAAAACATTTTTTGTCACATCCAGCAAACATCTCCTCACTATCCACTAGCTGCTTGTCCCCTGAACACACTGTAAAAAAAATGGGGTCTCTCTAGACACCACAGGCTCCACAAACAACAAGAAAAACAAACTGGGCTCACCCGCACCACAAAACATAAACTGTTCCAGCCAATAACCGACAAGAAAGATTTGGGGGTGGGGTTTGGGGGGTTAGTGCACGGATGAGGAGGAGGGAGGGTCTAGCTAGCCTCCGTTTTGTTTGACAACAATTTGAACGTCAACAAGAAGTTACGACTCCCGACATCGCTTAGAGCACCTTTAATAGTTAGTAGAATGTCTAAAGTGAACTAACAAAATATGCCAAATTTACAATGCAAAGCTGGCAGAGAAGTGCTTCAGAAGAGTCGTTTAGGTGTCTTTATGCAGACTGACAGAGCAGGCTTAGTCTGGCTTTTATGCAGCATTACATCTTTTCAGAGAATTCTGAACCGGGACAGAGCAGCCTTAACTCGGCTGTTTAAAGATAAGTAGACTGTTAGTTAGTTGAATCAGAGATGGGCAGAATTTTAATGAAATGCATTTAAAATATGTATTTAATTGGTTTTGTCATTTGTATTTTGCTGGGGGAAAAAAAAAAAATAATTTGTAAGAAAAAACTTGAGACCGTATTTTGTATTTGAAATACAAAAAGGTCATTTAATACAATATATATCGCAATGTCTTTCTTCATGAGTAAAAGTACTGCCAACTATAGCCTATCACAATTTTTGGCTTTATGCAAGGGAATCATGTGACATCTTGTTGGATCCATAGACAAAGTTTTAAAGGGTTAGTTCCTACAAAAAAAAACAAAAAATGTTAATTACTCACCCTCGTGTTGTTCCAATCTCATAAGGCTGGGCATACACTGTGCGATTTTAGTTGAATTTTTGTTTTTGTTGAATACCATCTCTCACTGTATGAGTAAACTGCATGCAACGTCAAGCAAAAGCTCAGAATTTATGTGCTCACACTATTCAGTCCAATCGTCGAGCTGCACTATATACTGAACTATACGAGCAAAATAAACATGTTAGACCCCCTAAACCCAAAACTGTGTAGCCTCTATCACTTCCATTTCATTTCTGTTTTCAGTCGCAGGTTAGGGCATTCGGTTCATAGCTCTGCTTCAACAGTGCAATGCCATCATGAGGGGTGACCCTAATTTCAGACTGAATGTTAGAAATTAATCCGTCCATTCGATTGCGGGTCGAAGTTACCCCCTGTAAACTGCACATCATAAGATGCACAAAAAATCAGAAATTCAGCCTGAAAAAAAAAAAAAGTCAAAATTCAGCTCAAAATCTTGTTAAAATCACAAAGTGTATGCCAAGCCTAAAGGCTTGTACACACCAGGACGAATATCACAAGCGATTATTGCAGACGTTTAATGAGGTGTAAAAGCACAATGAATAAATAAATAAAATAAATAAAATAAATAAATAAAATTAAAAAACACCTTAGGCTCATTTTTTTTGGTTTTGGCGTGCTGCGTTAAAAAAAACTGGTCGACCAATGAGATTGGCGCTTTTGTTCACATGCCTGGAGCTGCTGAAGTTACAGTAAAACACTACTTGGTGGCGCTCAAGCACAAAACGGTCTTGCTAAGACCAAAGAGGAAGTAAGATGACAAGAAGATGCATCGAGGCAAGATGAATATAGAGCTGCTGGTCTCATTGGTGTCTGAACACAAAGGGCATTATGACAAACGTGACAAACAAAAAAGTTGATAATAGGGAGTTGTTTTGGAGAGGAATTGCAGATCGAATAGGATTTTGCAATTTGCACATTCACTCGGCTGATTCCCGGCTAAAATCACTTTATTTTGTACACAAAAGACATGTCGAAAATCGTTGGCGATAAGTGCGCGATAATTATCCTGGTGTGTAGGAGACCTAAGACCTTAAGCAGTAATAGAGCAGCCTTAATTTAGCTGTGTAAAGGCACCTATAAAGTGTAATTCTCACGTACTCATGCTTGGCGAGCTACAGTAGGTCAGCACAAACTAAATAGGAAAAAGCCTATGGGACCAGAAAGTTACACTTGGACATTTTTTATCCAGAGCTGATTAATTAATAGCAATAAATCATGTATAATTAAATATTTTATTTAATGTAGTTACATTACATATGTGGCATGGGCAGTAGGTTTGATGACAGAAAGAATTTGGAAAAGACAGAGACAAAGCAAGAAGAAAGAGAGAAAAAGAGGAGTCGACTACGCCACCCTGGTCACTAAGCCAGGGAAGTATCCCAACAAGGACACACAGGTTCGAGTTTTCCCTTATACAGAGACTCTGAGACGTGGATATAACAATGTGCAAAAATATTCTTTATTAGACAAAGATAAAATACTAAAGTGCAAGGCGATCAGGCTCAATCATAACCACCGCACAATAACGAGGAAGGATTGTCAGGACTCGTGATTACCAGGAGCAGGACGAGCTAGTGCCAGACTTCACCAGCGTCAGCGATGGCCAAGAGGCACCCACACGTGCACTATACTGCACACACACACACACACACACACACACACACTCACGTCAACCAAGATCAATCACTACGGGTTGTAGACCACACACTGTGCACCATCAGGACCCACCACCAAATAAAGCAACTAGCCTTCCTGCTCCGGACTCACACGGCCTGTAACACAAGAAATGCAAATTACAAGAAAAAGAAAATAATTTGCTTACATTTGAGTACTCAATTTACAAGACACATTATACAAAACAAAAACAATATAACAAAAAGAAAATCAAAAGCAAGCAAAATACAAGAAAATAATGAATTAAATAAAATCACACAATAATAAAGCAACATAACTCAACCAATTAAACAAAAACAAACATCACCAATACTAAAACATCCTCACATTGGAGCAACTGCACTCAAATGTGCATGTTGAGGAAACAGGACAATGGAAACAAAAGTTAAAATAGTAGGAACAAAACAGCAGCGGAGTCCCAATCAGGGCAACAGTCTTCAGGTGCCCTTATACAGGCAGATTAATTCACCAAACATGCGGAGATCACGTCATTCATCCGGCAACAGCAGATGAACAAAGTTCACAAAGGCGAGCTGGAATGCACGCATAAACCCCATCACTATACATTACTTAAATAAATACGGCTACAAAAGCTAGAAAGAAACTTACCAAGAAGCCAAGCAGCAATACAGCAGTGACGCTTAGTGCAATATATAACGTGCGTTGGTATCAGGCAAACAGCGCATATTGCCAATGGCTACAAACACTCAGCACAACGTGTGCTAATCGACACACAGCCCAGCACCTGACGAGAGTAACACTGTTAACCGTTTAAAGTCTGGTAGATTTGAGCAACGCTCATAAACGGCCGTCACACTCACCTCCAGCCAGAACACTAGACCGACAGCAGAATAATGACGCGCTAGAGAGACGGTCACGCATTGACGTCACGTCCAGTGGCAAAACAGCCACCCTAATATACTCATGGAAATGAGACGCTGATTACCTGCGGGCCTCTAGGGCGGAGTCAACTTACTCGGAGAAGACGCAACCCAAACAGCGGCACTTCACTACAATCTACCCTTCCCCTTTGCATCGTCGCCCCGACGATGAACTAACCAATAACCACCGTATTCAGATCCAAGGTCTGAACACCACGGTTACTGAACGGGACACTGACGGCGCTACACCCAACAAGGGTCTAGGAAGATGATGGAGATTTGAGTGTCGACCAGCAGTCACTCTTCCAGTCCTTCGCAGTCCAACCTCGCCCCTCCCAGGCCCATCTCCCGACCCAACGGATTCGGCCACCGAACCAACTTCGACACCACTGCTCTCGTCAGGGATAATCACCCTTCCCATGGGGACCGGGTCCGAAGACCTTGCTGCCAGAGGTGGAATAGCCCGCTCAGGTGAAGCTAGCCTTACACAACCAGGACCCCCTGAGAAACACTCAGGACACACCCTCACCAGATCCACTTCTTCCTCCTCTTCCTGCAATGACACAGGAACCAAGGGATCACTCGAGTTACTAAGGGGAGCAGGACCCAAGGGCTCCCTCTGGATCCGACTCTTAAGCTGTGAGCGGTGGACGGTTTTTACTGCGTTCCGATTTCCCACGGGCGCTATAGCGTAAACTGCACCTCCCTCTCGAGGCGCTCTCACTACCTGGTAGACAATCTTATGGCGACCCCTTACCCCATAGTCCCGGAGATACGCCAACTGGCCCTCGACCAGAGGTGCATTCTTTACCTGCTGATCGTGCCTTTCCTTACGCTTCGCAGCTACTACCTGTAAGCGTTCCCGTGCTCCTTCAAATGCCACTTGCAGCCTGGTTTGGTGTTTGATGACCCATTCATGCACCCTCCCTGCCACTGGTTCCTGCACCCTACCCAACATGAAGTCAAGGGGTAAACGAGGTTCTTGACCGAACATTAAAAAATGCGGAGACTCCCCAGTGACTTGATGAGGGGTGGTATTATAGGAAAAGAGAAGCTGGGGAAGACAAGACACCCAGTCCCTCTTTCTGGAAACTGGCAGTGCGCGCAAAAGATTGTGCAAAGTTCGATTAAAGCGTTCGCACTGACCATTCCCAGCTGGGTGATAGGGTGTGGTGCGAGACTTACCCACATCATACAGACTACAAAGCTGGTGGAGCAGGAGAGATTCAAAATTTCGCCCCTGGTCAGAGTGGAGACGACTGGGAACCCCAAACTTATAGAACCACTCAGTTACTAAGGTCTGGGCTACTGTTTCCGCTCTCTGATCCCTAGTCGGCACCGCAAGAGTGTATTTGCTAAACACATCGGTCAGTACCAACACATTCTCATTTCCTGACCTAGAAGGTTCCAGCACCGTAAAGTCTATGGCCAAGATTTCGTTAGGCCTAGAGGCCAACAAATGACCCATGAAGCTTTGAGCCAAAGGATGTGAATCCTTAGCTACCTGACATCTCTCACACTCTTGGCACCACCGCTCCACGTCCGACGACAAGCCAGGCCAGTAACATCGCTGTCTGACTAATTCAGTAGTACGCTCGATGCCCTGATGCCCATGTTGTTGATGTAACTGCATGAGGACATCAGACTGTAACACAGCAGGCAACAGTAACTGGAAAACCTCCTCTCCCCCGCTTGGAGTCCTAACCCTACGATAGAGTACCCCCTCCTCCTCTAACAGGCGATCCCACTGACGGAGCAATGCCACGGCTGAAGTAGACATGCGTCGTCGTTCCTCAGGCCCAGGATGGGCCTTACGCCTCCACCAAGTCAAAACCTCAGAAATCACAGAGTCTTCTTCTTGCAGCCGACCCAAATCAACCATCGAATAACCAGGCATCGTGACGACCACACGCTGTACTGCTTCAACAACTGGCTCTACCCCCACAGCTTGCTGTAATGACACCGGGACCACAGTCCCTGGGAAAAATTCACCTACTGCCCCTAGCTCTGGTGGATTCTGCCGGGAAAGAGCGTCAGCATTCTTATTACTCCTTCCGGATCTATACCGGATCTCGAAATCAAAAGCCGCCAACTGAGAAGCCCAGCGCTGTTCCGCCGCCCCAAGTTTCGCCGAGGTCAAATGACTGAGAGGATTATTATCCGTAAAGACCACGCACTTGTTACCCAATAGATATTCTCGGAATTTCTCAGTCATGGCCCACTTGAGCGCAAGAAACTCCAACTTCATGGAGCTATAGTTATCCATATTGCGCTCAGTGGGCCTGAGACTGCGACTCGCATATGCAATGCGACGTACCCTACCCTCGTTCTCCTGTGAGAGGGCTGCTCCCAACCCTCCGTGACTAGCGTCCACCTCTAGGATGAAAGGCAAGGAAAAATCCGCATATGCGAGCACCGGGGCTGTGGTTAGCCTCCCTTTTAACTTCTCAAAGGCCGACTGACACCGCTCATCCCAAGCACCCTCAAAACTTAACCCAGTTCGTTTCATAGACTTTGATTTCTCACAAGAAAACTCAGCCACCAGCCTATGCAGAGGGGCTGCCACTTTAGCGAACCCCTCCACAAAACGCCGGTAGTAACTGGCGAACCCGAGAAATGAGCGCAGTTCAGTGACATTAGATGGACGACGCCACTGAGCCACAGCCTCAATCTTACCAGGGTCGGTTGCAACACCCTGGGCTGATATAATATGGCCCAAATACCTCACCTCTGTCTGAAAAAAACGCACATTTCTCCATCTTAACCTTCAGATTATCATGCTCCAAGCGGCTCAAGACCACCTCCAGCCTCTCCAAGTGCTGCTCTACAGAGGAGGAATAGACAACAATGTCATCCAGGTACAGAAGTAATGATTGGCACTGCTGGTCACCAAATAGTCGCTGCATAAGTCGCTGGAACGTGCTAGGGGCATTGCAGAGCCCAAACGGCATCCGATTCCACTCGAATAACCCGAATGGGGTGCAAAAAGCAGTCTTTGGCTTATCCCCTTCTGACATGGGAACCTGATTGTACCCACTGGTTAAATCCAAAGTGGAAAACCAGCGGGCACCAGTCAGGGCGTCCAGCGACTCCTCAATTCGAGGTAACGGAAATGCGTCTTTCCTTGTTTTGGAGTTCAATTGACGGTAGTCCACGCACATGCGCAGACTGCCGTCCTTTTTTTCACCAGCACAATTGGAGAGGCATAGGGGCTACAGCTCTCCCGCACCACCTGAGCATCCAACAGCTGATTAATGTGCGCTCTTACCACTTCATACTCAGATGGGGGAATACGGCGATATCGCTGTCGAACCGGGGTGTCATCTATGAGTGGAATATCATGTGCAATGATATTAGTGCACCCTAAATCCCCCTCAAAAGCAGAAAATACCGACTGATACCTCCCCAAGAGAGCCCTAACCTTAAATCCAATGCATCAATTTGGCCTGGGACAGTTGGAATACTTGCAGTAGCAATAGACCACACCCTACCAGAATTAGATTTCACTTCGGTGACACCTGGGGGCAAACTGATCACATTCACAATTGTTAAAGTGCCTATTACTCGGCGAGGAAAGAGCAAAACATCCGTGATCCCGACATTAACCACTGGAACATACACAGTGCCCTTAATTACTTGAACCAAGGCAGGAGAAACCAATAACCCCATAGGTAGTCCCAATTCTGGAGGTTCAAGGAGTGCAGTAACATTGGAATACTGCTCCGAACACGTTGCGGCTACCAGTTTAATGGTGCCACCAGGTATACGGTATGCCCGAGGACCGCGGGTCTTAACCTGACCCACTTCCCCAACTGGAGGAAGAGTGCTGGTTTGATGGCAATATTGCAATGCCCGAACGACAGAGACGGGAGCACTCGCTACTGGCGGAAACTCAAAAAGAGAGGGGCCATGTTGTCCCAAAAGCCCCTGGTAACACTTACCCAGTACATTCATCCCCAGCACTCCAGGGACCTTAGCACACATGCCACCCGGGGGGTCTTTAACTACCAGCACACCACATTTCGGTACTAATTTCCCGCAAAGCTCCACATCTAATTCCATATACCCTATATAAGGAATGGAAAGTCCATTCGCAGCCTTAAGTTGCAACCACTGACAGGTTCTAAGGCGTTCCTGTCCCCAGGGCTCAAAATACTTTAGAAAACAACTCTCCGTAAGAGTAGATACCATGGACCCAGTATCTATCAAACACGGTACTGAAATACCACCCAGGAGAGCGTTAATATGAGGACAGGGGGACATCAAATTTAACATGGGGTCAGGAACATGCAACACATCTGAGCCGATGTTCCCCCCAACCGAGCTGTGGCTCTGCAACTCGGCGGGGGCTAGTTTTCCGATAACTGACCTGAACGATGCAACTCCCCCTCACTGACCCTAGTATCTTCTCTGCTAGAAGCGGGTACCCGAAGCGGAAACACGTTCGCCGTCGCACTCCCTTGCAAAATGTCCCGGTTTTTGACACCGTCTACAAATAACCGAACCATTACGAAAAGGACGAGGTTGGCTATGAGAACGCTGAAATGGGTCCTGTAACAGAGCTACATTTTGTGTGAGTTGAGTTAACTGCTGCAGCAGTTTTAACATCTTTCTCAACTCACCCATCTCAGACCGCCGAGGAGAGTCACCAACACCCGGACGAACACCCTGTACACCGTATTGAAAACCATGTGCTGAGGGGAGAGAATGACTACGACCTCTTGCCCCGCCCCAGCATGCCCTCCTGCTCCCACCTAATAGCTTCCCTGCGAACCTCCAATAAAGTGGCACTAGGTTGACGACGAACCAACTGTTTAAGTTCGCGGCGAAGAGCACTATCGACCACATGCTCCACGAATTGATCACGAAGCAAGGTTTCGGCATTTGACATAACAGTAGGCGATTGCTGCTTGACTTGCTCCAAAAGGTTCATTAAAGCGAGTGAAAACTCCAACAGAGCCTCCCCATCATGTTGCCTCCTGGAGAAAAAGGCCTCCTGCAAGGCAACATGTGATTTGGAGCATCCGTATAATTCTTTCAAAGCCGTAATAATCTTCTCGGGGTCTTCTCGCTCCCCAGCAGGCCTATAATTTATCTCATCACGTGCCTCCCCCTCTAAATGGTCAAAAAGAAAGAAAGCCTTATCTGCTATGGGCATATGATGGGACCGCATGCAGGCCTGTGCCTCCTCAACCCATTCGTTAATTCCTACACCAGACCTACCATTAAATTTAGGACACCTTCGGTCCCTCGGTATAAAAACGTACCGTTCCATAGAAATGGCACCCGCATCAATAGCCTGAGGAGGAGTAACCGACGGGCCAGGTACATTGGGAACATGGCCGAGGTTCGAAGGCCCTACAAGAGCTTGATCTTGCCGCAACTTTGAATTATCGGCCCGTAATTGGGCTACAAGCTCCCTCAGCTCTTGCAATTCTTCTTCCATTTCTACAATACCCAATGAAAGGGAATCTACCCAAGAACATCCAAATAATGTTACCTGCGGTCACAGTCCACGCTGCTGTCTTGTTCCCAATACCTAATAAAAAAAGAAAAGAAAAAACAAAAACAAACAAACATACATCCACGCCTCAGCTCTAATGTAGAAAAGGGAAACCCTGCCGACTACGCCAAATGTGGCATGGGCAGTAGGTTTGATGACAGAAAGAATTTGGAAAAGACAGAGACAAAGCAAGAAGAAAGAGAGAAAAAGAAGAGTCGACTACGCCACCCTGGTCACTAAGCCAGGGAAGTATCCCAACAAGGACACACAGGTTCGATTTTACTCTTATACAGAGACTCTGAGACGTGGATATAACAATGTACAAAAATATTCTTTATTAGACAAAGATAAAATACTAAAGTGCAAGGCGATCAGGCTCAATCATAACCACCGCACAATAACGAGGAAGGATTGTCAGGACTCGTGATTACCAGGAGCAGGACGAGCTAGTGCCACACTTCACCAACGTCAGCGATGGCCAAGAGGCACCCACACGTGCACTAAACTGCACACACACACACTCACGTCAACCAAGATCAATCACTACGGGTTGTAGACCACACACACTGTGCACCATCAGGACCCACCACCAAATAAAGCAACTAGCCTTCCTGCTCCGGACTCACACGGCCTGTAACACAAGAAATGCAAATTACAAAAAAAAGAAAATAATTTGCTTACATTTGAGTACTCAATTTACAAGACACATTATACAAAACAAAAACAATATAACAAAAAGAAAATCAAAAGCAAGCAAAATACAAGAAAATAATGAATTAAATAAAATCACACAATAATAAAGCAACATAACTCAACCAATTAAACAAAAACAAACATCACCAATACTAAAACATCCTCACATTGGAGCAACTGCACTCAAATGTGCATGTTGAGGAAACAGGACAATGGAAACAAAAGTTAAAATAGTAGGAACAAAACAGCAGCGGAGTCCCAATCAGGGCAACAGTCTTCAGGTGCCCTTATACAGGCAGATTAATTCACCAAACATGCGGAGATCACGTCATTCATCCGGCGACAGCAGATGAACAAAGTTCACAAAGGCGAGCTGGAATGCACGCATAAACCCCATCACTATACATTACTTAAATAAATACGGCTACAAAAGCTAGAAAGAAACTTACCAAGAAGCCAAGCAGCAATACAGCAGTGACGCTTAGTGCAATATATAACGTGCGTTGGTATCAGGCAAACAGCGCATATTGCCAATGGCTACAAACACTCAGCACAACGTGTGCTAATCGACACACAGCCCAGCACCTGACGAGAGTAACACTGTTAACCGTTTAAAGTCTGGTAGATTTGAGCAACGCTCATAAACTGCCGTCACACTCACCTCCAGCCAGAACACTAGACCGACAGCAGAATAATGACGCGCTAGAGAGACGGTCACGCATTGACGTCACGTCCAGTGGCAAAACAGCCACCCTAATATACTCATGGAAATGAGACGCTGATTACCTGCAGGCCTCTAGGGCGGAGTCAACTTACTCGGAGAAGACGCAACCCAAACAGCGGCACTTCACTACACATATTTAATGTATCATTAGAATATAATATGCAAAATACATTTATTATATATGGTCAAACTTTGTTTACTCTGGCTGGGACCACTTAATGAGGTGACAGGACTAGATAGCAAGCCAACATTTCCGTATCTGTGCTGTACATTGGTCCACTGAGACATGAAACAGTGTCGATCTTAGCTGTGGAAATACGCCGGTTTTTCTTCTGGGTCAGCATTAGAAGGACCTCCATGAGCCTGGGATGCAGCCATGATTCAAAGATCCAGCAGAAAGATCCAGGCCCATGACATATTGTGCAGACAAACCAACTCTATATTTTTACTTCTTAAGAATACACTATGGTGAGAGCAAATCCAGTGGGAGACTGCTTTTACCTAGTCCTAGGTCATCTGATGGTCTTATCTGATGACATGAATATGAAAGCTAAACTCAGCATTATCTAGTGATGCAGAGACAGCGATCCATCAGCTAAGAAAACAAAGACATTGCAACCTCCTACGATTTAATCGGCATCAGTGTAAATGCTTTTTTTAATGGCGTATTTTAAATATCACTGATACTTAGACCAAAAAAAAAATGTCTTCAGAATCTTTTGTCAAAATCTACAATTGTTTTGTGAGTAAGAATCTGTTGACAGGCGGAAATTCATCTTATTTTCATGAGTGTAATTTGCAGGTGGAATCTGTCCCCAGCACTTTTTGAAAATCGCTGAAAAAAATATAGCATAAGGCTAATTAATTAATGTAACACGACAATACATTTGCATCAGTCAGAGAGGTCTGATCTATACACCTTGCCAAGCACATATGTGACCCTGGAGCATAAAAGCAGTCTTAAGTTGCTGGGGTATATTTGTAGCAATAGCCAAAAATGCATTGT
The DNA here is from genome assembly GCF_963082965.1 of Carassius carassius. Taxonomy (NCBI): domain Eukaryota; kingdom Metazoa; phylum Chordata; class Actinopteri; order Cypriniformes; family Cyprinidae; genus Carassius; species Carassius carassius. The sequence goes on along the minus strand of NC_081796.1, from coordinate 3,381,104 downwards.
ATGGGTCAGAATTATCGATTTTTCTTTTATGCCAAAAATCAGTCAAGTCTTCTGTGAAGATAAATTTCCTTCCATAAATATATCAAAACTTAATTTTTGATTAGTAATATGCATTGCTAAGAACTTAATTTGGACAATTTTAAAGGCATTTTTCTCAATATTTAGATATTTACACCCTCAGATTACAGATATTCATATAGTTGTATCTCAGCCAAATATTGTGCGATCCTAACAACCCATACTTCAATGGAAAGCTTATTTATTTATCTTTCTGATGATGTATAAATAATAAAAATAATTGAAAAATGGACCATTATGACTGATTTTGTGATTCAGGATCACATATCAGCATTTATAAACAGTAAAAATAGTTTTAATGTGCAGACTTCCTGGGTAGAATTAGGAAGTTTAATGCAGACAGTGTTTTGTTTCTGAAATTGGCGTTTCATTCGCGGATGTGCCGCAACAGATCTGGTGTTAATATAATGAAATTTGAATGATCAGCAGCTACAGCACACTGATTATATTGTTCATAAATCTAATGTAATCTAAATGTTGATAGGCGTATAATGATATTTCTTCTGATTGAGCATGTTTGCTGTATCCATTAACTTAGTTTACATGTTTAAACTATATAACTAATGGTTCGCTCAACGGTTTTCAGTGGCTATAGGACCCATAACAGAGACTGTAAAATATTGTGATGTCTGTTTATGTGGAGTTATCTGAGAAAGATACTATTTGAGTATAAGAAGATGGGCTTTTACAAGAGCTATGCCACACGTTTATTGTTTTGTTTGAGTTATTCACATAGAAGTGATATAACACACTGATTTAATTATTGTAATAAATATTGCAAGAGTGACTCCGTTGCTGAAAGCAGCACAACTGTGTCTGTCTCGTATTCTTCAAACAGACTTTACTGCAGTACCGTCAGCTGGACAGCTGGTGTCCTACATGAACATAAAGGGAATGGGCTCTTTTAACTCTTTCAAGACAACACGTCACACGTTACAATTACCCAAAGACATCTCTGTTCAGAAAAACATCAAAGCTTTGATGTTAACATTGTAGTGGAGTGATGTTAACCTGGTTGTGATGCCAAGTCGAATTACAGCACTGTCTTTCGTAGGGCAGGCATTATGCTTTCTTTATGACACCATCATCAGGGAGCCTGTTTCGAACACGTTTCACCACACGGATGTTTGTCCTAAAGCCACAGTACCTCCTTCAAACAAACCCTTTGATGAGAGCATAGAGAAGTGATGCACCTGAGATATTCTCACAACACGTAAAAATCTCTTACTTTCCAACACATACAGCTATAACAGACGGCTGACTTCATGAAAGAATGACATCACAGATAGACGAGGTGTTTCCTGCTTTGACGGCAGGATTTGTTAGATGGGCAGCGCAGTGTTTCTGTCATACAGACACCTGCACTGGTTATGCTGTACTGTACATCACCAGCCGGCTGAATCAGGAACGGCTTCTTTGGATACAGCTGGAGCTCTGTGGGGTTTCTAATGAGCTGATTCATGCGGTGAATCATGAGCAGCTAATGAGGGTCTGTGAAAGTTGGCTTTGTGCAGTAGTGCTTTTGAATAAAAAGGAACTGTAAGGTTAAAGCCCACATAGAATTAAGTATGTGTATATTAATTAGTCATTTAGCTCAGTCATTACCAACCAGGGGTCCAAAGGATTTAAGAAGGTTTGGGGCCATTAAGATTTTTCTTTGAGAATTTGTGTTCATAATACCAAACAATCATGTCGTTCGACCACAAGTGACCCTGTTGTAATGGCACTGCACATGTCTGGATCTCTCATAAATGGGCCAGGGTTTACAGTAGTTCTGAAATAAACATTTGCAGGTTTATCTGGTGTGTCTGTAGTCCGTCGGACCTGAAGATTTTTTTTTCCTGATTAAATACTGATGATGATGCAAGGGCGTGTTGAGAAATCGTGATGTCACGGTTCTCTCAATTTCAAAACCTGACACTTCAGAAGTGTGGAATAATTCAAACATTTTAAACCGGGGAGTTAGTTTTGTGTTCTGAAACTTAGTATGCATTTTTTTTCAAGTGTAAATATCAAGAACATTTAGATTATCCATTTCATGAAAACTGACATGATATTTGAGTGTTTTGCCCTCCTGTCACATGACTGAAAACTATGAAAATGCGGGGCTTTCAAATATTGTGTTGGGCAGTGGGGTGCCTTCCTTTTTAAAAAAAATGTTGAGAACCACTGATTTAGCACGATTCTTCTTTATTCACTGATTTAGCACATGGAGACTACTTTTATGATTAAGGTTTATTGTATGCTTTTAGTTTTAAAAGAACAGCACACATTTTTCAAAACTTCTTTCTCATTCTACTGAAGGAAAATTGTACAGGTTTGGCATGACACAATGAGTAAATGTGAATAGTTTCCTCCAAATCATGATGAGCTCAACCCCAGCTAGACAAACACTGGCCTGAACTGTGAGCCAGTGCTCAATCCTGCCAATAGCGGAGCCCTGTGATGGATGTGTTCTGCCTTTCCAGTCTCCCAGCACCTAGTGGGATTCCCGTGTTTGTACAAGGTATATCCTATTCTTGCCCCTGGAGTTGATATTTGCAGTAGCGTGTGGAGTGAACATCCTGACCATACTGAGAATATGACAGTGAAAAAGACAGAAAGCTTACAGACCAGTGAAACCCAGCCTGGGTTTGGAGGAAGATGGCCTTTGAATCACAATCTGCAGCTTTAGGAGACTTGGAAAGGTGTTTTTTTTACAGTCTCTGTAAGATACTTAACATATCCGTTTGGCTGGAAAGTGAATTATGGATTCTAACAAAGGTGACAGAAGTAGTCTTCAGAGGAGGCATATTAGCACATAACTCGAAACATGTGCTCTTTAAGAGAAGCCATGCTAGAGAAGCCTTGTAGGGTTTCATATTGAACTGTCTTAGTGAAACTGGGCCATGGACTGAAATCCAAAGCTCAGCGTAGGTTTTCTTTGTCCTCAGCTTTGAGGTTAGACTTTGACTCTGGAGAGTTTTCCCTCAGCTTGGAGGAAATCATCTCTTGCATGAGTTTCCACAGGGTCTTATTTTTATGCATTAGGGTAATAGGTAACTGTACGTAGACCTTTTCCTGAGGGTGATTCCAAATTTAAGCAGGTACGCAGCTGTTTGGTGCATTTTTACTGCTATCTGTCAAACGGTGTGAGGAAAGAGGTGAGGACCTCTATCAGTTTTGTCTAGTGTTTTACGAGCAGAGGGCCACGGTTTCAGCTGGGAACACAGTTTTTGAGGATCTCCCCTCTGTCATGGTCTTTTTTTTTATTGTATTCACTGCCAGATTCACAGAAACCTGTGTGCCCATGAGAGAACCGCAGTTCAACACATGTGCTAACCGCAGCTTGGACCTTCTGTCAGATTCTGAGAGGGCTGCTGAGCTTTCAGATGGAATTCTTCTGTGAAACATACAGATTTGAATGTCACTGAGGTTCAAACAACATCGGACCGGCTATCAAAAAAAACCTTATGTGAACTTTTCTCTTTTTTCCTCATTGTGAAATACTTTAATATATCATACCATAAAACTGTATTTTGTATCTGCGTAAAGTTAATTTCATCAGCTTTTAGTACTGTACATATAAATGGCCTTAAAAATTGCCCCTGGAAAAAAAATATATATTTTTCAGCAATAGCCAAAAAAACATTGTATGGGTCAAAATTATGCATTTTTCTTTTATGCCAAAAATCACTATGATATTAAGTAAAGATCATGTTCTATGAAGATATTTTGTAAATTTTCTACCGTAAATATATTAAAACTTAATTTTTGATTAGTAATATTCATGGCTTAGAACTTCATTTGGACTTTAAAGGCGATAGTTTTTTTTTTTTTTTTATTATTATTATTTTTTTTTTTGCACCCTCAGATTCTAAATGTTCAAATAGTGTATCTCAGTCAAATATTGTCCTCCTAACAAACCATACATCAATGAAAATATTATTTATTCAACGTTTACTGTACATATACACGTTTTACTATTTGGATTTTATATAGGTTTTAAACATATCTTCATCTGCCCTGGGAATGTCCATATCTGTGAGCCTTATAGGTAACATATGGCAATATCACTCCTGTTATAGGGCAATATAAGTTACAAAATCTTGAATGCAATGTAAACAATTAAAACTCATAATATTAATATTACTTAAAACTCATAATATGATCATTATTATTGCTGTAGAGATGTAGATTGTGTAGCATAATGCAGTTAATCATTTGGCGTTATGAAGCTTATGAGTAAGCCTCTCCCAAAGGAAAGTTTCAAAACAAACGTTTTGATTTAGGTTTGGCCACTTGACGCCACGCTTCGCATGCTGAAGACGTTCATTGTGCAGCTCAGTGATGATATATTTCCATAGCATCAACTAGTTACACAATCAGCATGTGGTATCTATTTTCACAGCATCACATGTCTGTTCATTTGAATATGACCAAAATACACTTGTTGTTGTTAAATCACTCTTTCCTAACAGAGAAAAGGTCACTTGACAGGTTCCATGTTGTGAAGCACACGCAGGGCCCTCCTCAGCTGATGCGGGGCCCGGTTGACCCCACTAAGGACAGTCCTGAATCCACATGTTTCCTCCATTCTCTGTCACTCTGTTGAGACGCAGATGGTGGAATTGAGTGTTCCTGCCATTCGTAATCCCCAATAGCATACAGTATGAGCACAGTCAGTGAACCCTACCAACTCCAGCCAGAAGCTTGGCCCACTGCTGATAAAGAGTTCCTAACCTTTCAGACGCGACATCACCTTCCCTAACAAAACCAGACAAGTGTTTCCGATGTGGGTCACAAACGGTTTAGGCAAACGAAGTGGGAGATGCAAAGTGTTTGTGCAGACCTGTTAGACTCGGCGGTTTACATTGAGGAAGAAGACTGGTGTTCAAAGATATAGAAATGTGATCATTTTCACTGTGTAAAGCATCAGTGTGGCGTAAACAGCGGAAGGTTAACATGACTACAGCAACATCAGTTTATTCAAATATATTCAAAATGCGCATGAAAACAACATTCACACATTAGTTACTACAACAACCACTTCATGCTGTTTTCAGTGGTGTCCTCTGCCATCTGCTGGATCTACTTATACTGACCTTACCTGAAACCTAAAACATACGGCCTGGTAATATTTATATATATATATATATATATATATATATATATATATATATATATATATATATATATATATATATATATATTGCTTTGTAATTAATTACTAATTTGAATAGAAACCTGTAGTAATACATGGAAATCTGATCCAAAATGGGGTTTTCTTTAAATTCACTGAAAAATAAATTTGAGTAATATGATGTCTTTGATCACACTCTCGAAGAATGTTCTTGTTTCCTCTCACCAGTGACATGGAGCCCAGACTCTTCCACGCATCCCATTTGACTTTATTCACAAAGTCCAGCATGCTGGGTTTGGGGGTGTTGCAGGGTCCTCGTGTGGCCTGATGATTTACAAAACAGAAATGCATCATAATTGAGAGATGAGGACAATCTGGTCTTATAGAGTCAAAAATAAAATAAAAATAAAACAAATCTGTATTTAAAAAGAAGTTTCTTATGCTCTCCAAGATTGAATTTCAGTAAAAAAAAAAAAATAATAATAAAATAAATAATTCCAGTAAGTTCAGACAACCAAAACCTACAAATTTGGTGACTTGGGTGACATCTGGTGAGATATGATGGTATCAAAATATCAAAAATATCAATATCCACTATTTAACTGTAGTACGCAATGGCTGCATATGGTCATATGTTATATATATATATATATATATATATATATATATATATATATATATATATATATATATATATATATATATAAAACTCAAATTCAATAACTCAAAAAAGAAATATGGTACCATGGCATGAGTACAGCTTTACTGGCTCTGAACATCAATCATTAATATATTAAAATGACAGCACTATAATTCAGTGTCCTGCTATGTGCTTTTATGTGAAATAATGAATGGGAGCATGTGCATATGCGCTCTTGTGTGTGAGAGGTGGACACCTGACACTGAAGTAGGGTAAAGGTCAGTGCAAGCTCAAGGTAAACACAAGGTTCAGGAGCATTTCTACTGCAAAGCACAACATGACTCCACAGCAATTATAGAAATGCTACAGACTGCAATGTAGTGAATCTTGTGTCTAAAACTGCTCAAAATAAAGCACTCAGTTCCCAACATCACATCTCTAATAAAATCAATTTTTCCAGACGAATTGATCAATCTCCATGGTGAGAGAAGTCTGATAACAGCTGCAATAACAGTGGCCCACAATAATCAAAGTCTATGTACACAATTCCGAATTCCGATTCCGAAGCTGTGCGCTGTTGTCAGTCATCTGAAAGGTTAGCTCCGCCCACGAATCAACACGTTAGCCAATCAGACATATTCTTATTCTCACTCTCTTATGAATTTAAATCAACATTCAAGATCTAAATTATCCAACGTTTAACAGTGATCAATGGCTACACAAGGAACTGTTAACGAAGCATTGCATTTTGAAGTATTTTGATTATACCGTGGCCGGCTCTTTGCCTTTTGACAGTTGAAGTGCCATTGGTATGTGGAGTTAACGAACATGAATAAATCAGGCCTCAGCATCAGAGTAAACAAGCGTTTCCCATAAGCATCAAGCAATGCAACCGGAGAGGCCGTTCGAAAAACTATTCATTTGAAATATTCAATAATATTTTGTATAAAAGGAATTTAGTTTCTGACAGCTAGTGAATGTGTACAGTGTGTCTTTGTGTACGATGCCCAGAAAAGAGTCAAGGTCTTTGAATATTTACAACAGTTCCATCTACCAGTTCATGGAATGTACATAAAGCTGGAAAATACCAAACATACTTTACTGGAAGAAATTTAACTGAAACTGTTTCCTAATCATATGTACAAAATAATAATAATAAATAAAAACTTAATATTGAGCATAACCTTTAGCTTATAACACTCTCTAACAACAAAGCAAAATAAAGCACCTCTTAACCGTCAGGATTACCAGCTGGAGTGCTCTTGATAGCCACCAGAGGGCACTCCAGCTGGTGATCCTGACATAAAAACAATCAGACATGATGAGTCTGGGCAATGGGTTTATGGGAAATGCAGTCCAGGATTGAGTGGCAAAGGAATGTTGTGGAGTGCCATCTAGTGGCTATCAAGAGCCCTCCAGCTGGTGATCATAACAAACCCACATCTCATATGAGGGAGTGTGTTTGTTTTAATGTTACATTTTAATGACCACAACTAGCATTAAAAATAGCCATACAGATACATTAATAATAATAATAATATATGTTTCTGATGAAAACCTTTTGATCTAAAGACTTTCCTGTTTAAACTGCTTATATTTGTTTTATATTTGCTTAGAATTGTCTTATGTTTAAGAAAAGAAAATTGTTGTTGTTTGTTTGTTTTTGATGATTCCTATAGTCCTTGATGACTTCAGTAATTACAGTAAATCTTGAATATAATAATAATACAAATGAGTGGGCGGGGCCAAAATATATGATGAGTGGGATCTGCATGTAAAATACACATAAATTATGAATCAATACAGTGCTTGGGTTAGCACATGCATGCAAGGCACAACAAATAATGTGCAATAATTATAAGGCAAAGGCAAGTTGCGACTCATTCCAAAGTAATAATTATATGACCGTTATCACTTACAGTTTTCATAACTTTGGGTGTGTTGCAGCTGAGGAGGACATTTCCAAACAGCTGACTGCACACTGTCTTACAGTGAAGCTTGTGTTTTATGCATCTGAAGTCAATGTTTGTAAAATAGACTGATTGAAATATATTTGTACATTAAAATGATAAATGTCTCTCAAGCAGAGGAATGATGCGAAGACTTCATTGTTCCATCATTCAGTGAAAATCATTCAACAGAAAATGTCAATAGACAAAAGACTGTTTCATGATGCAGGCCTCTGAGCAAAGTCATCTCTCACAATTATGTTTCTGGTTACGCTTTGGTTTTCTTGTGAATTTATACTGAAATGAAAAGACATGGCAACTTAATTTGCCATTTGGGTCAAACACAAGTTTCATTTCCCTGTATTTTCTAACTCTGCCCTCAGAGACACTTCCTGATATTCATCAGTATGAAATATATTAATGTAACTTATCTCTGTAATAATGAGACATACTTGTTTTATTTTTCTAAGAACAGCGTCTCACACACGTGTGATCAGTTCACACAGTTATCATAATATTCAATTGAAATTCGCCCAGATGCAGTTGTCTTTTTCTTTTATTACTTTTTTATTTGTGGTATTTCAGGTCTGACATATGAGTCGCTGCTGCTCGAGTATTACCAGTTATGACATTACTGAGCCATTTTCTTTTCAGTTAAGTCAGATTGCACCCAAAGTCATTTTTAACATCCCCCTTTTACACTCATATCACAGTTTTAGGCTCTGGCTGACAACATGTAGTATAACAAAGCTGATATGTTGGATTTGTTGTATAATAGCACCATTGAGGCTGTTCTTGGCTTATTAGTCAGTCCCATGTGCTGTGTTTATATTATCACTACTCTGAGAAGACATCATCATAAACATTTGATCTGAGGTATGATATTTCATCAGCATGAATTTTCATCTTCCCTATTGATTTTTAGTCAGAAAAGAGTATTTATGTTCTTGAAGGCCACTCCTGATAACCTTGAACTATAATTTATTGTCTGAAACTGACAACCTCTAAAGAATTGTGTAAATTAAAATGGCATTTGGGAACTTTATGCTGTTATTTTTGCACAATAAAATGTTGAATTTTATGCCTCAAAAGTAAACCTTGTGAAAGAAGGGACAGTATGCTCATAGTACCTCAGCCAATCAAATGAAGTGGTGAAATGGATAAACTGATGTCAATTTTATTCTTTTGACATAGAAACTAAAATATGGAAGTGACTTAGATCTTTGAATCACTGCCATAGAAAACATTTCATAGTTTTATAGCGATAACTATTATGTGTTATTGGTAAAAAGCACTGTAAGCATCATAACATTTGTCGTCTATTGTTAGTGATGGTCTGAATATGCTGTTGTCATCGAGAATCAGAATCAAGGTCACAGATTTGTCTGTCAGACTGACCTGATCTTGGGATCCTCTTGACTTTGGAGGCTGTGGTTCCTTGGAGGTGTTTTTCTCCAGTGGAAGAGGAAGTCCTGAGCGTATATTAATCAGCATGGGGCTCTTCATCAACACATCTGCCTGGAGCTTCTCAGCAGACCATCTACTCTTCTACAGAGACTGTGAGTTCAACACTTTTAATGAATCTTTGTAAAAGTTTCTGAGCTTTGATTTTGGTCATTAATACTTTGCTTTCAATTTGGTCTAGGTTTTGACTGTTTTCTGCATAATTCTCTCACATTGCAATTAAATATTTAGATGCATTTACCAGATTTCTGCAGTGTAGCTGTATTTGTATCACACACACACACACACACACACACACATATATATATATATATATATATATATATATATATATATATATATATATATATATATATATGTGTGTGTGTGTGTGTGTGTGTGTGTGTGTGTGTGTGTGTGTGTGTTAGCAATAAATTAAGAATGCATTCACATAATTTTTTTGTTGTTGTTGTTTCTTTTTTTTTGGCCATGATTTACTCATTTGTTCCCTCATTTTATTTCAATATAACCGATTTACTAAAACAAAAGAACAATTTAGTAAATCATTTTTTTTTTTCCCCCTACATGTCACGTATGGGTCTCAGTGGTATTTTATGTAGCACTTGGATGTTAAAATAGATCTTTTGTAATGTTTTTTTTTTTTTTTCATAAAATGTATCAGTGTTTTGCTTCACAACTACAGAGCATCTTTTCATTTAATTTCTTTTCTTTTCTCTGCTCTTCTCTTCTTTTCTTTTCAGAGATTTTCATTCCCTCATGATTTGAAATTGTTAAGCAATGTAATTGCTATTAAGTAAATTTGTTACTGCATGTAACAAACAGGGGAAAGAGGTTTCGGGTTATTTTTTATTTTTTTTTCTAAGAAATTAATTTCATTTAGCAAAGGTGCATTAAATTAATCAAAAGTGACAGTAGAAAAAATATATATAATGTAACAGAATATTTATTTTTCAAATAAATATTTCTATTCATTCTAATGTTCACAGAAAATATGAAGCAGAAATTGTTTTCAACATTGATAATATTCAGAAATGTTTCTTGAGCGGCTAATCAACATATTAGAATGATTTCTGAAGATCATGTGACACTGAAGACTGGAAGAACGATGCTGGAAATTAGATTTTAAAATATATATACATATTTGTAAAAAATATATATTTCACTTCTGAAATCATTAAAAAATCTTACAGACTCCAAACTTTAGAACAATGCTCTGAATAATTCTGTGATTGATGCTGCTTCTGCTTCTGCTTCTGCATTGCTCAGTTGAGAATGATATTTAATCAGTGCTTTATGATTCTCACAGTTTCACTGAGAATTTGCCTTTCCTAAAATGATCTGACACCATTTTGCATCATATCTTCCCATGAGGGAAAACAGAAAGAAATAGACAAAGAATTTTTCTTTAAACACACATGTAATTGCATGCACCTACTGTACTATCTGTCCTGTCCTCTGCAGCTGCATTGAATCTTCAGATGTATATGTCAGTATTTTAAAGTCTAATGTTAATATGATCTCTCGTCCAGGCAAACATCAAGACATCTTGTGTACATCATGTTTAGTGACTTCTCTACCCTTGAGCCCTCGGGACCCCAGAGAGGCCGTATGACCTTTGCCAACTCAAACTCAATTGAGTCTAAAACGCTTGAGTATGAGCATTTTAAAGGAGCCACACCAAGAGCACCCAGTAAAGTTCTATTCATTCATACTCAACTGAAATTTGTGCACGTGAAACAAGTGCTTGAAAATCAACATATTTATAGATTAAAGTCTTTTTTTACCATTTAATGGATAGTTATAACATTTAAGTTAATATAAATTGATGTATTTTGTATTGATGTAAATACTACTAAATGTCTTAATAAATATATTGTAACTGTTCTGAAACGGTTAGCCCTGACTCAGCTGCAATTATAATGTGTATATTCTATAGATCATCTAAGTTCTTTTTGTCTTTTTTTGTTCCAGCAACACAAGCTCTCTCTGTACTGGGTGTTGATATGTATGTGACAGACAACAAGAAAGCGCACAACACCAGCATGTACAAGAACACCAACCTCATTGTGCGCAGGAATCAAGAATTCATCATCATCATCAGGTTTAACCGAGCCTTAAATGACCAGCAGGACAATGTGCATTTGGAGTTCATGATTGGTGAGCAGATCTTTCAAACCATCAAATTTACATTTAATCATTTAGCAGACGCTTTTATCCAAAGCGACTTGCAGTCAAACAAACAATATGTAAGTGCTGTGACAAGTCCTATATAGTCTGATGCAGTACACATAGCATTTTTTTTTTAAATAATACATAAAAAGAGTAAAAACGTGAATCGGAAAGAAATAGTATAGATAGAGCTAGAGCCTCTCATGGTATTATAAATTGTATTATAAATAAAAGAAAACAAGTGGATAGAATAGAAATAGAATAGAGAGTGCAAGTGTTAGACGGAAGAGATGTTTTTTTAGCTGTTCCTTGAAGATGCTGCTCGGATTGAGTTGGCCAGGTCTTTCCACCAGCAGGGAACAGTTAAAGTAAAAGTCTGTGAAACTAGTTTTGTGCCTCTTTGGGATGGCACTATAATATGCCGTTCACTGGCAAACACAAGCATCTGGAGGGCACATATGTCTCATAATTAAAAAATAAAAATTCCAAACCAATTTCAATCATATGCTTTTAACAAATAATTAATTCATTAATTTAAAAAGCAAGCTTAACCTCAACTGTAACTGGGACATTATGAGATCTTTCAACAAGATCTGAACAAAAATGTCCCACAAATTAAAATTGCCTGTGCACAATTAAACAATGAATTAAGGCTGTCATGATTTTTTAAAAAAATGTGAAAATGAATGTAAATCTTGCTCACACTGCACCAGATTTTTATTATTGATTTATTTTCGCTGTGTTGAGACTTAAAATCATTGAGCTTAGGAATGCAAAGACCAAGACGCTTAGATTAGTCAGCACCATAGACTGTATAAAAATATGGACGTAGTGTCCGTGACGTCATTCATAGATTTCTGAAGAGGGTTTTTGAAGCTCAAAGTGGGCGGAGTGGGCCTTTGCCATGTTGGCAACACATCACAGCACGTCACTGCACGTCACTGAATAATCCAAAATGGGTAAAATAGCGGGAGCTGGTTGCTGAAACCATGTCAACCTAGCTCGACGGCAGTGACAGCAGCCGCAATCCACCTGTTACTCAAGTGGCCACGCCATTAATTATGCAGAACTTTAAGGCTTAATTTAAAGGGATGAGTTATAAAAAAAATTCACCCCCTCACAGTTGTCATGAATGGCAAAATTAGCTGTATAGACCGAAACCACTTTTTGTACCAGTCTGCAAACACACCAGAGCCATAATTATGACGTTTCCCCAAAATAACTATAAAAAGTTTTTATTTGTATTCTACAGAGCCCCGCACATGGCATGCAGAAAATTCCCCTGATATGCTAAATCGTGCACGTTTTAGTACAGCGAGGGAACGAATTAGTAAATCGTGTGCACAATTAATTTATTTTTTCTTGAATGTCATGTGTGGGGCTCCGTAGTATTTTATTAATTTACATTAATAATATTTTTTACATTATCAAGAGCAATAACCTACAATAAAGTTTTTTTTTTTTTTGTCATTATATTCCATTCATATTAGCTCCCGTTTCTAAATAAATTAGTTAGATTTTATTTTGTTTAATTTTAAACAGTCAACCGTTATCAGCAACAGTCAAAATATTTTGACTGATTGAAGTAATTGATTAAATTCAAGTTTTTTATATATATTAAAGACAACACAGACAATAATTATTAAGGTGGTGATGAAAATCAAATGATAATTTTTTTATTTTTTTTACCATTTTAATACCCCTTAATGGTAAAGTTAATTTCTGAGCCTGTTTTGGAGCCCACTGACTTTCATTGTATGACCAAAACCCATTCTTCAGCTGCTTCAGACATACTCAAAAATATCATACTTAAAAGTCATGAGTTTTGGATGATAAAATTATGATAGAATATTAATTTATGGGTGAGCTGTCCTTCAATACTGGCATACATCTGTCCTCACAGGCGATACACCTGATGAATACAAGGGCACCTACATCATTGTGTCCATTGGAAAAGAGAATCGTGATGGAAACTGGAGTGGTCGCGTGATTGGCATGCAAGGCAATGAAGTGATGGTGGGCATAACACCCGACGCCGGCTGCATCATTGGCCGATTCCGCACCTTTGTAGCAGTAATCACTGATTTTGGAAGACAGCGCACTCCAAGGAACCCTGACACTGATTTCTATGTTCTGTTCAATCCTTGGGACCCTGGTAAGTACAAGTATACACCTGTATAGCATAATGGCAACAAAATGTTATACTTTTAATGATGATAATGCATGTATCTCAAATTGTTGCCGCATAGAGGATGTGGTGTATATGTCCAGAGATACAGACAGGCAGGAGTATGTGATGAATGATGTGGGGATCATCTACAATGGAGATTTCAACAACATAACTTCCCGTGCCTGGAACTTTGGGCAGGTTGGCAGTACTCTGGAGTTGAATCTTTACAAAGAAAACAAATGTTCTTCCTCTTATAGTACCTGATACCTTCATTTAACATTTTATATGGTTTCTTGTAGTTTGAAAAGGGGGTTCTGGATGCCTGTCTTTTGGTTCTGGATGCTGGGAAAGTACCGCTGCTGTACCGTGGAAATGCCATCGAAGTAGTTCGGCAGGGATCAGCCCTGGTATGATGTAATATTTTGTTGAATGAATATCATTAGCATTCTTTTTTTATCACACACATAGACAGGTTTCATGAAAAAAGCAACATTTTGAACAAAATTACATTTTTGTGAAAGACCACATCGAATTCAGATCATTGATAAAAGCAGGAGTAGATCGATTCCAGAGGTATAAATGCCATACCTGAAAACAATACTTGAGTAAAAGTACAGATACCTTACAGTGACTCACCAATTCCAACTTGAGTAGTCTTAGAGTATCTGATTTTTACAGTACTTAAGTGTTTTACTTATACTGAATGTAGGCTCAACAACTGCGCTGGTCCTCAATACCTAGAGAAATGTGTACAATTTGGCAAAGATTTTATGAATTTGTATGAGTGTGGTCATATGAATTCGTACGAATATGTCTACCTTGTAAAATATGTACAAATTGCCATGAGATCGGGTTGTGATACCCAGTAAAACTACAAAGTAGCCAAAAAGATACTTAAGTACAGTAACTAATTACATTTATTTGTACACTTTAAAACACTGAATGCTTCCATCAACACCAAAGCTTGCACTAAGCTAAACCACTTCCAGGGGCAACATTTCATTAGGTAACGTGAGGCAGTTTTGATTAATATGCTGTTTAATGCGTGATTATAATGTTATTGTACATATGCAGCTGCTTACATGCTATCACTTCTTTCTGTTGCTTCTTCTTCTTCATTGTGTTTTAATGCAGACATTCAGTATTCTATCAGAAAATTTTTAATAGTGCCTCCTGATATATAACAGTGAAAACACGGAAAGCCACTAACAATAGAGTTAAGAAAAAAAAACATTAATAAAAAATGAAACCAAAATGTAATTTAATCCTACAGTTGGATTAGTCTTTTTGACCCAAAGTTGGGATGAAACAACCCAGCATTTTTTTGAGTTAAGATTATAGAATAAACTATCATTATATATATATATATATATATATATATATATATATATATATATATATATATATATACCGTAAATATATATATATACCGTAATTCCTCAAATAAAAACCGGTAGTCAAATAAATGCCGGGCCTTTTAAGCCCCTTTCACACTGCACATCGGACCCGGCATATTGCCGTAACATTGCCGGGTCGCCCTCTGTGTGAAAGCAAACACGTCCCGGGATTGATTCCGGCATTGAACCCGGGTCGGGGACCTAGTAACATTGCCGGGTTCAACCCGGGACGAGCGCTGTGTGAACAAAAGCCAGATCTAATGCCATGTTGAAGTGATGACAGACGTTATCGTGCAACTCTTTTACCAGCTGTTTTGAAGGAAGATCAACATTCGCAATGAAAAAATGTGCAAAAAAAATGTGTAATGAAGCAGAGATCAGTTAGTTTCTCACTTTCCGCGCTGACGCTGAGATCGTTCGCTTGCTTCAGTGAAATTATAACGTGCATAACGTTTTCGACTCATACATTACACGTCACGCCCTAATGTCACGTGTCGTTACTGGATCTTTATGGGTTGTGTGTGAAAGCACGCACATATCCCGGGTAATCACTGGCAGTGTGAAAGTGCAAAATCTAGCGACCCGGGAACAATTGCCGGAACACTTTACCCGTGTATTTGCCGGAATGGCAGTGTGAAAGGGGCTTTATAGTGGCCGGGGGAGTGGTCAACATGGACAAATAAAGGCCGGTCTTAAATAAAGGCCGGGGGAAAATTTGCGCAGCAGAGCCAGATAACGAACGTACACGCCCACTGCCGGAGCGTTTCTCATTCTCGAGTCAAGAACCGGTTGCATCGGTTTTCGGATCACCAGTACACTGAACCGAGAAACGTTTCTGTCGGACGCGTTCGAGCTGATAAAACTGAGCATGCGTGATTCAGCGTGAAGCAGACTGACACAGAAGCGCGTCTGAACCAAACTGGTTCTTTTGGTGATGGATTCTGAACTGATTCTGTGCAAATGTTATGATCTCTGTCCACTGGAACGCTATCGCTTTTAATTTAAAACGGGTTATTTAAAACAATTACTTATCAAACAGATGCAATTAGAAATAAAGGGCTGCCTCTAATAAAAGCCTGCTTCAAATAAAAGCCTGTTACCTTCTGCAGTTCAGGTAAATAAAGGCAACGGCTTTTATTTGAGGAATTACGGTATATATATATATATATATATATATATATATATATATATATATATATATATATATATATATATATACACTTATTTATTTATTTTTCTTTTGGTTTCTTTGTTTGTTTGTTTTATAAATTCCAACATACTTCCTAAGCAGTTGGTTTTATAAGAATATATATATATATATACCCACACATACATATAGGCTTTTTGGTGGTATATTTTCAGATTAACTCTCAGGATGATGATGGTGTCCTGGTTGGCAGCTGGAGTGGTGACTACTCCACAGGCACAGCACCCACTGCCTGGACTGGAAGTCCTGAGATCCTGCTCAAATATGCCAGAGACGGTTGTGTGCCTGTGTGCTTTGCACAGTGCTGGGTGTTTGCCGGTGTGCTTAACACTTGTGAGTATGGTGACGCCACATACATTATTTGTTCTGAAATTCAGGTTATTTAGTGTCTTGCTAAAAAAGACTGAGGCATAACCATGGCTCTATGATGATTTCACCCAGTCGTGCGATGTCTCGGGATCCCCGGACGAGTCATCTCCAATTACTGCTCTGCTCACGACAACACAGGCAACCTGAAGACTGACATTATACTGGATGAAGATGGGAGAGTGAACAGAAGCCGAACAAGAGATTCGGTCTGGTGAGACACACAAACATACACAGTCTTATAGGTAATGATGGTTACATGTTGTTTAGTGACAATCACACTGTGCTTTACAGGAACTACCACAGCTGGAATGAGGTGTACATGAAGAGGTCTGATCTGCCTGAAAAGTTCTCTGGCTGGCAAGTGATCGACTGCACCCCTCAGGAGACCAGTGATGGTATGATCCTCCTGATCTTCTATATATAGCCTGGCCTTCCTCTGAAGTTTACTTGATAAGGTTAGGAGACACTATAAATGAATTATTGAAACCATTTCCACCACTGAATAAAAAGTAATTGTGACTCTTTAGCTCGAAATTCTTACTGTCTTCTCAGAATTGCGAGTTATAAACTTGCTATTGAGAGTTATAAAGTTCAATATCTAAAAGAGTTTATATCTCGCAATTGTGTGTTATAAATTCAGAATTGGGAGAAAAGTCAGAACTGTGAGATAAAAAGTCACAATCGCCTTTTGTATTTTTTAATTCAGTGGCAGAAATGGGCTGCCATAATGAATGTAGAACACTGGGGTCCCATTACTTCTTACATTAGGCAATTATGTATCCATCAGGATCTACTATTCAACCCTGTTAAGAAACTTATTGCATGCAAAATGACTGAATAAATACTCTTCAGTTTTATGTGGGCTAATTCATATTCTTATATTTAGCACTGTAAGAAGTGACATGACAAACAGCCAAGTATTGTGACCCATACTCGGAATTCGTGCTCTGCATTTAACCCATCCAAAGTGCACACTTACACAGCAGTGCACACACACCTGGAGCAGTGGGCAGCAGTGCCCAGGAAGCAGTTGAGGGTTCGGTGCCTTGCACAGTCGTGGTATTGAGGGTGAAGATATTTGTACATTCACTCCCCCAAACCTACAATTCATGCCGGCCCGAGATTCAAACTCGCAACTTTTGGATTACCAGTCCGATTCTCTAACAATTAGTCCATGACTTCCTGGTACTGTTATGTTTTTTTTTTTAATACATAAATATAGATTTCCCCTCTCTCTTTCAGGTCTTTATCGATGTGGCCCAACGTCCGTCAATGCCATCAAAGATGGAGAGCTCAGCTATCCGTTTGATGCAAGGTTTGTCTTTGCAGAGGTAAGAAAAATGTCAATGCTCTTTGATGTTTACTTACCATCAGTCTTTAGATACAAGATCTTAAAATCACTGCTGCAAATTGCATTTAAACCATGGAAAAACTCTTTCTCCTATCTTAAGCTGAACAGTGATGTGGTCTACCATCAGTCTGATAAGTACGGAAACACAAAGGTCGTCTCTGTGGACACCATGTATGTTGGAAAGCTCATTATCACCAAAAGTGTGAACAGTAATGCCTATGAGGACATCACTTCTGCCTATAAATATCCAGAAGGTAAGCTCCATTCGGTCCAAAAACACCTGGACATGGATGGTCATTCCCTTGGCTATCCCCTTCCCTGTCATCCTTCAACACTCTTTCTGATTCCAGGCAGTGACAAAGATAAGCAGGCAATGCAGATGGCAGAGAATCGTGGTGTCCCTTCCAGGAATTACTTGAAACCCCCAGAAGCAGGTGTGGACATCGAGCTCCCGGCTGACGCCATCAAAATTGGTGACAACTTCAAGCTGACGCTCAATATTAAGAACCAGACCAGCCAAACCTGCACCGTCAGCGCTGTCATCACTGGCTGTGTGGTGTATTACACAGGCATAACCAGCTCGATCTTTAAGCTTGACAACAAAGCTGCAACTGTAGATCCCTGGAAAAGTGAGTCTGACTTTACAGGTTTGCTGTTGATTTTGGACACATGCATTTCAGATTGCTTTGCTTAATTTCTGAAAATCATTTCACAGCCTCCAGCATGGTGATTGATGTCACAGCTTCAGAGTATATGCCTTACCGGGTGGAACAGTCCAACCTGCTCTTTGTGGTGTATGGACGCATTGAAGAAACCGGCAAGACCCTTTCGACAATGAGAGTTGTCAGCCTCCTTCCTCCAGACCTCACTATTAAGGTATACATCTTCCATAACCAATCATAGAGGAACATGTGTGATACATTGATCTTTTCTATTAGTTGACAGACATAACTCAGATAACTCATCTACAGGTGACTGGAACACCCCGGTTCGGAAGAGATTTCATGGTCACCGTGTCGTTCCAAAATCCCTTTAACTTCATCCTGAAAAACATTCAGCTCCGCCTAGAAAGCCCTGGTCTTATAACAACCAAAATGAAAGCATACGAGTAAGATGGAATAACCTCTGTCATATTTATTTTCCATTCCTTCCATTACCTATTCACAAAACATCTTAAAGCTTTAAGTAGCTCTTAACTTGCACATTTAGGAGAAACTCTTAAAAATAATGGGCGTGTCAGTCCTAACTTTAGGACTCTTAAATTTTTGATCAAAGAGTATTTCACAAAGCATTTTAGTGCTAAACCAGCTCCTAAATCTGTGTAAGCTGGGGTAGTCAAGAGGACTCCTAAGTCACCAGACCAAATCTCAAACCATCCTAAAATGTCTGTTAATTAATCTAATTAATATGTCCTTCTTTTCAAGCTGGTCAAGACGTCACAGCTGTCCTTGAGTCCAGTTTGGCTTTCTTTCATGTTTTATGTTACATCTTACTATTAAATCAACCATGGTTATTCTATTATGTTAATTAAAAGGCTGTTTACCTTGTTGAAAAAAATAAATAAAATAAAAAATAAAACACTGGTTAGGTATGTTTTGAAGCATGGCAGCTAGTTTAAGCTGGTCCATAGTTGGTCATGAGCTGGTTCAAGCTGGTCATGTGCTGATACTAAGCAACTAGCTTCTGCTCAGGACTAACTTTAACCAGTTCATGAACATCTAAACGACCAGCTTAAACTAGCTCAAACAGGCTGTCATGCTTAAAAACATATCTAACCAGCATATGCTGGATTTTTTCAACAGCCCCTAATCAGTTTGCTTTTAACTATTCAACACATCAAGTGAGGTGCTGACAATGGTGTATATATATTATTTTGTATGCATATATACAACTCTATCCATTTCCATTTGCAGTCACATTGCACCTGGTGGTTCACTGAAATATACAGAGACGATCACCCCACAGTATCCTGGGAAGAGGATGCTGATAGCGTGCCTGGACTGCCCTACAGTGAGGCAGGTCACCAGTCAGCTGGAAATCATTGTGCAGTAACAGTTAACTGATTGCACGAGCGAACCAGGATGAATCAGAAGGGTTACAATTACCATTTTGTTGAATTGCTTTGCGTTGTTCACAAATTTTATTGAAATACAATATAATGTTGTTTTTTTTCTTTACTAAACACCCACACCTTCCAACACTGGATTGTTAAAAATATGATGATTTTTGATTGGTACAAAATTACTGATACCGGGGAATACAAGCATTTTAAGCAAAAACTTGTAAACTCATTTAACTGTACAAAATACACACAATCAAACATTAAATACCTATGCAGCATGCACTGTCTCCCTCAACCTGGAGGTCTGATATGTTCTGATTAGCAAAGTGTGGATGCAAGAAAGTTGTAAATTGGGAGTTGGAGGAAGAGTGGAAAAAACTGGAGAACCCCATAATATTAGGAGTGTTGGCAGGTATCCACTTGATGCAGAATATATTTGTGGGTGTGCAAAATGTTCAATGTTCAGAGAAAACAAAAAGATCAACAATTACCTGAAACAGCAACCTGATAAGTATATGTAAGTGTACTCATGCACACAAAAAAGTCTGAGTGTGCAAGCGACTGAAAGCTATGAAATACAATAAAGGTCTATTAAAATATAAGAAGATAATATAAATTATTTTCTAAAATTGCACATGAAACACTGTGGTTTTGGTTGGGTATCTTAACATAACTGTATTAATCAGACTGTATTAATCAGAATATATTGCATATTTTCTGTGCTACAATGCCACTGACTGTATTTTACTAACATAACAATAAACTTTCAGCACAAAAGCATATTTGATGGTTTTATTTGTTATTTATACTGCAGATCTTCATTAAGACTTCAACACCACCTGAAAAAAGTAAAAATATCTGGGCCCGTATTCATAAAGAATCTTAATGCAAAAAGTAGCTCCTAGTGACAAAATTCTAAGAAAGTTCTTAGAAATGTGGGCGTTTACTCTTAAAATTAAAGAAAAAATCCTAGTAAAGAAAAAAGTAATTCAGAAAGCATCTTAACCCTTAAAAGAGGTTCAAACTTGTTAGGAGCACAGACGAGGACTTTTAAGAGGCTTAAGAGTTTCTTTAGCAGAGGAGAAAATGGCAGAAAGACGAAGAGGCAGAAGAAATGTGTTGCAGACAATGGATGACAGTGAGTTAATAAGACGCTATAGATTAGATCGTGCAGGGCTCATGTTTGTGACTGATCTTATTAGAGATGTGCTAACATCTCCGACACAGCTCAGAAATGCCATAGCGCCAGAAATTAAAGTAATTCACAGCATTATTCACAGCACTAGGCTACATTACGATATTTGGCAACTGGGAAACTGCAACAATGCAATAAGTGATGACAGCAGAGTGATCACACAAACAATTACAGCACTTTCAGAAGATCTTATTGTGTCGCAGTTCATTTCGTTTCCACTGGACATTCCCACCTTGCAGGCTCAAAAAACTGCATTTATGAATATAGCAGGCTTATAGGTGCGCACAAGCAGGGGGAATGAACCGTTAATAGTTTGTGCTATACGCTCCCATGTCTGCTTCTTGTCCCTTGCTGTGAATTTTCCTTTAAGAATGGCCTTGTGTTCATCCACTAACTGGGCTAACAGTAAACACTGTTCCTCTGTCCAGTTTGGCTTTCTCGCCCTTCTTGGTTTAGATTCCATGTTTGATACATTAAAACCAACATGCAAACCGCCACTTAAATAGGACATCAATCACTGTAATTGGAAAGAGTGGAAAATTTTTTTATCATTCTAAGCCAATCAAATACCTTAAAGGAAATTAAAAGCATGGTTAATAAAAAAGTGATTTATATACACACATATAATGTATGTGTGTGTGTGTGTGTGTGTGAACAGTCAAATAGGAAAAATACACATGTAAATTCAACGTGAGAATTAGAATAGAACCTATACTTAAAATCACTCTTTTTTTCCTTCTTGGACAACCAACCAATCACAGTCTTCACAAGATTGTGTCATACATAGCAACGGGGTCAACACTAAGATGAAAGTTTTTGTCTTTTCCTTACTCAGAGCTGCTCTCAGATCGGTCCTGAATCGCTCTTAAACTAAGACTCCTACGTAAAAGTTTTTAAGATAGATTAAGAGTTTTTTTGTGAGAGGATTCTTAGAATCTTTATGAATACGGGCCCTGGCTTGTAAGGGATTAGGACATCATGTCAAAGTGTAATGCCATTTGCAACCCGTTTTATTTCTATAATCTTATGCATTTCCCAGTGAAATAGAAAGGTCTCCTGACCATGGAGTTGCTAGCGCCATCTTCTAATGGAAAGAATTAAATTAAAGCGCAGGTGTTTTTTCTGGGCCAAGGCTCATTTAAAATGGACTGTGGCAAAGTGGAAGACTGTTCTGTGGTCAGACAAATCAAAATTTGAAGTTCTTTTTGGAAAACTGGGACACCATGTCATCCGGACTAAAGATGACAAGGACAACCCAAGTTGTTATCAGTGCTCAGTTCAGAAGCATCTCTGATGGTATGGGGTTGCATGAGTGTGTGTGGCATGGGCAGCTTACACATCTGGAAAGACACCATCAATGCTGAAAGGTATATCCAAGTTCTAGAACAACATATGCTCCCATCCAGACGTCATCTCTTTCAGGGAAGACCTTGCATCTTCTAACATGACAATGCCAGGCCACATACTGCATCAAATACAACATCATGGCTGCGTAGAAGAAGGATCCGGATACTGAAATGGCCAGCCTGCAGTCCAGATCTTTCACCCATAGAAAACATTTGGTGCATCATAAAGAGGAAGATGCGTCAAAGAAGACCTAGGACAGTTGAGCAACTAGAAGCCTGTATTAGTCAAGAATGGGACAACATTCCTATTCCTGAACTTGAGTAACTTGTCTCCTCAGTCCCCAGACATTTGCAGACTGTTATAAAAAGAAGAGGGGATGCCACACAGTGGTAAACATGGCCTCGTCCCAACTTTTTTGAGATGTGTTGATGCCATGAAATTTTTAATCAATTTATTTTTCCCTTAAAATGATACATTTTCTCAGTTTAAATATTGGATATGTCACCTATGTTCTATTCTGAACAAAATATTGAAATTTGAAACTTCCACATCATTGCATTCTGTTTTTATTCACAACTTGTACAGTGTCCCAACTTTTTTGGAATCAGGTTTGTAAATAAATAAGTTTAATCATTTAATCGCTGAGAATAAGAATTTTGTTGTTTGTTTGATTCTAATTATATAATAAGAAATATCAAAAATGCAGATCCACTATGTGTGAGATGACAAAAAAAAATTAAAAATAATAAATATATTAGAATAAAATAAACATTGCATTGTGTTAATTAATTATTAAATGACTCAGTAATTATCATTAAAGCCAGACTTCTAGCATTAGTGACCTTTAATTTGGAGCAAAATAAACCAGAGGAGTGACTTTGCGTCTCACATCTGATTGGTCCAACTTCAGTTTGAGATCTCTAACCCAGAACATAACCTGCCCCGGAGCAGGTTAGTCATGGAGTGTAAGTTACTATATCACTGTCGGGAGATAGCGGTCGACGGCTGCAACAGTTTTAAATTGCAGCTTTTTGAGACCAGTTTTCCCACGACTGTGTTATGTGTGGTGGTATATATCGACCTCCAAAGTACAATAAGAATTTTATCCAGGATTTTGCAGAATTTGTGGCGGCAATTGCATTGAAATATGATCGTTGTTTAATTATTGGTGATTTTAACATACATGTGTGCTGCGAATCAAAACCTTTGGTTAAAGATGTTCTTTCTTTCAGAACCCTGGTTAAATGACACTACCCGCTCTCTCAGACGTGCCTCCAGAGTAGCTGTGAGAAAGTGGAAAAGAGATAAACTTAAAATCTCGTTTGAAATGATGCAGGACGCATTATGTAAATACCAGAGGTCAACCACTCTATTCTTTTATCTAGACTTGAACACTGTGTCGGCATTAAGGGCATAGCCCTTTAAATGGTTTCAATCATATTTGACAGACTTGTCATATTTGACAAGTTTTTCTGTTCACCTTGGTGAATTTTCGTCATCTGCCCACCCTCTTTTTTGTGGCGTCCCTCAAGGGTCAGTATTGGGCCCTATGTTGTTTTCTTTGTATATGCTGCCCTTGGGGTATATTTTTAGAAAGCACAATATCACTTTTCACTGTTATGCAGATGATGTACAGATTTATTTGCCTGTCAAAACTAATGACAAAGCTTCGTTTCTGTCATTACTGAATTGCCTGAAATATTTAAAAATATGGTTGGATCAGAACTTTCTTTGTCTTAATGAAAATAAGACTGAGATTGTTGTGTTTGGTCGTCCTGGGGATTTAAGTACTTGTGTAGATGCACTTGGTAATTTAGGGTTATATGTTCGACCATTTACCAATAATCTTGGTGTGATTTTTGATAGTGCTTTTAAATTTGAAAAACAGATTAGTTCTGTTGTAAAAGCCAGTTTTTTTCAACTAAGACTGTTGGCTAAAGTCAAGCCCTACCTGCGACGTAAGGAGTTTAAAAGTGTAATGCATGCTTTTATAACATCTAGACTAGACTACTGTAACTCTTTATATGTTGGTCTGGATAAATCATCTCTTCAACGCTTACAGTTAGTCCAAAATGCAGCAGCTCGGCTTTTGACTCGGACTAAAAAGTATGAGCACATTACCCCTGTCCTAGATTCACTACACTGGCTTCCTGTCCGCTTCAGGATTTATTTCAAGATTTTATTGTTTGTTTTTAAGATTTTAAATGGGTTGGCGCCTGCGTATTTATCAGAGCTTTTACATGTCCATGCCCCCATTAAAGCATTGAGGTCATCCAATCAGGTGCTCCTCAGTGTTCCAAGAACTAGGTTAAAAAATAAAGGTGACCGGGCTTTTTCAGTGGTGGCACCTAATTTGTGGAATAGTTTACCTGTGCACATAAGAACTGCTCAGACTGTTGGAATTTTTAAGTCATTTCTTAAGACACACTTGTATTCCTTGGCTTTTATATCAAGCTGAGCTGTGACATTGGGATGTTTTTACTGTATTTGTCTTATTTGTGTTTGACTCTCTATTTTTCTTTTCTAGACATTGTTAAGCACTTTGGTCAACCATGATTGTTTTTAAATGTGCTATATAAATAAATTGAACTGAACTGAACTACTATGGCAATGAATGCCGCTAAAAGCCAAGCCACTTACATGGTACCTATTGGTGCAAACTAACCTGAAACTTACCTGGCTAGCCAGCTAATCTATCTTAATGGTACAGGCCCCAGGGAACCTCAAATCTGGCCCGCAAGATCCACTTTCCAGCAGAGTTTAGCTCTAACCTTAATCAAACACATCTGAGCATGCTAATTAATGTCTTCAGGATCATTACAAAATCACAGGTACTCTAGGTGAGTTTGATCAGGGTTGGAGCTAAACTCCGCAGCGGATTTGCACTCCAGGGCAAGATTTGAGGAAACCTGTGGTAGTCTATGTGTGTTGGAACTATATTCGCAGTTGTAGCTAGAAGGGATATAGCTACAGGAAACCAACAATAAATATTATTTTCTACCAAGTGGATTGCATTTTTAATAAAGTCTACAAATACCCCAACCCTAAACCTACCCTTACTGTAATGCAGATACATTAAATATCGTTGTTTAGCATGAGAAAAAGGACGCGATATTGATGTGCGCATGCGCAGTAAACCCAGGTAGGAAAGTCTGAGGGGTAGGATAAAATGTCAGGATACCAGCCCTCGGGGAATTGAGTTTAACACAAATATATTTTAAGAGACAAAAATATATTTTAAGGGTCAAGATATTTTATAAAAAATATGAAGACAAGCTATTTTTAATCTTAGGAATAGCATGCAACAAGTAATCACACCTTACAAAAACAGCTAAGAGTCTATTTAAATCTTGCTGATTTTAATCTGTTAGAAAACAGTGAGCTTCGTTTCTTGAACCTAATGAAGCACAGAATTGTTTTACTTAATTCTTGTCATTCAGATAATTCCAGAATGAATCCCCTGTTTTCACAAAAGAAAGGAAAACTGCTGACGCAAACGGTGCCTTACCTCATTCACTCCACTCCCTCCATGTGAATGAAACACAGTTTAGACAGCCTCCACTGCATCAGGGCTGCTGGAATACCCCCTTCTCTCTCTTTCTGTGTCTGCTGCTTTCCCCAAGCCCTCCCCGCACCCACCTGGATGAGTCACCACGGAAAACCTCTCAAACTACGGAGTAGGACGGCGACAAACATATTAGCTACACAGGGATTCCCTATGGCTGCTTTCATTAAACCCCTCTCATTCAAGAGTTTTCGACATTCCTCCAAGACTGGCTTTCACATATTATTGGTATCAGCCAAAATAACTTGCTTTTCTGATTAAAGAGAGCACATAACCTAGATATATTATACTTCTTGTTGCACGGCTCCGCCACAAGATGGAGACAAAACATGAAAAAAGAAAACTGCCATAGTTTGGACTCCTATAGCATTCTCTATAAATTAAATCCATGCTATTGAATCCCTTCCTGCATTGCAACACTATGCAGGCTTTTTTTTTCAGTTATGCAACTGCTAATTTTTCTCGAAAGGTTTAACGCACGAATTTGCACAAATCATAATGCTCATCCTACATTTACGTGACAGGCTACTTTTAGTTTGAAAGCTTTGCTGATAACAAATAGTCTGCCATTAATTTTATATAATATTGAGTAGTAAAACTCATCCATACTGTCAATGAAAAAAAAAGTCCTCAGGGCATCAGTCCCCTGGGTTCTGTATAGTCTGGACGCTAAATGAACTGTCAGGGGACCTAATTACTCAGCAGCAAGGAGCACACGGTTTCTGCTCACTGCTCGGATTCTCCTTCAGCTAGAATGCCCTAGGTAACTTTTTAGTATTCTCCTCCTGCAGTCAGTGTTTTAGAAAAAAAAATAAAAAAAATAAAAATATTGGTGTGCATCAGTACTCGGTGCTCATTGGTTGACAACAAATTCCGCTGACGTCAGCGACGTAATATACATTTTTCTCCTAATATCACACCACATGTATTGTACATTTTTCATAGAGCATAATTCATAATTTTCAGTAGCACAAAATGCAACCTGGCATTTTTTTTCAGTAATAGGCTACTGAGGCATTATATTCCTGAGCCAATATATAATTTTCACGATTCACACACACACAAAAAATAATAATAATAATTAATCATCGAAATCATCGACATACTGCAGTTTGCTTCGTTTATACCTCAAATCACCTCAGACAGACATTGATAACCTGGAGTTATTTATTCATAAAAAGAACCAACCATCAGTAACGATCAGTTCTGCACTAATAAGACTCAAAATAAAATATGGGCACTGCATTCATCAAACTGTGCACAGCGCAGGGTCACATTTCCATAAATTATCAGATAAAGCCATAATTTAGGCATACTACATGCATCTTATACACAATACATCACAGCCATCTCATGAAGAGGGAGCCGTTTTAACAAACCTCTGCCAACTTTAACTTCCAGCCACATGCATCAAGATTCCTGCATGTTTCAGTCTTGGCACCCTGGAGCAATGAAGTCTGCACGTGTATCCATATATGGGTCACGGGTCCACGTGTAACTTTCACTGCGTGAGGGTGGATAGGTGAGACCACCCGGAGAGCAGATATATGCGGACATCTCCGCGATCCCTGAAATGCCAGTAAAGTGCGAGAGGGGGAGAAGGGGGCCAGCCCGGTCTAGCAAATGAGAAAATAGAGAAGTGGGGAGTCCGACGGTGAATTTTACGTCAGGCTTGAGACGTGGGCGTGAAGAAGGGAGAGAAAAAAAAAACACGAGGCATCACCGCCTTCTCTTAACGGGGTGCACCATTTCACTGCACCGCGCCGCGCCGACAACGGAACAAATCACAAAGAGTTTCTGATTAGATGCGTGAACTAAACAGCGATGTCCGACGCTCAGATCTGGCAATCTTTTCCCCTAACAACTATATAAAATTGGCATATATACTCCAATGGTTTTACTGGACGTAGAATGGGATTAACTTTGTCTGGAAGATATATTTCATTGTTTCTTGCTGTTCAAATAGGTAAGTCGATTATTTCTGTCGTTTATTTTGGGATGGGCTGATTTTTCCTTTTTAAACTCGTTTTAATCTTGTATAGATGCATATAACTTAACACTTATAATTCATAGTTAAGGCTATTTGAAGCCCGTAAAGGTATAATTTTGTTGGTTATATGTTTGTAGAGTGTAGGCTTTGTTTGTGGATATTTTAATAGCTTACCGTCCCGACTGCGATTTAAAGGCTTGCAACTATTAGATCTGTGTCTTGACTAAGACAACAGTAATATTCTTTAAAGTCTTTTAAATGTATAACAGTCGGGTAATATTGCATTGCATCTCCATTCAATGTTGGAGAATGTTCCGAAAAATAAAGCCCCGCAAATCTTATTGGAGCAAGTTGGTGAAAGTGTGGGACCGCCCGATCCTCCCCGTAATAAATTATTTATAGCCTACTAATATTAAAAAATAAGACGAAACGGCAAATGTTCATTAAAACGATTGCATTAACAGATTTTGCTTGCAAATGTTTTATAGCCAACATGAATCATCCGTTTTATATGGTCCCATGTGTCCCTTAAGGCAATAACCACAAAATATAGCTAATTTAGCTACTTATAATTTAGCTAAAAATTGGTTTTAAATTTTTTTTTTTTTAGAATATATACAAAAGATACCAGGTCTTGTTCCTGTAATATTGTGTTTTGAAAGGGATTTTTTTTTGTATTTATTTTATTTTTTTGTGCTGCAATGTAAAGTGCATCTCGTGCATCAAGATTAAATCAGTAATGTTAGCGATGAATTGTGGTTGCTCGTGAAAAAGCTGGTGCCGTTGAATTTAATTAATTTGCCATAAACCCCCTCATGACTTCACTGAACAGATTTTGCGGTGCTAGGTTGACACCGGTACCGCTGACAGGGTCTAGTAAAGTGGTCGTGACCACAAGTAGGCTACAGTATGATAGGTGAGTCTATATTAGATGCTCAGTTGTTTCTAAATATAGATCATCGCGCCTACAACGAAAAACCATTTTAAAAATTCACCGTTTGTTCGCAGTGTTGTCTTGTGCGACTGTTAATTCCAGAACAGAAAATAAAGGCAGGGAGGATTGAAATGTATTTTAAATATGAAAGCACACATCCCATTAATGCACGGCATTCCACAGCGAGCTGCATGAGCATCTTTGTATTTCGCATCCTCATATCCGCCATGTTGAGGTCTGAATATTTCAATTATTTTAATAAAAATGCACGAAAGAGGTTATAGAGAGTATAAACCAAGGTATCGCATTTACGGATTTATTTTCACTCGGTATGATCTGTTGGGGCGAAATGGATAGGACTATAATGTTCATCGTAAAGGGCGATCTGTCCGTGAAATCACAGTTATAGCGAGATAATTCGTTATGTAAGCCGTAGAGGTGCGGCATTAACACCTTTAATCATCTGTTTCAGGAAATTATACAATAATTGAATCATTTTATCAGTTCAGTATTTTGTGTCATTGCTGGATGCGATATTTATTTATTCTGTGGGTGATAAAGAATGCAAGGAATGACTGTTCCAGCTAGCATTTATTGCATCAACTAAGGACTTTTAATGATTTACGAATAAAAGATACATAACAACAGTCATGATTGCATCTATATTTTATGTTTCGACTTTTATTTAGCGTATAATGCTTGCAGAATAGAATACATGAATACATATAACGAATATAAAATAATGTAGGCACCTATGCATAATGTATGGACAAATATACAGTATATAACATAATTCATGTAATAT
The DNA here is from genome assembly GCF_963082965.1 of Carassius carassius. Lineage (NCBI taxonomy): Eukaryota > Metazoa > Chordata > Actinopteri > Cypriniformes > Cyprinidae > Carassius > Carassius carassius. The sequence goes on along the minus strand of NC_081796.1, from coordinate 3,351,290 downwards.
AAAGTAGGAAGGCTGGACATGTACCGCATAAAATACAACAGAGAGATGTAGACTAGCATACACTGCATAAAGGATCATATAGCAGGAAATGCGTATAATATAGGGCTAGAGTAGGCTTTATATCGACGCAGGGTATGTTCTGCATATAATTCATGCAAAGCATTTGATATAATGTAAAGACAATTCTGAGCTTTACAATGTGGTGTGTAACAGGGCGTAAGCGTCTTGCCCATGTGGTTTATGGGTAGAGGCCCGGCCTGATTTGAACAGTGAAACAACTTAATTCGAGAGATCTCGCTATTTAACCTGTAGAAGCCACAGGAGTTTAAGGATCGTTAAGAAAAGGGATCTGGTCAACTGGTCTTGTTGCAACTGCTAGTGACCTCCCAGTCCATCATCGAGTCCCAAATGAAGAGGGGAGGAAGAGCATGTGTCCAAAATAGTCTCATTTTCTCTAATAGATCTGTCAGAGAAAAGAGACTCTACAAATCACTGAGAATGAAAATCTCACTTTACACAAGCCCACACACCCCCACCCTCATCATGTAAACCATTACATCATCTTTTGTCCACGCGCCACCCTCATGCTCAACACACACGTTATTGTGTGCAAGTGTTTTATGCCTTATTTATTAGAACCGGAATAATTAAATAAGACGAGCGAATAAAAGAGAGTGCAACTAGCTGTTAGAAGAAAAAGAAGAAAAAAGATGATTCATGCTAATTTCTCGTTTTCCAGCCTATTTGCTGCAGGCGGTTCGAGCAGCGGGGAAATGTGAAACAGTGTTCAAAGGTTTCTCCGACTGTCTGCTTCATCTGGGAGATAGCATGGCCAACTATCCACAGGAGCTGGACGAGAAGGAAAACCTTCAGACCATCTGCACGTAAGGGAAACATGCATACACACAACAGATGAAATATACGTGTGTGAGAGATAGGGAGGGGGAGAGAGAAGCAGCGAGAGGAGCCAGATGGCACAGGGGCCCCTTGTTTAATTCGACAGCTCCATGAGCAGAAATAGAGCCGTGCAGGCAGTGCGCACTATTCACATTTCACCAGGTAATTACAATTAGATAAACCATCTCTACACGCCAAGGCCAAAGATCAACATCCATAATTGGATCAGATCGGGAGGTAATGCACGATTATTGTAAGCGATCCACCCTATAAAATAACGGGTTCTTTTACAGCCCGTACTGAACGGAAAAGTATCTAATTACAGGGACTGAAATTATTATGCCTTTCTTTCACTCTATTTTTTTTTTTTTGTTTTCGAAAATAAGTCTGCCTGCCGCGTTTTTGAACACGCACTAAGACCCGTTTTAAAATTATTATTATTATTATTATTATTTAATAAAATGAGATGCCTGTCTAAGGAGATGTGCACTAAGTGCCCATTTATTTTCCATATACTTTTTTCCATATAGCCTAATATTATTTCATATAATAGGCTATTGTTTCTGCTTGAGTAAAAAGCATTTCCTTTTTAGCATTATATTGGATTTTATGTTTTTGGAGCGGATCTACTTGTGACCATGCGCGTGGTCATTTGTAGATGCAGGGTTTAGAATGTGGGTGAGTGTTCCTGAAACACATTAATAAATGATAGGCTCGAGAGTGGGATAAAGGAAGGGGGTGGGGCGCAGGAGGGGAGTTGTAAGAGAGCGGGAGAGATGGGGAGGGCCCTCGATATCACGTGATACGGAGACTTTCCCTTTGGAGCCGCTTGGGTTTCCCTCGTGCCCCGTCTCCTCCTTCACGTGGCTAAATGAGGACTCATGAATGCTATAAAATGGATCCTATGTTAAAGTTTTAATTATTTTAGAGTTATGATTTGGATACGTGAAAAAAAATTGGAAGTGTTTATTTAATGTTATTTCTGTGGTGTTTAAAATTCAAATGAAAACGGAAGTTTAATGCAGTCAAATAGTTTAAATCCTTTTTTTGTTGAAATAAACGCATAAACCGAAAATATGGCGTTGTTAAACTGAAAGCAAAGCGAATCTCAAAACTGCTTCCCACATAGGCCTATATGATATTTTTTTAAAAGAAGAAGAAAAAATTGAGTTTCATACTTTACAAAATAAATAAATGCATACAAATAAATAAAATAAAAATCTATAAAAACAACAACAGCAATAATGTCAGATGATCGACTTGAATGTGAAGCGTTACTCAACTCAGACATGAGCAATGATTTTTTTTTTCTTTGTGTTTGAAATATTTGATTTGCAGTTACTGGGATGATTTCCATTCATGTGCGACCACTGCTCTGGCAGACTGTCAGGAGGGAGCCACAGATCTGTGGGAGAAGCTGAAAAAAGAGTCCAGAAATCTGGACTTTCGCGGCAGCTTGTTTGAACTGTGTGCGGCTGGGAACGGCGCGAGCCGATCATCGGTTCCGTTCGGCCTAACGCTGATCCTTACGGCACTGTCTGCGCTCGTCACGTGGATGCAGTTTTAACCCACGGAGAGAGAAGAAGAAGAAGAAAAAGACGAAGAAGAAGAAATAAATAAATAAAAGAAGAAAAAAGAAAGAAAGGAGAGGGGAAAGTCCAGATACACCATTAACACAAGAATAAAAAAGAATAATAATTCATGACGATCAAAATTAATCCTCACCCAATGGATTTATAAACCTATTTCATCTGGAGAAAAAGCCTTTTTTTTTTTTTTTTTTTTTTTTTACTTTTTTTTTGCAAGAGACAATGGCTAGAAGAAGTCTTCTGGGAATGCTCAAGCACACTTGCCTGACTCTGGGTCGATATCATGAAATATTTATCAGATATTGAGTTGAAATGACGGCCTGAATTTCTGAAAGGTCCTGGTTAGAAGTGTAGTATTTTATAACATTACCGTCTATTATGAATGAATTATTACTGTAGGCTTTTCACATTTTCAACTGCCATCATGCATATAGCAAGATATTCTCTCATTCGTTTGTTTTATATGCTCTTTGTCAATATTTCGTTTTTCATTTGTCAAATTTATTTTAGTCAAGCCAAGTACATGGATGTTGTGTTAGATTGTTTGCTGACCCACCAATCCAGGACAAAAATATAAGGAATGTCTCCAATAATCACGATGCTAAAAAATAGGCTATAAATAATAATACTATTTATGATAATAACACGTATAATAAATAAACCTCAGGAATGACTAAGGCGTATTTAGTGGCATACAAGAGAGCGGATTATATATATATATATATATATATATATATATATATATATATATATATATATATATATATATATATATATATAAGATTTTATTAAGGAACAAAGAAGTGTCAAATGTAGCCATTAAAAGGCTGTGAGATAGTGACTGTTGCCCCCCCCCCACCCCCCCACCCCCTAAAATATATTTTGTTCCATTCAAATAAGAATTGTCTCTTTTTCATGTAGGGCACATGACAGTAAGAAGGCAACACTTTACATTGCAGTGTCCATGTTGCATATACAAATGTGTAATTACAAGCAAGAGCTCCAGAAAACAGTTCCTCATACACGTAGGTCATTATATCACACAGTACTTACACTGCAACGTAAAGTGCGGCCTGTTTTTCTCCCGACAGTATCGTAGCACGAGAATATGGACCTTGACATTAATAGTTGGATGACGTGAATTTTGCTAGCTTTATTTGATGTTGCCAAGGCATAGACCACGTTTCACTGCCTTTAGAAGATGTGTGTTTTGTTTGTTCGTTCGTTTGTTCGTTTCTGCGGATGTTGCATATGAAATACCTGAATATTCAAAACCATACAAGTAAATAAGAGATGTATGTGGAATGAAAAGAGAGATACTTTAACCTAAACCGTTTTAAAACAGATTGATTATACAGGTATATAAAATAGACTGATAAAAGAAGTATTTAAAAGTATTAAATAAAAACAGTTACTGTTTGAAAGAGATCTGTGTTGTTTTTTATTGATGTAGCCTTTGTGGTGATTACAATGCATCTAAAATATGTTTTATCGAATAAAGTCTAATTCATAACGGTTATACATAGCCTGCATAAAATATGTAGCCTATATTAAACTGCTAAAGCGTAGGTTCAACACGCACGCGTTTCTCTTGCAGCTCCTCAAAGGGGCGTGAACGAGCACGGAGGCGTGCGAGACTCTGTCGAGTGAAGACGTATTGTTTCATTATTAATAAGGTGGCAGATAGAGTCATTTTATATTGATTCCCCCGCGCTCAGCGCATTTCTGCAGCATATGAGGCGCTTGTCTGAGAGAAAACAACCACCAGATTGAAAAATGATAGTCGAGGGAAAAGTATTTATGCTGGTCGTATTTTGAGAAACATTAGTCTATTACCTTTTCAAGAGGCCACGGCCTTTTCCTTTTGTAAATTAATGACAAATAAGAATGGTGGTGCAACCAATAAGAACAAACTTTGCAAGAAAAAGTAAATTATTATTATTATTATTATTATTATTATTATTATTATTTATTGATTTATTGATTTATTGATTTATTATTATTATTATTATTATTATTTTACGTAATTTACTAAATCTTCAAATAATCATAACATTTTAAATAATCTTTATGCAGTAAATAAAAATAAATATTCGTTTCCTCATTTTCATTTTAATCCGATTGGATAAATAACACCACAAAAACATCTAAATCGGAAACGGAAACACGGTAATCAAAATAATGTGTATATATATATATATATGTAATGCATTTCTGCATATTTTTGCACACAAAATGGAATCCAAACCAACATTAAAACCTGCATATCGCGTGGTTTAGAGATAGGAATAACTGTTAGGCTATTCATTATTGAAAAATATTTGAAATTTACAAACTGAAGTAAATACATACGTTTTGATCTTATTTGTTAAAAAAAGGGGTAAAAACTGGTTCATTTTAAAATAAATGCATTACAGATACTTTGCTTTGTTTGCGCTTGTTTATTAAGTTCAACTTTTATGATAATCAATATAAATCCGACTTTGTATCAAAAACAACTTTCTTTGATACATTGAGACATAAACAAGCTTATTTTGAGCAGTGGTAAAATGAGCACTAGTACTCTCCCTGGAGGTGTGAGACTGTATGAATGGGACTCAAGTCCTGGAAGGCATACTTTATTGCTCCTTTTTAAGTTTGAAAATGAGATTGAATTTCATTCTGTCCCTGAAAGGAGATGACGACTACATTTGTAATCTCATTAAAATGCATGCTATTCTGTTCCTGGCGCTGAATATATTATCCTCAACAGATCTTTGTGTAGTGCATAGAGATACATTTTTTCTTAGCTACGATTTTTTTCTTTTAATTCTGAAAAGAACACTCATTTGGAACATTTCCTAACCACACAGAATGAGGAGGCTATACTGATTTTGACATTTAATATTTAACAATGAATGCAGAGGACATACACACACATACTGAGATGGCTGGCTCCCCTACGGCTGCTGCACAACAGACTATGCATGACCATTTTTCAGGGCTGGCAGGCTTGATCAATGTGCCCATGCCAGTGCCAGGCAGACATGGCGCTGATTGTTTAGCTGCGCCTTTTCTCACAGTGATGTGATGAGCACAAAGGCAAGGCATACAGTCCCGCAGAGCATCATGGAAGATTGTTTTTTTTTTCTTCTCAGTAACACAGAGTAGTTTGATCCACAGAGCAAATATAATGTTTGCCCTGAAAAATGTTTGTTAAAGACCCAGCATAACATTTTGATGCAGATCAATTTATTAATAAATCAATTAATCAGATGGTATGGAATGATATTGTGGACTTTATTCAAAAGGAATTGCAAATTGTATTTGTAATTGCGTTTTCAATTTGTGGACGCATAAAATGTGACATAATCCAAACGCAAATGCAAATCGCGCATTACCGTTTTCATTTTCGTTTAAGCGAATGCACAGTGTCTGCCAAATTTAAAATGGAAATGCAAAGTCAATTTGCAATTGTTTTTCCCATATCTTACAGAGCTATGAGCCTGTCATATTTAAATAGCAATATTAATTACCACATTTGCCTTTTCACTCTCTCTGCACTGTGCATGTAAACTGCCAAAACTCAAATGGAATCGCAAATTCTTTTGCATTTGAATGTCCAACATCTACACGGAAACCTGTCAATCAAGTTACAGGGGTGGGGCCATTTTATTGGGAGTGTTTGCATTGGGAAGTGACGTCACTCACAGTCGACGGTAGTAAAAGAGGCAATTGATATAATATTTAGTTTCATTTGTAATGACTGTATATATACACATTTCCCTGAACTAAGTACATTTCTGCTGCTATTATTATGTTTAAATGAAAAATGAAAGTAGGCAGTGGTATTTCATATCCTTTTTCATTTTATTGTAAATATACAGTGAGGAAAATTGCAGTAGTCAAGGCGAGCTGACATGTTATCAAGTATGCTGCTGTTTGCAGAATTACCGGACCTGCGTCCTCGCAGACATCACACTTCCGAGTCGAATGCACAAAGTCTGAACTACTGAGGATGCAAGTCCGAAATCAGAGTACTTTGTATTGAGAAATGCCCGCAGACCTACGTCACCATTCTATTTGCCTAATCTTCCCTTTGTTACGGTTTAACTGGTTACCGTGTTATCTGGTGACCAACTTCCTAGTCCTGGTCTCCACTGCAGATGTGCTGGAACGACGGCAGCAGATTCGGCGATTCTGAAAGCACAAACTGACATGATATTAAGTGTTTAATAAACGCAGACTTGCTCATTGCATGATTCAGATATTCTTGTAAAGATTACAAGTTATTAGTATGATCGCCCGTTTCGTGGCTGAAGTTAGTAGGATAAAAAAAAATGAAGAAAGTCTGTGTTGGCCCGGGTTTCGAACACGTGTTTAAAGATGGTGCACCGTGAGAGACAACAGTTACTTACCACCAAGCTACCAATCTACACTGAATCGGCACCAGATCTCTAGATTCAAGACAGGACTCTCGGCTTTACATCGTGCAGCTGCTGAAAAAAGGAAATGTGACCGTGTTAACTTGTGACCTGTGTTTACCTATTATGAAAATAAACAATAGCAGAGCACTGACTACATTTTATGGTTCATGATGTTAAAGAACATTTCATAACGTCTCAGACAACTGTACATTTGTGGCTACTGTGTTTTAATTATAAACACTATCGTTAACTCATATTTACCCTAGTAAAAACATGGTACATTTTAGTACAATCGAAGACACAAAAATTCTACTAGAACAGACTTGTATATGTGCATTGCCAGAAGAGACGAGAAATGGATTCGTGTTCAGCACCACAAAAAGAACATAAAGTCTCAATATCAGGAAACATCTTTTTTAAGTAAAGCTTCACAGGATAGAAAAGATGAAGTAATATGTAAGACACATCCTTAACCTTATTGGTTATTAAGTATTTAGATGACAAAGTCCACACTAATTAATTAATAATTATTTATTACCGTCGACTGTGAGTGACGTCACTTCCCAATGCAAACACGCTCAATAAAATGGCCCCACCCCTGTCACTTGATTCACAGGTTTCCGTGTAAATCGAAAATGAAAACGGTAATGCACGATTTGCATTTGCGTTTGGATTATGTCAAATTTTATGCGTCCACAAATTGAAAACGCAATTGCTAATACAATTTGCAATTCCTTTTGAATAAAGTCCGCAATATCATTCCATACAGATAACCTGGGTTTTGTTTCCAAAACAGCAAGTTAAGCTGTTGGTGTTGGTTGGTGTCGCTGAATAACTTCATCTTTAATAAAGACTAATCTATAAATATGTGGAAAAACTCGCGATAAATAAGCTACTGATCAGCATTAAGCAAAAATGAACAGTCTCACGCTGGCGCAACATTCAGCGTTTGGAAAGAAGTTCCTGGAAGAAATAAAATTTAAAAATGTATGATTGAATTAAAGGGTTAGTTCACCCGATAATACAGGTTAGTCCATCTTCTACTCACCCTCGAAGCAAACTAGGTGTAGCCTACGTGACTTTCTTCTTTCAGAATAATCCAGTCGGAGTTATATTAAATATTGCCGTTGTTCTTCCATGCCTTTCAAAAGCAGGTGTTTGTTGTCAACAGCTCAGAAGACTTGAAATAAAGTGCGTGGATCTGTAATATAACGTCCCTCACACGGCTCCGGGGGATTGTAGCGAATCCATGGGTTTTTGTAAGATAAATATCCAGATTTCAAACATAATAAACACCTTTTTTTTCTAACATCTGCTGACTGTGGGACACCAATGAAATAGATCATACACTGGAGCAAATAAGCAATCTAACATCTAGTACAATCTATATATTTCATTCCATACATCCTTTAATTTTTAGGATAAATAAAGCACCGTTTTTGAGAGAGCGCATGCGTGTATGTGCTCTACTCTATTTGCTCAGCGGCCCAATTCTGCAAAGCTTCCGTCCAGCTATTTCTATTATCTACTTGAATGGTGACATCTTTTAATTCAGACTTTTCCGCCATATTGTGTTGCTCTTTCATAAGTAGGCCTAATTTGAATGCATCTTAGTACTGCATATCTAAAGTCTTTGGTAGTTAATGGGACCTCGTAAAACAACAAATAAGGTGAACAAAAATGGATGCAGTATTCATATGCTATTGTCATCTACAGCAATAATTTGATGATAAATGATTATTTGATTATGATTATTATGAATAAATGATTATTTAGCACAATTTATCACTATACACCAGTTTGAACAATTAATGTGTGACAAAGTTCCTACATTTTTGGGTGTTGACTAAGGGGACACAGGTGATGGCTGTAACATTTTTGACATTTCTATCTGTATCTTAGTTTTCTTTTAAGCCAGTGCGTTCAAAATATAATTCAAACTGTGTCTCCTATTAAATGACACAAACTGAAATTGGAATGGAATTGGTATTTGGAATGAACTTGTGTGTGTTACATTAGCCTCATGATAATAAAACTGAACAAAGTGTGTGTGTGTGTGTGTGTGTGTGTTTATGCATGTTTGTTAATGTCAAACATAATTAATAATTAGTAATTGGCCAGAATATAACTAATTTAACTTGAACATTTAGAAACACCCCTCAGTTTTTTCTCTTTCAATACCTAGGCATGAAGAAATTTAAAGAAAACCTTTAAATAAATAAATAAAAAAGCTTGAAGTTATAAAATGTTTCATTGATGTTTTAATTAACCCAGAGTCGTATAGCCATGAACTAGCTCACCTTACAGCTAGCAGCCAAAACATTAGAACAACTTGCATGAAAAATATCTACACAGACACACACTAAACATAATTTAACTTTGATGAGTTTAACAAATCAGGGACCGCTACCACAAAAATAAATGAAATATAAAAAGATACCTTTTTCCCCCTCTAAAATCTGCTGTGTCTGCCACAGGGCTCTACTTCATCACATGTGGAATAAGGACTGAACTGAAAATGTGTGAATTTGGTGATTTATAACTTATTCCTTATTTGAGAAATTGGAAATGTTACAACTGACCCGTGTCCAACCATCCCCGGTCTCCCCCTACGGCGTTTACAGCTAAACACTGAAACATTTTTAAGCCTTTTGTCCGTTCTTTTACACTACAATGGTGTTTTGGGGGACTGAAAATGTTCAAAGTGCAAGTTTTTGAAACCGTCGTGCCTACCGTTGTGACTTCTTCATGCAAACTACAAAAATATTTATTACGAAAAAATAAACAATGATGTAATGCGTATGTGTAGCTATTATTTGTTTGCACTGCATTTCTTTACGAAATGACATCCCCAACTACTGGTCTGGCATGCATAATGCTTAAAGTCGTTTTCACAGATCCATGTGAACAGGGATCTGTCAGACTCTGTTCCTTGTTTTGTGTATGTTTTGCTCCTCATGTGCTTTCATATGCCCATATTTGGTAAGTTTCCTGTTCCTGTCCTGATTAAATTTATTTCATTCCAGGTGTTCCCCGTTTGATTTGATTGACTCCAGGTGTCTCAAGTCAGAAGTCCCCTTTGTCTGTGTATTTAAAGATTGTTCAGTTCCCTGTTTGTTTGTCCGGCATTGTTGATGTCTACACCTTGAGAGTCATCATGATATGAAGAAATCCCTTGATTCACAAATTGTGACAAAAAGGCATCGAGTACAGCTCCGTAAATTTCCCCAAGTATTTATTTGGGGGGGTGGGTTGTAGGGCTCCAGCCACAGAGGCCAAGGCGGTGGTAGGAGCCGTGGCATCGGAGGCTGTTTTGCCATGGCCTCCCGAGTCCCCTGCACTGCCATGGCGCCACAAAAGGGTACTGTTCTGGAGGCCTACTATCCCATTGGATGTTATACAGTGTGAGGATACGCCTTCCGGAGGGGGGCATTATGTCAGACTCCATGTATTGTGTATGTTTTGCTCCTCATGCTTTCCTATGCCCATATTTGGTTAGTTTCCTGTTCCTGTCCTGATTACATTGATTTCATTCCAGGTGTTCCCCATTTGTTTTGATTGACTCCAGCTTTTGGCTGTGTATTTAAAGAGTGTTCAGTTCCCTGTTTGTTTGTCCGGTATTGTTGATGTCTGCTCTTTGTGCTATGTGTAATTCACCGTGATATGAATAAATTCCTTGGTTTTGGACTCCTGGCCTCCTTGCTCTGTGTTCCAGCACCATAGCAAATCGTGACTGGATCGTTTTGACAACGTTGTCATCTGTACAAAATGGATTTTCTTTTTTAGTACATTGCTGTTATGTAATGTACCCTTAGTTTCTACTATGATGCATCATGTTGGTTAAGCAGTGAGTCTAGATCTATCTATCTAGCTATCGTGGTAGAAACACATACTGGCTAATAACATTTTGACAAAAAAATTAACAGCAGAAGTAGAGCAGGCTTTAGAGTTTGTAACATTATCCCTCAAAGTCACAGGTCTTTCATGAGAGGTTGTTAATGACATTAAGTTTCGCCTTCAGCAAATAAATTAATCAAATTATTGTTGACTTAACACCTTTTAATAGCACACATGCCTCATCACCTCACCCTGAGCAGCTTAGTAAAGGATCATAATTAAAAGCCCAAAGCGGGTTAGTTCAATGGCGTTATGTCCACACTGGCCATTTCACTGCATCTGGGAAGCAGACACGTTGCTCTAATGTAATTACAAGAGCTGGATAATCCAGCAGTACCTATTAGTGCCAACCGATAATAAATGCGATGAATTGTAGATTGTGGCAGGACAATATTTCAATAATGGACCTCAGCGTGGTTAACTAAACTTGAACATCATAGAAATATGCTTGGTTCTCCTTTACAAGTCAGTGTCAGAGAGGGCGTTATATAGGAAATAGGTTATGTTCATTTATTGCTGTCTCAATGCACGTCTCAATTTGACATAGTTTGGTCAAGATGGATTGGTTGACACTTAGACTCATTTGATGAGCTTGTATAATGCACCACATGGATCCCAACCTTAATGGGACAAAACTGGATCATGTAGGAGTGAAAATTTAATTTGGGACCATATCAGCTGTAGGGACTACTGGAGCACATTGTTCTCTCTTCTTGATGATGGTGAAGATTTGCTCACCAAGGGGCAATTACATAAACACGAGTTTCACCTCTCTACAGCTCTGCATTTTATAAATAGACATCATTTCATTTTTGCCAAAATCTCTGAAAATTCACACAACAAAGATTGGCATGATCGTTATTGCTTTCAGATTTTCAGTTTGTGAAATCAAATGCCTTTATCTGCATGGCAAGTAAACTGCTTCTTCACACTAACATTCAAAGGTGAGCTATTTGACATGATTTATGTCAACCTTATTGTTAGAATTCAAAAATGGTTCCGGCCAGGACTTGACTGCATTTATTTCCTCTTCTCATCTTCCTTCTCATAGATATTAAGCCATAAAAAGTATAGGACCTCAGGCATAAAAGAATCATTTAGCAAATGACAATTTCTCAAGACTTTCAATTCCTTGTTAAATCAAAGCATCAATCTTTTTAACACTTGCCAATGTTCTACAAAGAGGAGTCAGTGTCATGCAGCGGCTGCAAGGAAAAATTACTTTTTAGAGGTTATGGTGACCTATTGGATATTGGCAGGGAGCCTGAATAAACTGGGGGAAAAAATGTAGTGACTTATGTTTGATGAATATGAAACTTTTCTCCTGTTTGTAAAACACAAAGCCATTATAACCACCCAGAGACAGTCAGCTTTTGCTCAATGAAAATAGTAAAAAAAAAAAAAAAAAAAAAAAAAAACATTACAACATAGTAAAAAAAATAGTAAAAAAAAAAAAATAAATAAAATTACAACAACGCAGAAACATTACAACACAAAGCAAGAGTGGTGGTGTTTCCCTGAATGATTCTGTGTTTTAGAATTATTATTATTATTTGAATGAATGAATGAATCAGTTGATATACTGATCCAATGACTGAATAAAAACAGTCAAATGTTTATTTCTCAACGAATCAGATTTTTTCAACACATTGGTTGAGGGAATAATTCAGTGACTTTCAAAAGCAGTGGCTTAATTCCTGAATGAATTAGCAGAGGTGGGACCAAGTCATTGTTTTGCAAGTCTTTGCATTCAAGTCCAAGTCAAGTCCTGGGCCAAGATTGTTAAGACCAAGTTAAGTTGCAAGTCCTTAACTTTAAGCTTTAAGTTCTTAACCAGTCATTAGTGCTGTTTGCCCAAATTAGTGTCTCTGTATTAATTAATACAGTACATTTCAAGCCATTAATGGTCTATACTAGTAGGCCTATAATTTAGTCAGTGTTGGGGAGTAACTAGTTACATGTAACGGCGTTACGTAATTTAATTACAAAATTATTGTAACTGTAATTAGGTTCAGGAGGAGCTACGACAGACAACAACACAACCCTTACGAAAATTAACAATTTAATATTTAACTATAAATCCAGAGAAAATGGTTACTATTGTTTAACTGGGGTAACCAAAAATGTAAAATTATTTTACAAATGTATTTATTTAAAAATAAATACAAATCCATTTGCAAAAAACAAAAACAAAACAAGGTTATTTTACTTTTATATAGGCTAATAAAAGCATGGTAATTTTTTGTAAGGGAAAAACATGACTCGTGTACAGTATTAGGATTTTTCTATAAAGATATGGTAGTATTGTAGAGTATTGCATTGTAAAGTATAGTTTTGTTCAATCTTGAGTATTAAAGTCATGAGAGAGATGGATAACAGGGCAAAATAAAGAGACTGAAGAGAAAAATGGAAGTGAAGGTGCTGTTCAGGAGAGAACTTTTAATTATTTTGCATGTCCCCAAATTAAAGATTTAACCCTTTTTTATGTCAGGTCCATACAAAAAATAGTTTTGTCCATGAATTTGTTTGTATGAGTTTGAATTTTCCAGTCTGAATTTTTTTCCCAGTCCGCCCCTCCTGTAAATTAATGGCAAAGACATGGTTTCATTTACTACACATAGGCCTACTGAAGCTCGCAGTGTTTTCAACCTCTGCCATCTCAATATAGGAGTACACGAGCACATAAACATAATTTCTAGAACTGCTCTGTGTCACTTCATGTGCATTTTACTTATTTTGAGAAAACTATCATCATATACAGAGACAGCAGTTTCAAAAAAACACCAATGTTTCAGGAGTTAATTACACAGAATACGTCACATGCTTATTAGATAACTGTATTTAAGTTGATGTATATGCTTTTATTTATTATTCTTTAATTTTCACAAATTTAGAAAAGTAATCAAAAAGTACTCAAAAGTAATTAGTTACATTACTTTAATAAAGTAATTGAAAAAGTTACACTACTATTATATTTTAAACAGGGTAACGTGTAATCTGAAATCTATTACATATCCAAAGTTACCTTCCCAACACTGAATTTAGTATAATAATAATAAAGATATATTAATTAGTTGTGTTTCGTTGAGGAATGAAACGTTGTTTGTGAACAAATTGTAGGCCAAATTGTAGTGAATGAATAATTTATTTAATTTGTAAAATGAACAATCAGTTTAGTCAAATATTTAATTACTTGCTAATACATAAATCAGATGCTCATTTATCTCCACCTATTGACGGAGGTCTACAGAAGTAGACATAGCTTTACTGAAGCTGAAAACTAAATAAATAAAAATAGTTATAATCAGTGTTGGGGAGTAACTAGTTACATGTAACGGCGTTACGTAATTTAATTACAAAATCATTGTAACTGTAATTAGTTACAGTTACTACGAAAAAAATAGTAATTAAATTACAGTTACTTATGAAATTTTTTACGATTACAAAGGGGATTACATTTTAATATTTACACACATCCACATACAGATTTAACTGATTTCTTTCCCAAATTGCACTGACTATTCTGAGACATACCGCCCTAATAATTTCCGGGATGCGGAAATACAGTCTGGTTCGTAGAATCCAGTCATAAAAACGAAATGCCTAACGCGGACGGAATATCCCACATTTTGGATGACTAAATCAAAAGTAGGTCAGTACACTTGAATCAAAACATGACATGGACTAGTGTCTGTGAATATAAAGCCCCAAAAATGCAATATATGACTTGCACATTCTGCGTGTTGGAAATCAGTCGCGGACTGGACACTGGGAGAACCGGGACAATTCCCGGTGGTCTGGCAGACGATTTGGCCCTCTACTTTAATATCATTATTGTATAATTGCCTGCCGAATGTACTAAAGCGATCATTTGCGAATCCGCCATTTGATAATTAAATCTCTAATAAGTCATGAAGTGTTAGTCATGACTCGCGCGCTCTCCGCGCCTCCGCCAAATGGTTTGGATCAGACTCAGAGTAATCAATGCGAGAGAGAGAGAGAGAGAGAGAGTGATAGAGAGAGAATAGAGTGGACTGCTGGAGCAGAGAAGCAGAACTCCTGTTCAGGGTTTCAGGTCAGTTTCATCTGTAAAGATGCTTTTTTGTCTTTGTTTTTTTATTTATTTAATCAAGCAGCAGCACGTTGCTCATCAGTCATCACTCAAAATACTATATAAAGGACATCATTATTATCTGTTGTAATGTTACAGTAGTAATTTAGCTGAAAAAAAAAATCTGAATTTTTTTATAGGTTTAGGGGGAGCTACGACAGACAACAACACAACCCTTACGAAAATTAACGTTTTAATATATTACTATAAATCCAGAGAAAATGGTTACTATTGTTTAACTGTGATAACCAAAAATGTCAAATTATTTTACAAATGCATTTATTAAAAAATAAATAAAAATCCATTTGCAAAAAAAACCAAAAAAAAACAAGGTTATTTTACTTTTATATAGGCTAATAAAAGCATGGTAATTTTTTGTAAGGGAAAAACATGACTCGTGTACAGTATTAGGATTTTTCTATAAAGATATTGTAGTATTGTAGAGTATTGTATTGTAAAGTATAGTTTTGTTCAATCTTGAGTATTAAAGTCATGAGAGAGATGGATAACAGGGCAAAATAAAGAGACTGAAGAGAAAAATAGAAGTGAAGGTGCAGTTCAGGAGAGAACTTTTAATTATTTAGCATGTCCCAAAATTAAAGATTTAAACCTTTTTTATGTCCGGTCCATACAAAAAATAGTTTTGTCCATGAATTTGTTTGTATGAGTTAGAATTCCCCAGTCTGATTTTTTTCCCAGTCCGCCCCTCCTGTAAATTAATGGCAAAGACATGGTTTCATTTACTACACATAGGCCTACTGAAGCTCGCAGTGTTTTCAACCTCTGCTGCCTCAATATAGGAGTACACGAGCACATAAACATAATTTCTAGAACTGCTCTGTGTCACTTCATGTGCATTTTACTTATTTTGAGAAAACTATCATCATTACAGAGACAGCAGTTTAAAAAAACACCAATGTTTCAGGAGTTAATTACACAGAATACGACACATGCTTATTAGATAACTGTATTTAAGTTGATGTATATGCTTTTATTTATTATTCTTTAATTTTCACAAATTTAGAAAAGTAATCAAAAAGTACTCAAAAGTAATTAGTTACATTACTTTAATAAAGTAATTGAAAAAGTTACACTACTATTATATTTTAAACAGGGTAACTTGTAATCTGAAATCTATTACATATCCAAAGTTACCTTCCCAACACTGGTTATAATATAAGCTACAAATCTTAACAAGTTTTAAACAAGTTTTCTTGTAGTTCTATTGTTTTATGTTCTTATATGCTATTCCTTCAGCAAATATTTATAACAGCAAATTATTAAAATGTCATGCTGTTACAGAGAGGAGTGTAATATAGTAGGCTAATATACAGTAGTCTTAATGTTATTCTTCATTCAGAATAAAATGTCACTATTTTAATAATCCTAATAGGGTTGAGTTAATATGTCGAGTTTACATATGTTGTGGCCGCAAACATCTCCAGCACACTGTTCAAATGAGGCATGCAAAATTATTCACACCAAAACTGTAGATATTCAGATTCTCAAATATATATAAGTCAATGTATTTTGTGGCTCAAACTAATTCATAATGATTACAGTTGATGGCTTAGTTCAGGGGCTATGTGTGCTACCATGTAGTAGCCTGACAAATTTACAACGTGATTTCGTTCATTTCTTTTAAAAGACATGAAAGTGAGTGGCTAATAAATGGGAAGAAAAATTTATTGAACTTTATAGGTAGGCTACATAAAATGTGCGTTTGACGTGAACAAAGAAAATCTGATTATGTTTGAAAGGATTTTACTCCCGTTTCCATATCGTTATATATTATTATTATTGCTATTATAAATGGTTTATAGCGAACATGTGTTTTTTAAATGTCTGAATCTTTAAATAGCCTAAAATATTATGTGGTTGAAAACACTGACAATCGATCATTGGGCTCAGTGCCTAAAGCCATGCTTATCATACCAATGATCATACGTTTCAGTAACCAGCCTGTCACAACTCTGTTTTTAGAAGGTAGGCCATAAACACTTTCCAATTCACAGTCCAATCATGTCTCAAGTCAAGTCACCTTTATTTATATAGCACTTTAAACAAAATACATTGCGTCAAAGCAACTGAACAACATTCATTAGGAAAACAGTGTCAATAATGAAAAAATTATAGTTAAAGACAGTTCATCATTGAATTCAGTGATGTCATCTCTGTTCAAATAGTGTCTGTGCATTTATTTGCAATCAAGTCAACGATATCGCTGTAGATGAAGTGACCCCAACTAAGCAAGCCAGAGGCGACAGCGGCAAGGAACCGAAAGTCCATCGGTGACAGAATGGAGAAAAACACCTTGGGAGAAACCAGGCTCAGTTGGGGGGCCAGTTCTCCTCTGACCAGACGAAACCAGTAGTTCAATTCCAGGCTGCAGCAAAGTCAGATTGTGCAGAAGAATCATCTGTTTCCTGTGGTCTTGTCCTGGTGCTCCTCTGAGACAAGGTCTTTACAGGGGATCTGTATCTGGGGCTCTAGTTGTCCTGGTCTCCGCTGTCTATCAGGGATGTAGAGGTCCTTTCTAGGTGCTGATCCACCATCTGGTCTGGATACGTACTGGATCTGGGTGACTGCAGTGACCCTCTGATCTGGACACAGACTGGATCTGGTGGCTACGGTGACCTCTGAATAAGAGAGAAACAGATTAATATTAGTGTAGATGTCATTCTTCTAATGATGAAGCAAGTACATAGGGTGTTATGGGAAGTGTTCCCGGTTCCGGTTAACCTAATTAATGCAACCTAAAAATCCTTTAATGGATTTGGATATTAAAAGCATATTAGTATGTTATGTGTAAGCCAGGTTAAAGAGATGGGTCTTTAATCTAGATTTAAACTGCAAGAGTGTGTCTGCCTCCCAAACAATGTTAGGTAGGTTATTCCAGAGTTTAGGCGCCAAATAGGAAAAGGATCTGCCGCCCGCAGTTGATTTTGATATTCTAGGTTTTAACAAATTCCTAGAGTCTCAAGTCATTGTTGTCAAAGTCTAAGTCAAGTCACAAGTCTTCTTTGTTTATGTTGAGTCAAGTCTCAAGGCATGTGACTCCAGTCCACAACTCTGTGAATTAGAGGTTTTGAACAATAGACCTCTTTCACATGTCCAGGTTTCCGAGCAGCAGAAGTCATCATAGTTGGGTAAACTTCTGTAGCACTGAATGGGAGACTCCCACAAATATATATTTTTCGCATTCCCAAAAACTCTGTGGTAGTGATTTCATGACTTTCAAAACAGAAAAAAAAAAAAATAGAAAGAGATTGTTAATTGCAATCAGTAGAGAAAACAATGTCAAATTTTTCCATCATTCTCATAGATGCTAATTTAGAAACACCCTTACATTAGCGTAGTTTTTTTTTAAATTTGATGCAAATAATACAAAGTACAGTGTGATAAATTTACATACATTTAAAAAAAAAGGATTTACGATGCTGATGACAGTTGAAACACGTCATCGTAGTCTTATGAAAAGGGTCCATTGGTTGGGTGAATGATTTGCTGACACAAAGAGAAACAGGTACATTTATCTCAAAGGGAATGAATAACTGTTTTTATACAATGGTTCCTTATTTTGCATTGGAATGATATTTCGATTATAACTCCTTTTAGCATCATTTTTGAATGATATGGTCATTATATGAAGTTTCATTACCATTGAGAAAGTAGGTCCTGTGTTCAAGGAAGATTTCACGAAGGTCCTCAAAGGGAAACTAAGTTTCTCAGCCAATCAAATCTGAAATCTGAGGAACTGTATTATGTATGTACTAGTTTGTTGTATGGTGATTCAAAGAATGTATGAGGCATACAATTTGCATATAAGGTGCATATATCTTCAATCCTGATGTCTCACCACAAGAAACTTTAAAATGTATCCGGTTTATATCTTCCTTTATAATACTGAATTTCTGAAGTAGAGATGATTTATATCCACTTTGTGGTGATGCCTAAAACACAAATTGACTGTCTCACCTGTCTGCAGCTGTGAAATAAAGGTGCTGTTATTCTGGAGTTCTGGGCCTCTGGGCAACAACAAGCCTGTCTGCTGTTGGAGAATCAACCAAGCATTATTTGGTATACTTTCAAGTCTTCTCTGGGAAGCCAATATAAAATAATATTGGCTTGGTTTCACAGTAAAGAACAGATGAACTGCACCCATACCATATTTCTGAGCTGAGGGTGCCCACACAATTCACATCCAAGAAGAAGGCAAAAACAAAGCAGAGATATTTAAAGAACTGTAAAGAAGAGGGTCAAACAGAAAGTATTGAAAGAGAAAGTGAGAGGCGATTATCTAGGGAAGAGGATGGGAGGAAAAAGACAGAAGAGAAACATGAGGAAGAAAAGAAGACAGCTGACAGACAGCTTCTCAGAGAAAGTGAAAGTGGTAAATGGAGACAGCACAAGGACGGAGACTGAATGACTTTTTGCAATAGTCAAACGAGAGAGAAACTGTGACCGAAGATAGAATGAATAGATGAAAAGACAGAGAAAAGACAGAGGAAAGAGAGGATGTCAGACTAATTGCCTCAGACCTGGAATTGCGCCCGTCAGATGCTGTGCAGTGACATTAAAATTGATTTCTTCTCTGCCACGGATCACCTGCACTGCTGGAGAGAGATCACAGACGGCCTGCCAGCGCGAGCCTCGGCTCCAAGAGCTGCTGATGCAGGGGACACAGGGTCAAATCGCTGGCCCTTCAAATGTGTATGCTAGGAAGATGTTTGTGCCCTTTATGCCAGAAAGACAATCACACCTGAGAACGATGGATTTATCTGCTCTGCAGTACATATTGTTGATATACAGACAGACAGACAGACAGACAGACAGACAGACAGACAGATAGATAGATAGATAGATAGATAGATAGATAGATAGATAGATAGATAGATAGATAGATAGATAGATAGATAGATAGATAGATAGGCTAAAGCTTTTATCCAGACTGAAACCATTCAGATGACATCATCTCTTTCACAGATTTAAACTCGCACATTCCTCTCTCTCCCTTCCTCCATTTTTCTCCTCCTCCCTCCATTTCTCTCCTCTTTATACACCATTTTACATCGATAACTAGATTTCCTCATGTCAGTTGTTTCTGATCTAAAATTCTGTGGCCATACAAAGAAAAATGTCTTCATCAGTTTCCATCTGATGTGAGCTTTGCAGTGAAGCAGGCTTCCCTTGATAAGGAGACAGAAGCTGCTTCTGGAGAGACTGGTACACCACCTTCTAAAAATACCTGCCCTAAATTCTCAAAACCCAAACGGAAACACAGAAGCACTGATCACATCTAAAGCTGACATCCACCAAAATGAGCTGCCATCGGTGATGTTTGCTCTTTCTTTTGTGTAAGAGGCAAATCATGGATCCCATGAAACTTTCAAGTAGTAAATGCTGAATATCCCATTTAGTCTGTCCCCAGTGTTCCAATTATTATTATTATTTTAAATACATTAAGTACGTACTGTATATATATATATATATATATATATATATATATATATATATATATATATATATATATATATATACACACAAATCTGTTTGAATACCTGTCCGTACATTTGTTTCAAGAACAAAAACATTCTTTAAGATGTAGATGAGTGCTACATAAGTGCTAATGGATCCTTTGCAGTGAATGGGTGCCATTAAAACGAGAGTCCAAAGAGCTGAGGAAAACATCCACACCACTCCAGTCCATCAGTTAATGTATTGTGAAGCCAAAAGCTGCATGTTTGTAAGAAAACAAATCCACCTTATGGATTTGATTCTTACAAACACACAGCTTTTGGCTACACCAGATGTTAATTGATGGACTGGAGTGGTGTGTATTACTTTTGGATTATTGTTGTTTTTGTTTTTATCAGCTGTTTGGGCTCTCATTCTGACGGCACCCATTCACTGCAGAGCATGCATTGCTGAGACAGTGATGCAATGCTACATTTCTCCAAATATGTTCTGAAGAACAAACAAACTCGTCTACATCTTGGAAGGCCTCCAGATGAGTAAATTTCAGCAAATGTTAATTTTTGGGGGGGAACTATTCCTTTAAACATATGGTACAATACCCAACAAACAGAGACTGGAGAACTGAACTAGATTTTAGCATTACGCTACTTTGGAGGA
Source organism: Carassius carassius (assembly GCF_963082965.1). Taxonomy (NCBI): domain Eukaryota; kingdom Metazoa; phylum Chordata; class Actinopteri; order Cypriniformes; family Cyprinidae; genus Carassius; species Carassius carassius. The sequence continues at coordinate 3,330,255 of NC_081796.1, read as the reverse complement.
GAAATTACTTAACCAATAACAACAAAAATGCATAATTCATGTTGTGATCTACAAGCTTCAATTCTCTGCCAGTCTGGTAAATATATGAATGCATTTGCATTTCTAAGAGCCCCTGGGAATAAGGAATATGCCGCTGGTTCCCTTACCCCAAGGTGCTGTTGTAGCATCGGTTTGAAACAATATTACCATGTTTGTTCAAGAAGATATTAAGTATCAGTTCAATACCTATTGATGTGCCATAATGCTGTTTGCAAATAGAATAATCAGATTTTAAAAAATGTCTATTAAAATCCGCACAAGAATGAACATGAGATGTATTTCATGCAGCAGCTGCAAAGAACATATATGCAGAGGAGAAACAGTGATTATGCTATGCTGAAAAAAGACAGCATATAAAGAAAGAGAAAAAAAAACCTAAGCGGAGTTAAATTTCGAACACTAGGAGACGTGTAACATCTGTTCGATATATAAATGCGAGCTGGGTTTCTTTCTGGCAACCTAGCCAGATTGGACTTGAGCTGAATTTCCATGGCAACCACTTTGTACCACCTAGGTTGTTCAAATCTGGTTGAGTTTCATGTATGCTGGCTGAGACTGCTTCTTGTCCTTGCATGCTCCAAACAGTCAATCTTCAACACTCTTTATGGATTCACTACAACAGAGCACGTGGCTTCAACCTCCTTGGAGAGCAGCTTGATTTCAACAACAAGACTTGCATGATTCAGCCTGAATCGTTGTGCAATGATTCAAAAACTACTCCCACTATCTGAATCTTGTTCATTATTTTAAATACTAATTTAGCTTAAGTCCTTTCATTCTGTCTCTATTGTTGTTGGGCATTTGATCAGCTTTACTGAATTTGAGTTGAATAATTACATTTATCGTGTATAGTGGTTCACCTAGAACCACTTTGTTCATCTAGATGAACAATGTTCAATACTATTATACATGTATATACATTTAATCAAATTTAAGAACCAAGTACTATTGACACTCTCTGAATCATGCTTTACGATTCAAATGCTACTTCCCCATCTAAATCAATTGTTTTCATTCAAATTTGACTACTATTTCAATCATGATTTTTGAATTAAGCTTAAATATTTAAATACTAATCTACTCCCACCATTTCAATAATATTCAATGAGTCAAGTGCTATTTTTGTAAAACACGGACACTGGGACAGAATGTAAGAGTGAGTTAGTTTATTTGAAGTGTTTGAGTAGAGTAGGGGAGAGATGCAGAGGTATGGTGAACTATTGCAGCTGGTTCTGGCAGGACAAACTGGATGGGGATATCCAGAGCCGTCGGTGGGGTGACCAGGGGAACAGACACGTTGCACACCTCAGGGTTCACACAGGAGAGGGGAACTTGAAGAATGGAAGGCTGGAGACACTCGGGAGAGACGTTGGAGAGACACTGGATCAATGATAGGTAAGTAGCAAGGTTTGTATTGAGTCTGTACAGGTAGCCTTACAACAGAAGAGGTTCCGCTATGCAGCTACGAGATCGGACGATGAGAGTGACTGAGGTGTGTGCTTTTATGTGGAGGGGAGCTGATGGGATAATGGTACACAGGTGCCGGTCATTAGAATTCTGGTGAGGGAGTGCGCTGGGATTGGCTGATTGGTGAGCCTGACCGACTTGCAACAGTACACCCTCCTCCAGGGCCGCTCCTGAGGGCCGAACACCCTGACGGCGTGGTGGTCTCCCTCTGCCCCGAGGGGCTGGATGATCCGGATGGGCCATGTGGAATTCCTCCAGAAGTGTGGGGATCAAGAATATCGTTTCTCAGTTCTCAGATCGTTCGTCCGGGCCGCATCCTTCCCAGTTGACTAGGTATTAGAACTTACCACCATGCCACCGGGATTCCAGGATTTCCTTGACCTTAAAGATGGTTCCTTCCTCCAGGAGTAATGGGAGAGGGGGTTCCTCTGTCCGGTCAGGCTCTGTGGAAACAGAAGATGGCAGCCGACCTTTGTAGGACACCTACTCTGACCTACCGACACATGGTAAGCGCTAATACATAGTCAACTGGGAAGGATACGGCCCGGACAAACGATCATGGGTCCCAAGAAATGATATTCTTGATCCCCACACTTCTGGAGGAATTCCACATGGCCCATCCGGATCATCCAGGCCCTCGGGCAGTGGGAGACCACCATGCCATCAGGGTGTTCGGCCCTCAGGAGTGGGCCCTGGAGGAGGGGGTACTGTCGCAAGTCAGTCAGGCTCACCAATCAGCCAATCCCAGCACACTCCCTCACCAGAATTCTAATCACCGGCACCTGTGCACCATTATCCCATTAGCTCCCTTCCACATAAAAGCACACACCTCAGTCACTCTCATCATCCGATCTCGTAGCTGCACAGCGGAACCTCTCCTGTTGTAAGGCTAGAAAAAGAAAGCCCCGTCCCAGACTCTCTCGCTCTCCCATAACCAGTAATCTACAGCAGGAACATCAGAAGGTTCCCCAGACCAGGGGAAGAGAGGAGGCTGGTAACGGAGTGTGCATTGGAAAGGTGTTAGCCCTGTGGATGGTTGGCGGAGCGAGTTCTGGGAGTACTCGGCCCAACCTAGGAACTTGTTCCAGGAGTCCTGATGGTCCTTGCAGAAAGTCCGGAGAAACCGTCCTATCTCCTGTATTTTCTGCTCTGTTTGACTATTTGATTAGGGGTGGTAACCAGATGAGAGGCTAACAGTCACACCTAGGAGAGAAAATAAAGCCTTCTATACATGGGAGATGAACTGGGGACCACAGTCTGACACTATACCCTCTGGGAGACCAACGGGCGGAATAACCAATTGAAAAGGAGTTCAGCAGTTTCTAGAGCTGTGGGCAGACCCTGTAGGGGAATGGGGCAGCAGTATTTAGAGAATCTATCCACTATTACTAGGAAACATCCATTACCATCAGATGGAGGTAGATCCGTGATGAAATCCACTCCTAGGTATGACCAAGGACGGTTGGGGATGGGAAGTGGGTGGACTTTACTGGCAGGGAGATGACGGGGACTCTTGGAGATGGCGCACTCGGTGCATCCACGGACAAACCTTCTGACATCTGCTGCCATGTTGGGCCACCAGAAGTGGTCTTTGAGCAGCGAGAGAGTTGTGTCAGCCCCAGGGGGGCCAGTAGTTACGGATGTATGGGTTGTTAGAATGAGAGCAGTGCATTGGTTATGTGGGACATACCGACATCCTGGTGGGCAGACCAGCGGAGCAGCTGGAGGGACTTCCGCGGCGACTGGCGATGAGGACCACTGAATAGGGCTGGAAATAAGTTGAGTGGGTATTAGATTTTCAGGTTCTTCCGTACCATCCCCGGGACCATGGAGACCTAAGCCAGTGTCGTCATTCTTCCAATGCTAATTTAATGCCCAGTAACTCACGGTTTCCAATGTCATAATTTTCTTCGCCGGGCTGAGCTTCCTGGAGAAGGGGGCACATGGATGGAGTCGAGGAGGAGAACCTTGCCGCTGGGAAAGAACCGCTCCCACTCCGGTTGTGGAGACATCCACTTCAACCACGAAAGGGACTTCAGGGTCCAGATGTACCAGGAGGGGAGCAGTGGTGAAGGTCCGTTTTAGGGTAGTGAAAGCTTCGGTGGTGGCTGGAGTCAAGGACAGAGACTTGGGCTTATCAAGGAGGAGATTGGTTATATGACTGGTGATGGTTATGTAATCTTTGAATCGACGGTAGAAGTTTGCGAATCCTAGGAAGTGTTGGAGTTCTTTGATGGTAGAGGCCAGGAGGTGATGGCTTCAATCTTCCGCTCATCCATGTGGATACCGGTTTCATTTATGATGTAAAGTGAACAGGAAGTGAACTGATGGAATGTACACTTTTTGGCTTGGAGGAAGAGGTGGAATTCTCTGAGTCTTGAGAGAACGGATCTTACATGCACGCAATGTTCAGCGAGGCTCCAGGAGTAAATAAGGATGTCATCAATATATACGATCTTCTGTAGGAGTCTGATCTTCTGTAACACATGTACACTGGGACAGAAGGTAAGAGCAAGTTAGTTTATTTGAGGTGTTTGAGTAGAGTACAGGAGAGATGCAGAGGATATGGTGAACTATTGCAGCTGGTTTCGGCAGGACAAACGTAATGGGGATATCTAGAGCCGTCAGTGGGGTGACCAGGGGGACAGACACATTGCACACAAGTCAGGGTTCACACAGTGTTGGTATTGACTGATTGGTGAGCCTGACCGACTTGTGATAATTTTCCTTATTTGAAATAATTTCAGTTAGTCAAATACTATTTACTCTTTTTGAATTTTTTCAGTTATTCAGATTATACTCATATTATTTGAATCATGTTCAATGATTCAAATGCTTCTTTCCTCATATGAATTAAGTGCAATTAGTCATTTTTATTCATTCATTTTACTTTGTGATTCATGTTTAATTCTATGACTCCTTTTAGAGACATATTCAGTGGTTCAAGTACCATTCCCACTATTTGAATCATGTTCAAAGATTCAACATTAACTTCCCAGATTTTAATCTACTAAAATACTAAGCTAATCTAAGATACAAAAATAAACTAATCTCACTATTTAAATTGTGTTAAATCATTCAAACACTACCTCCTGAATCAAGTTCAATTAGTTTTTTTCAGATTCCAATCAAGTATGATTCAAAAACTAAGCTACTCAAACAATTTGAATCATGTTCAGTGATTCATATGCTTCCTTCTGCATTTGACCCATTCAGTGAATTAGATAATAATCTTATCCACATCTCTATGTTCATATCTGAAGCTAGCAGAAACATTGCTGTATGCTGTATTGATGGCACGTTGATATACAATTGATTGCACATGCCCAATCCCCCATTGGAATCATGCTTAATAATTCAAACACTACTACATATTTGAATTTGAATTGTTCAAAGTCTTAAGAGTTAATTTGTATTGTCTTAAAGTCCCTTATGTTATCTTTTCAGCAGCGGATTCTGCTCCTGAAATATCATCTCTGTTTTGTTATCACTATGTATTATTAAAGAAATGATAGAGGCAGATGTCATCCGCAGCTCTTACTTGTGCGACCAAGCAGCTGGGGACTTACAGAGCAGAATTTGCTGACAATGACAAGGACCTTATTCTTTGAGTGCAAGCCCCTTGAGGTTTGGAATAAATTTAATTTTCTTTTGCATACATATTCACAGCTCCTCTACACACTTCATGGTTTAGAGATGCACTCAGGAAATCTGAATACAACAGCATGACCGATACAACATGGACAGGATTCATGGATAATATTCTTCCTGACACCAAAAGCAAAGTTTGGACTGACATGACAGCTGATCATGTTGGACATGAGAAAGTTCTGTGTGTTCATGACATCTTAAAAACTACACATTGTAAAGAAGGGTTCAAATGTGCGTTTAAATAATAAGCTTAGCCTTACAAAAAAACAACAAAAAAAAAGTGTACATTTTGAAACAGGAAAGTTTGAAAATGTACTTTTGAGAAGAGACATTTGATTTCATTTGATGGAGATGGTAACTAAAATTACTTTGGGAAAAATATTTGAATTAATAATTAAGATATAAGAAAGAATGTTGCTAGGGTCAAAGAACAACATGAAATCTGAGCATGCCATCATAATGGAACAAAATACACTGTATGTAAATGTAGACTATTTCTGAGAATGCATCCCAAAATATCACACAGCCACCAACTAGTTTTGTTAAAATGAATCAGAAAAGTAAATATATTTTGTGTGATATTTTGTTGTTTTCAAATCAGATACTGGAAATTATGCAGTGCAGTTATGAACAGGTTTTTATTACAGGTTAGTTTTGCTGCTGTTACCTCCCAACAAGCTCTCATTATCCTTTTAAGTGGCCATATCAGGTGCAGGATGATTCTGCAGAACTAATAGCACTGCTGTCCTCAAAGTCCTCCTCATTGCTAAACGCTGCTGCTGTAGTGTGTGACTTTCAAGTCTCTGGGAGACCAGTTCAATAAATCTTCCGTCTCAGAGAGAGACTTTAATTTTCTGGACCCCTCTCCATTTCTCTTTTCAGCTCTTGTTTTTCAGATGACACAAGCACAAAACAAATAGCCCAGGAGTACCCGAGAATGAAATACAACAAGAGAGCACTCAGAGAGCGGTGAGAAATAACTTTGTGACATACAAACTGAGTGGTGCGCCAAACCTTTGACAGTTTGGAAGATCGGGGCCACAATTCATAAAGGCCCACCTCACACACCTGAAGTGCTATTAAGTCTAGATTCATGAAGGCAAATAGAGACAGAGCGAAGCCTCCTTCAAACATACTGACAAGAGGAGCAATTTTTGAACAAAGAGTGAAGAGCTGAAGACATTCATTTATTCAGATGTTAAATTAGTCCTGCTTATAATCCACATGATATTTAGCTTGGACATGGGTGCCCAAGACTATTAGTATACTACACTACACTAATATTCAGCCAGCATCATGATTATGAGGGGTGATATTGAGTTCACAACATCACTTCAAAGAAAACAAAATTGATTTTAAAACAGGACAGTATCAGTTAACTCTACTATGGAAGCCCTTTAAAAATAAATAAATACATAAATACAATTCAGACATTGTTTCTAACAATTCTGAGAAGAAGAAGAAAAAAATAGATATAAATTTACAGTTGTGAGATATAAAATGTACTCAAAACCTTACAATTCAGAGTCTATATATTGCAATTATAACACTTTTCACCTTTTTTTTTTACTATTGTATTTAAGTGATTCTTTTTATTTCTTCTGGCACAGAAAAAAAAATAAGGTAATTGCATAATTCTCTCTCACAATTGAGTCTATTTCGTACAATATGGACTTTTCTTCTCAGACTTTTTCAGTTTATATCTCACAATAAAGGGAAATTCTGAATTATGCGAAAAAAGTTACAATTATCTTCATTATTTTTATTTTTTTTTATCACTTTACACAAACAAGCTTCCATGGAGTTTGCATGAATTTCTTTAACCATAAAACACAACACAATGCAATGCATAATTCAAAAATATTGGCAATGCACCTATGCTTTACATTTAAATGAAACACTGGAACACAAGATGCTGTATCCGAATTCACATACTCTCTGAGTAAGTACTTTTTTTTTTAATAATTCTAATCAATATGTGTTTAGCCTCAAATGTGGACTTACTACATTTGTCAATGTCATGTGACTTAGCAGTTGTCGATTCACTGCCATTTACAAATCCTCTCTCGTGGCCTCATGGGTTAGTAAAGGGTCCATCAGATGCACAATTAGCACAAATAGTGAATTTAAAAACTAGGTCAACTCTAGCTAAGCATAATGTATGTAATGTGATTTTGTTTTATTATTTATTATGACTCCTAGATTGGTTGAAGTCTGGGTCGGTGAGGGGGGAACAAAGGTGAAATCATATTGATTTTGTCTGCATTTAGGTTAGAAGGTCGAGTTACTTTGTTCCATTTTAGAGACATAGATTTGTGGAAAGCTGCTTTTGTGTATTGAATTAAATACTGGAATAAAGTTTGAAAGCTGATCTCCATCTTTGTAATTTAGGGCAGCTCATGACTGTCTATCCAGTGAACGCTGCACATTTCTCTCCTCTCTTTCCCCTCAGGCCAATGAGTGTGAAAGTGCATCCTGGGAGTTTTCCTGGAGGGGCGACAGCAGCACAGTGTGATTAATACGGGTTTGACCTGGCAGCTCCATCGTACATCATAACAGCATCCGATCTGAATAACCCCTCAGCTAAAAGCCCCCTCCCCACTGCCTGCAGCTGCTACTTTAATGCCATTATTAACCCTTTTTTCCACCTGCATCAGACATTCTTACTTACTCCCAGTGACACAAGCTTGATATATGACACAATTTGGCTCTGATAGAAACTCTTATATCACAATAGGAGCACGAAAGCAATGCCTCGCAGCTGGTGAGATGCAGACAATGGAAATTCTAAATCTCGATAAAAAGAAACAAGAATAATGCATCTAAAAAAATATATATACAACATTGGGATAGCAATATAAATTGGCAAATCAGCTTGATCAGATTTTGTTGATATGAAAGATTGTCTGAATAATATTAACCCTCTAGTGCTGTTCACGTTGTGGTAAAATTTAAAATATATTTTAACTAAATTAATATACTATATTTTTGTTCTATAATGTTTTATTATAATTATTATTATTATTTATATTTTGCATTTTTAGATTTGATGGTACTAAATTATATTTATGATCCAATTATTACCTGTTTAACCACTTTTTGAGCAAAAACCTGAAAATGATATTTCCAACTTAAACTGTTGTAAACCTTGAATATTTTGGAGTAGCCTTACGTGGCAGATTATTGCTGAATTGAAAAAATAAAAATAAAATAAATTATAGAAGTCTATTTTGATGAAAAATTTGTATATGAACTCTATATTTTCCAAAACATGTTTTACTCTAAAACTGAGAAAATATAAGCCATAAATCTAAAGTTGTGTCCCAAATTTTGAGGCTCATATCTCAAAAATATAGCTTTCAGTAAGATTTTGTTTGGGCGCAGTCCCAAATGTTTCGACTAGATGAAATTTGCTTCTTCAGGACCATTTAATCAGGTCAACTCATGTCCAAGATTTTTTTTAAATTAATTAATTTATTTATTTATTTGTGTGTGTGTGTGTGTGTTCATATAGCAAGTGCCACATCCATGTTTTGCACCAATTGGATGAAGTAAAATAAATAAATAAAACAATTAGAATCTAAAAAATAAAAACTTAAAATGTTTTTACGACATCAAAAATGACCGAACAGCACCAGAGTTAATGGTGAATTCAGGATAATTGGGACAATAATAGACAAATGGTAAAAACTGTCCCAATTCATGTAGCCACCACATTAAGTTGTCCGTCAATGTGCAATTTATACTGTCTCTGACATGACATGGTTTTATATTAACACATGTCCATAGAGATCTTGTAAAAAATATAGGGAGTAGATCTAATGCTTGTTTAGGTCACACTTCTAAAGTCATGACAGATGCAAGTCTATGTGGATGAAATTTGCTCTGCTCTATGATGGCATCTGATTTCAAACATTACTGGCCAGACCAATGACACTGTGACTTTATCATTAGTAAAACAACATACAATCACAGATGTCAAAAGAATCAAACCATGTTAGTTAATACATAACATCTTTGACTATCTAAAATTCATTTTTCCTTGTTTGACCACTTAAAGGCTCCATAGCTCATTTAATTATTTTAACGACGAGACTCTTAAAAAGGTTGTGTGATCCTGTGGAAGAGAAAATTGCATTTCCTTTGCAAGAAAATTGGCTGTAAAGAGCACTGTAATGATATCAACCTTCATATTCATCCGGAAGAAGGAGGCGGGAACCGGCGGACAATCAAACAACATTTTAATAAAGGAAAATAAACCCAAAACAGCGCACCAGCCCCTCACGGACGACTGGTGCGCATAAAATAAAACCAAAACACAACTAAAAGCCCAGGCCTGGTCCTCTCTCGTCCTTCACTGTTGTCGCTCCAGTTTTATATCCTTCCATCTCCTCCATGGGCCTCGAGACCGGTGGGTCGAACAGGTGCAGTTCATCTCCAATCACTCCCCCGGCCTCGCTCCCATGTCCCTCGGCCCCGCCCCACTCGTCACATACCCCCATCGCCCCTCGCAGGCCGGGGGGTACTCCCGAGACTGCGCTCTACTCCCCCCCCCCCCCTCCCTCCGGGGGGGCCGCTCCCGGGGACCTGCGGGAACCTGGGGGTAGGACAGGCGAGGCGAGAGAAAAGGAGATGGAAGAAGGAGCGACAGAGACGAGAGAGGGGAGAGAGGAAAAAAAAAAAAAAAAAAAATTCCGGTTCCCAGACGCACCGCTGCTCGGCCCTCCACCAGCTGGGTGATCTCCTCCGCGGTGCCTGGCGGTGGCACTGGACGGCCCTCGGCGGACGGCACGACACTCCTCCGCCGCCCGGTGGACGGCGACGGCTCCTCCGGTTTTGGGCAGCCGGCAGGAGTCCCCCGTTCCCTGCTCCTCCCCGTTCCGGCGGAGGCAGCAGGCTCCGGCCACCTGGCGAACGGCGCCGACTCCTCCGCTCCCTCACGGACGGCAGCCGTCTCTCCACATCGTGGGCGGCCGGTAGCGAGCTCGCCCGTCCCCGGCAACTCGCTCCAGTCCACCGCCTCGAGCGTCCATGGCGGCACACTCCTCGCCAGCTCGATGGCACCGCGGATTCACCACAGCGGCGAGGGATCTTCAGCAGCGCGTCCCTCCTTCTCCCGGGTTTCGGCACCACTGTAATGATATCAACCTTCATATTCATCCGGAAGAAGGAGGCGGGAACCGGCGGACAATCAAACAACATTTTAATAAAGGAAAATAAACCCAAAACAGCGCACCAGCCCCTCACGGACGACTGGTGCGCATAAAATAAAACCAAAACACAACTAAAAGCCCAGGCCTGGTCCTCTCTCGTCCTTCACTGTCGTCGCTCCAGTTTTATATCCTTCCATCTCCTCCATGGGCCTCGAGACCGGTGGGTCGAACAGGTGCAGTTCATCTCCAATCACTCCCCCGGCCTCGCTCCCATGTCCCTCGGCCCCGCCCCACTCGTCACAAGCACCAACATGAATTCCCAGCTGAGCTGTTGCACTTTGCCTGAGAGGAAACAATAAAAAGGGTTTTAAAATGTATCATATCAGATATGATGTATTTGTACCCGTCTTTGAGTTTCAATAAATGGCAATAAATAAGCACCTGCATTTTAGCCCAACACTTTCTCTTGGTTTCATGATGCTATAGTGATGAATAGAAACAGACAGATGTAAAAATTTAGCATCCCACAAACCAAAAAAGATGAGCATAGACAATAAAAAAATGTCCTGATTTGAAATGGAAAACGCTTTTGGTAAAACAAATGGTAAAATTGTTATGCTAATGACTTTGAACTCTGGATCTCAGAGTTTCTCAGAAGTGAGTTCTTGTGTTGGTTTGAGCACAAGTTAAGAGCCAAATTAAATGTTGCTCTATTTTTAGAAAAGCATTGATATTTCAAACAGAATCGATCCAAATTTTGATCTCAGCGTTGAAACTCCTCCACATTCAATGTCAAAAAATCTCTCCAAAAACTTCCAAAATGGAAGTAGTTCTCTGGCCATATACTTATTCCTAACTTTTTCTTTTTCCTTCTTTTAATTTTCCTTGATTGATTGGGTTCATTTCTATGGTGTTTGCCAATCTCTGGTGACAGTATTGATCTGTCTAAAACATCCTGGAAAATCAGAGTCTAGAGTCAAGCCGCTGTGATTTCCGCTTTTGTATGTGATGATAAATGATTTTCCCTCGTCTAGAGCATGTAATGTCAGAGTCTCCTGTCTCCGTCCCATTTTCCTAAATATTTTTGTGGAGACTGTTTGTCTGCTGGTGAGTGGAGTTTCTGTATGAGGCAGATTAAGATTGCTCCCCTCAACGAAATTTATCCTAAGGATTATACAAGCCTGCCAAGAATCTCAGGGCCATGGCGGAGGACTCGATCCGTGCTTAGAATAGTGTTTTTTTTTTCTGCTGGATGGTCAGTAGGTGCAGTTCCCTTTTATTGTATTTTAATTTTTCATCTACCTGGTTCAAATAGCTCCTTCTGAGATTATATATTTTTTTGTAATTTTTTTATCATTTGTTCTTAAGCTCTCTAGAATTGATTGTTGGTGATTTCAACATAATCTGGTTCCACTCATATAAAAGGGCAAATTTTAGATCTTGTTTATACATTTGGTTTAAATATTGTTTATGTTCTGTCTGAGGATCTTTTTATTTCAGATCATAATTGTATTTTATTTGACATATCTTTCAATTTAGATTCATCACCATATAGTCGGGTAATTAATTCTGGCATCTAGAAACCTTTCTATAGAAAATGTTTGTGCTGCGAAGATAAATATTCTCTGAGAACACTAGAAGATCTCACTAAACTAGTTAGCTCTATGAAAATCTCCACTATTTCACTGGATGTCCTACCCACTACTTTGTTTAAAAATGTTATTGACACCATTGGTCCATGTGTGCTTGCCATAATTCATAATACATTAACATCTGGTCATGTTCCAGTTTATTTTAAATAAGCTGTTGTTCAACCTATTCTCAAGAAAATATTCTTGAGCTCTCTTTGCCCCAAAATTATAGACCTATTTCTAAGCTATATTTTATGGCTAAGGTCCTGAAAAAAGTAGATGTTATTCAACTTGCAGCTGTTTTAGATGGGTATAATTTGTTTGATAAATTCCAGTCTGGTTTTCAGCATTTGCACTCCACTGAAACGGCTCTTCTAAGAGTTTTTAATGATTTGTTAATGCAAGGTGATGCAGGGGAATGCTCTGTTCTGGTTCTATTAGATCTTACTGCTACGTGGGAACAGGAGCGAGGCCGGTGGAGTGATTGGAAATGAGCGACACCTGCTCGACCCACCGGTCGCACTGTTGATCACTGTATATTAATTGAGATGCTCAGACAGTATGCTGATATCCCTGGAACAGCCTTGAAATGGTTCTCGTCTTACTTGTCAGATAGATCTTTTGTCAGTTAGCATTCACAATTATGCATCATCAACAGCATCTCTCTCCTGTGGGGTTCCCCAGGGTTCTGATTTGGCACCACTGCTTTTGCTTTGTATTTGTTGCCTCTGGGGCAATTAATAAGTACTTTTCAAGCTATATGCTATCATTGTAATTCAGTAATTCATTGTTGAAATGATTAATAGTGGTCCAAAATGCTGCTGCTAAGTTTAAACTTGCTTTTTTTTATTGTTCGTCATGATTTTTTTATTTGTGTGTGTGTGTTCCAAATTATTGTTTTATTGTACAAAGTAAATTATTTTATTTTGCACACATGATTGAAACATCATGAGCATTTTGTTCTAAACACTGGCATTTAAATAAGTGATCAAATCCTATCTTGCATAAATCAGCAGAAACCCATTAACACATGAGAAGTAGCCCCACCGGACTGTCTCATGCTCTACAAAAAGTGTCCCATTCATTCAGTATCTGATTGCAGCACATCAAAAATTCATTACTGGGATTCTAATTGAGCTTGTTCCCCAAAGGAAGATCCCTGTATTCTTTAGCCACTCCTCGGAAACAAGAGTGCGACACATGGATCACACCATAAGGGCTCATTAGGATGCAGAGGAATCTCTGTTCTGCTCCAACAAATGCCATACCGGTTGGGGTCAGTTTATCCCAATCTGTCACTGTATACATATGATGTAGGGCCTGGATAATGGGGATGTATTGTTCATGTTGGATTCAAAAGGGTGATCTGGAGATGAATAAAATGTCACAGTCTAAAAACAAACATGACATCTAACAAACAAAAGTATGGACAGACAATACAAGTGAAATATTGTTTGATAAGCAAACAGTACATAAAGATTCTTCAAAATTCACCTTATAGATTGAGACAAACATGATGTTGAGTCTCCAACAAGTGCAGTTGTTGCTGAGAGTTTCCACGGTTTATTTACCACCACAGAGAGATGTGACTACATTTGTGAATCTCATCACGGGGGGAGGAAGATCATCATGATGGTTGTAGGGAGAGCTCGGTATCTTCCTTGCACTCCAAGCTCTTTTTGGGCAGCCTGCTCAATGACTCCGTTGATGATACGCACTTCTTCCTGTGTCAGGGTCCTCTCTATGTGACGATACACCACACGGTGACAATGACTTACTCTCTTCTTCCTAGGAGAGTAGGAAAAGAGAAAAATATTATTTAACAAGAGTCCTTAGACTTCAAAATTGCTCACCAAAATGTTCTTTACAAGTAGCTACTATATTCAACATCTTCTGAAGTCATACATCAATTTTGTGTGATGAACAGATTGAAGTCGTTACTGACTAATAATCTTCCACCTCAGTGAGCTGTTCAACACCAAAACCAGATCTTTGTGTCAGCGAGTTATGAACTTGAGAATCGGATCAGACTGATTTATGAACCAGTCATTCAGATCAGTTTTGTAAACTCAGTCAACCAAAGAGTTGACTCAAATCAACAATAGCTTTTAACTATTTGGCTCTCAAGTTCAACTCACTGGCTCATTATTCTGGTCACAGCAATTATGGAGTTAATTGCTCATAGGAGGGGAAAATTATAAATAATAATAATAATAATAATAATAATATTGTGACGAGTGGGGCGGGGCCGAGGGACATGGTAGCGAGGCCGGTGGAGTGATTGGAGATGAACTACACCTGTTCGACCCACCGGTCTCGAGGCCCATGGAGGAGATGGAAGGATATAAAACTGGAGCGACGACAGTGAAGGACGAGAGAGGACCAGGCCTGGGCTTTTAGTTGTGTTTTGGGTTTTATTTGCGCGCACCAATAAATGTTTATTTTGTTATTAAAATGTTTTTGATTGTCCGCCGGTTCCCGCCTCCTTCTTCCCGATGATTATTAGAGTTTTATATCCTTCCATCTCCTCCATGGGCCTCGAGACCGGTGGGTCGAACAGGTGTAGTTCATCTCCAATCACTCCACCGGCCTCGCTACCATGTCCCTCGGCCCCGCCCCACTTGTCACAAATATTATTAATAATAAAAACATACATTTCAATCTGTTTTTAATGTAAGTTGAAACCCAGGTTCATTGAAAACAAACTGCCCGTTGTGACATTTGTGCAAAATTATATTACATTGTTTCTTGCACATTTCAAAGTGAAAGTCCAGTGAGTGGTGCTAAAACCACGTTCAGTTTTAGTGATTTATTTTTTTACGGATGAAAATTAATCTGGCAACATTTTATTACACTACATGGTGTATCTCGGCAATTTGGATATTAAATGACTGGTGAGTGGCGCTGAAGAGTTTGCTGTATCACGTTTGAAAATTGTGACATTGTGACATCGTGACATGACATTCAGCCAAGTATGGTGACCCATACTCAGAATTTGTGCTCTGCATTTAACCCATCTGAAGTGCACACACACAGAGCAGTGAACACACACACACACTGTGAACACACACCCAGAGCAGTGGGCAGCCATTTATGCGGCGCCCGGGGAGCAGTTGGGGGTTCGATGCCTTGCTCAAGGGCACCTAAGTCGTGGTATTGAAGGTGGAGAGAGAACTGTTCATGCACTCCCCCCACCCACAATTCCTGCCGGCCCGGGACTCGAACTCACAACCTTTCGATTGGGAGTCCGACTCTCTAACCATTAGGCCACGACTTCCCCTTAAAATAACACACCACTTGCACTAAATGTAGCCGACATTGCTAGTGAAAGCAAACTTGAGATAAAACACATTTCCTGAAGCAAGCAATCCATTTTAGTTTGCTGTTACAGGTTGTTAAACACTTTTATTGTGAATTATGTTTCACTGAACTTGTACCAGAGAGCTTCACATCGTAGGAGCAATGCTGTACCAGGTGCACTATCGAGCAAGTTTACAATATCAGAAAAGCCATAAATATGGAGCTGGTTAAGTGATGCAAAGAACAAATGTATTAGTTTGCAAATCATGCATCACGGTAAAAGTTTTTGAGGTCTTAACATAGTATTGTGCAAGGAACCATCCAAAAATAAGTCAAGTCACCTTCATTTATATAGCGCTTTAAACAAAATACATTGCGTCAAAGCAACTGAACAACATTCATTAGGAAAACAGTGTGTCAATAATGCAAAATGACAGTTAAAGACAGTTCATCTTTGAATTCAGTGATGTCATCTCTGTTCAAATAGTGTCTGTGCATTTATTTGCAATCAAGTCAACGATATCGCTGTAGATGAAGTGACCCCAACTAAGCAAGCCAGAGGCGACAGCGGCAAGGAACCGAAACTCCATCGGTGACAGAATGGAGAAAAAAACCTTGGGAGAAACCAGGCTCAGTTGGGGGGCCAGTTCTCCTCTGACCAGACGAAACCAGTAGTTCAATTCCAGACTGCAGCAAAGTCAGATTGTGCAGAAGAATCATCTGTTTCCTGTGGTCTTGTCTTGGTGGTCATCTGAGACAAAGTCTTTACAGGAGATCTGTATCTGGGGCTCTAGTTGTCCTGGTCTCCGCTGTCTTTCAGGGATGTAGAGGTCCTTTCTACACATTTTAGCTAAAAACGGTAGTGAATAGAGTAACAGCTGTCATTAGATGCAGTGCTGTGTGAAGATTCTTCAGAATATCTTCTGCAGAAGTCATACAGGTTTGGAATGACTTGATGGTGGGTAAATGATGGCAGAATTTAGATTTTTGACTGAACTGTGCCAATAATGTTAGTTTAGTTGTTGCAGTGCAGATATTTATGCACAAATAAGTTATACAACAGTGTATTTGAGGTCAAGCTAATACACAGATCAAACTTGTTAAGCGAGCTGCCAGTCAACAAACTCTCATTCTTTCACACATGCAGTGTGCCTCGTCTCAGGGGAGCAGCTGGATTAACAAAGAACAAGAAACTACAAAGTTTTAACTTACACAGTGCTCTCCAGGGAGAAGACCAAAGTCAAGCATGATGCTCTCTTTATTGTGCATGCTGTATGTAAGCAAGACTGCAGAAGACTGAGGAAAAAAGCCAAGGGTTTGGAATCTTTACAAAGCAAACTTAGTGAAACAAAATGACTAACAGGCAACTGCAGTAAAGCAGCTGCTGGGATTCCAGTGCAGACCAACAGGGAGTTGCGAGGCTACATCAGATTCACTTTGCCGATATTGGATTTGCAGTCATTAGGCCCGGTGCCCACCGGGATGTAAACTGACATAATAATGCATCAGAGATGCACCCTAAGAGTCTAAGAGCTCCAAAATGCTTAGCGTTTTCAACTGAAATAAAGAGCTATGGCTATTTTTTTTATTATATTTGCTATCCTACACTTCCTACAGAATCCCAATCCAGCATCCAAATCCTCTCAGGTTCGTAAAATATTGTGTTCAATGAAATAATAAATAGATTTTTATTGTATCTAATCAATGAGATTAATAAAAAAATTTAAAATAAAAATGCTCAATGTCATATTTATTTAATGCATTTATCGTATGTGAAATTGAATTTCTGCGTGAATTCTGGTGCTGTAATCAACTCGAAATCATCACTTTACTCAAGTATTTTCACATGTTTTTTTACAGTTTTTCATGATTCATTTATTATTATTATTATTATTATTATTAATGTACTTTTGAGGTGTTTTAGTAGTGATTTAGTAGGAATGAAGTTCAGAAATATCACACAGTACCGTTTAAACGTTTGGGATCGGTAAAATGTGTTAGGCTGCAGTTATTTGATCAAAAATGCAAATAAAAATATTTTGAAATATTATCAACAACTTTCTATTTGAATATATTCTTGAAATGTATATACAATATATATATATATATATATATATATATATATGTGTGTGTGTGTGTGTGTGTGTGTTTATTTTATATAAATGTTTATTTTTGCTGAATATTTAGCATCATTCCTCCAGTCTTCAGTGACACATAATCCTTCAGAAATCATTCTAATATGCTGATTTGCTGCTCAATAAAATTTTTTATATATATGTGAGCTTGTTCATACATACATAAATGTACCAAATAGATACTGTCAGTATGTCCATATTGCATATGTCATTATATATCCAAATTTACAAAAATATGTAAAGATTATTATTAAAAAACAGGTGTATTATTCACTAAAAGCCTTTCACATACATCTAGAAAAGCTTGTCATCACAATGATCTGTTTCTATAGGAAGAAACGTGTATCTTTATCTTTGAACACCTCGCTACATAAAAAAGTAAACGGTTGAAGTGTAAATGCTTTTGCGCATCTTGCGTCTTTATACCAATATACCAGTCCCTCTCGATAAACAGCATGCTCACAGTAAAGAAGCTAAAAATATCCAACAGATGAGTGTGATCCCTGGGGAAGCTCGTCCATGACTGATCGACACATAAGGAATGATCCTACCTTCTGCTATGTGAGGAGAGAAAGATAACTCATCAACCACTGTTAGTGTGAACAAAGACAACTACATGGAAAGCAATTAAAGTAAACCCCAGACCAAGTGAAAAAAAAAAAACATAAATAGACAGCTGTAAAAACGGCAGCTAAGAATAAAAACATGAAACATGACGGCTTTCTACCCACAAATGCTGTAGTAAGGGTTTCTGCGAACTTGTGGAGCGGAACGGCTGGCACACACATTCCGTCTAGCAGCCAGAGATCGACTGCGAGAGCTGCGCAAACAAGCCTGACAATTGTAGGCTATCACAGGCTGCCACTGGGACATGTACGCTTCCACGCATCTCAAACAGCCAAAGCAGATAATTGGATAAAGTGATTTTTGTCTAGAATTGAAGTATCTTTATTTCTTTTTTTCAGTTGTTGCCTTTTTATCTCTCACATCAGAATTATAGAAAGAAAGCAGTGCAAATTTGGGAAGCTGAACTAAACTAACTACAACTAGAAAACACCCTGATTCAAGCAGAATATTTCACTACAAAAGAAGATGAAATTGCAGTGGAAGGACTTCTGCTTGGGGACTCCAAGGAATGGAGTCATTTTTTGAACCATTTCATTTGCATGAACCATTCGAATGACAATTATGTAAAACGAATCATCCTTCTCAATGTTTCATACCAGAGAGAGGGGAGATTTTAAGAGTATTTCGTTATGTTCTCTCAGCTAAAGCTGCAGGCGCAATGCAATCTGATATGTCACAGATGTGTCATGTCAAGTGGCTACTTGTCGGAAAATGTGGGTTGTTACTGGACGAGCTGCATTATTATGAAAACTGAAGTTAGTAGCATTGCTATTTTTAGCTAGTTACAGCTAAGGACATGACAATGTGCAGCTAGCAAAGTTAACAAGACCCAAAAGAGAGGCAACCATGCTGAACATTTCACCATCACATCGCAAAATCGCATCTAAAACCTTTTTTCATGATTTTCAACTTCAAAACTATGTGTATAATAAATCAATCAAGATTATATTTGAAGCTTGCATGTTATTTCAATTGAGGATAATTTCAGCCTTGGTAAAAAGAACAGCTGCCATTTTCAGTGAACACACAGGTGTTCAATAATTCAGTGGCCACAGAAGGTGAACAGTGATCCAAACACACACAACAATTCCATTTTATTGCAGCTGACTCTGTTTTATTGCTTGGCAAAATTTGGTGTGGGAGTCGGAGGGTGCAGTTATTCATACAGGCTTTGCCACGAAAGAAAAGGTGTGTGTGACAAACTGAATGAGCCACATAAGAGAGAGAAAAATAAATAAATAAGACAACAACAGAGCACAGATATGAAATCTGTTCTGAGTGACAAAAGAAGTACTGAACCTTAGAGATAGAGAGAGCGCAGACGTTTGTTAGCTGTTTGTGACCAAATTGCCGGAACCCGATTCGACTTGACATTGACTGAGAATTCGTTTTATCAAACGAAACTCTAAACAACTTCTCCATGCAAGAGAGGACAGAAACCTCATCTCTAGTTTCTAGTCTCTTTTGCCAAAGCTGGCAGTACAATATATTTTCTTGATTAATTTGCCAGAGTTTTAGCTTGTGGTACAAAGAAAAAACATAGGTTTATTGTCTGTGGTGAATAGTTATTTTTAAACTTCACCAGGTAATTCCAACCTTCAATCATGGATGTTATTAAAGCTCAGTGCAAAAATACCACAAAGCTCATTAAACCGCTTTGGTAATGTGATACATTAAACACTGGCTCATTTTCATCCCACAGTCTTAATGTGAAAATGTAATGTACATAACTGACAATACTGTATAGAACTGAACAGATTTAGCGTTTGCTTGCTTTTCACAGTTGTAATAGAAAATATTCTGCGCTTTCTAAAAACACTTACAGTTTAATATGAAGGTCACATCCTATAAGCTTTTACTTTGGAAAGCTGAACCAGATAATGTTTCATACTATTATTGTCACAATACCGAAATTTCAGTAGTCATAACAAATACAAGTAGGGGTATGTTTACACAACAGCAATCTAGTGTTTCTGAAAAGTTTCACATATAAATGACACCATTCAAAACGGTCCCCGTTCACACAGATTCACGAAAACGACTAAAACACTGTAGTATGCATGTCAGGCCAGTAGTTGGCAATGTCATTTTACAAAGAAATGCTACATCTGCACACACACCTATAGACTGAACATGTAATTTGCATACGCATGACTACACAACGTGATACTGGCATCATTTTCAATAAAATGCAAGTCAGTGGGTACCAGCACTTGAGTGTCAAACAAAGCATATACAACCAGGATGGTCTTAAGAAGTGAAACGATTGGTCTGTGCAAGAAACTGAGCATTATTGCCAAAGTGTTGGGGGTAACACATAACAAGTAACATAATGCGAGTTACGTGATCAGATAACGTTTTTCAAGTAACTAGTAAAGTAACGCATTACTCGTAAATTCACAATTAAATATCTTAGTTACGTTTTCAAATAGGTAATGCTAGTTACTTTGTTTTCCTGTTTATTGACTGAAAGTTCTCCTATCCTCATGTTGAGAGAAATCAGAGACACGTCCTTCAGCCAGAAGGTTACTGATTTCACTGTTGGATGAAAGCGCCTTTGCAGTTGCCAAAAATGATAACTTTTGGGTTTTTTGTTATTAGAAATAAATAAGCATGCCAATTCCAGGTAAAAGAAAGTAATGCAAAAGTAACATACTCCAGAAAAAGTAACCAAGTAATGCAATTAGTAAAATTTTTATGGAGTAACGTAATATGGTAATGCATTACTTAAAAGTAGCTTTCCCCAGCACTGGTTATTACCTGTAATCTAGAGTCTCCAGAGTGGAAAAACAAATGATTCTTCTGAACTGTGAACTGGATGAGCCAATTCACTTGACTTAACTGTCTGAATCAGTTTGCCGCTCGAGCAGCACAGATCTACAAGTTACTCAATCAAAACTCACTTTTGGATGCCTGAAGGCCCAAGTAACTGTATACTTGCATATGTGCAAACGTAAAGCCTCTTTAAAGTATAGTCCATTTGAGCTGTATGCGAATGCAGGTGCTCTACACATGCACTCTAGAAAGCTTCATCTTTGTTCAGTGTCTGCACTGTTTTTTCTCCAAAAGTTATGACCGATAAAATGTCTTTGTAGACATGTAGCTCTTCTCAGTTATAGTCAATGCAGCTGACTGTTGTTGCAGTCTCCACTATTTTGTTGTTGTTCTGTCTCTTTAGTTTCATTTTCTACTGTGAAACAAGAGCCTGGGCCACTTGCCACAACAACTGATTAGTGCAAAAACAAGTCAATAAGCATGTGGATCCAGCACACACAAGCCCAATGTATACTTTGCTCATCAGCATTCTGTGACAATTTTGTCCATGCAACCCAATTTTTGTGACCATGTGGATGGTCCACATAGTGTACAACAGCCCAGACGTACGGTGAATACTGAGACAGAACGATTCGAGTAAGTGGTACTGCATACATCGAGGCTGTCCATCCACGGTTGAGTATACTACTGTATGAAAGCTGAGCAGATGCAGCTGTGTGTGTGACGGAACAGAACGCGGAAAGTGAAGTATACATGGACCTACAAAGTACGTTTAGAAAAATGAGATGGTGTGCATACAGTACACGCGTATTATTCTGGTGTTGCAATTTGCATCACCCGCACTCTACATGGACCCTTTTTATAGTTTTCTTTCAATAAAAATGTAGTCTTGCCTGATATGTGTTTTTTTTTTTGACTCAAATGCTGACTTGCATTTTATGAATCACTGAGGACCAAGGTCTCAGCTAAAAATATTCATTACTATTCTGCTGAAGAAAGACAGGCCTGAAGGTGAAAAAATTAACATCAAATTATTTTCTTATAATTTGAGAACTATTCCTTTAATTATTTGCCAACAAATGGACATGACAACAGTTAAGTTACAAAAACAGATAAAGCCAGATTAAGTTTAAAGCAAAACATTTCAGAGGTGTTATTTCATGTCTCAAAACATGCATTTTCAGAATATCCATTGCTGCGACAGTGGACGCGAAAACAAAAGCACATTGATATATATGCCAAAGTGAAAAAGCACGCTTCGCATCCTCAGAGCCTAGCAGAAAACTAAAGGCAGTCGCACACAGCGCTAAAGGCCATGGTGACAGTGAGTAGTGCTTTTCCATGTCTTCTAGGCTCACAGGTTCTGTCACTGTAAGGAGCAGTAATATCAGGGCCTCATTTTTGCGAAGGTTTCAGCCTGGCTTTTGCCTCTCCATCCAGTAAATGGGAGCAGTATTCTAGTATTATGACTACACGGTGCAATTTAAGAGACATAGGACAGACACGGCATGACTTTCTGTTCTAAGATATAAAACCATGGCATCTTTTGTTAAGACATCTAAAGACAAAGGTAAAAAGTATGCTTTTCTTTTATTTGTTTATTTTATTATGCAGCAAATTCATTTTAATGGATGTGGATTAGAGGCCTCTGTGGTCTCAGACCAACCGTTTGATAAATAACGATTCAGTCCAAGGACCACATTTGCATAATTTGCATCTTATATTTGTTTTTAGTTGTCTCTTTGTTCCAGTCTTTTCATTTCTTTTTCCAATACCATTTTCATAAATATAAAGTCTGTTGTAATTTGACTGAAAATACAGTTTGTATAAGAAGAAAATCTTCATGCCCTGATTTATTAGTCTCCAACATGGCAGTAACAACATATGCTGGAATATTTAGGTCATATCAGAGTCTTTAACGCTTTCTTTGTCTCTTGGGGAGCCTTCAGACCCTTTGCACACATCCTATATATACAGTCAAAGATCATGGTCCATATACAGATTTTTTTCGTGCCATTTTATTTTGTGGCTTTTGGAACTAAAATAATCAGAAACATGCTGTCATGTCTAGGCGGTATGATGGTTTTAATTCAAGTGTTATATTTTGAAGCAGCTGTTTTGCACTGATGCAAGACTTAAAATTCATTTGTTATGCATAATCCTGTCATTTGATTTGAGTTCATCCAGATATAAATAAATAGAGCAAATAATCAAAAGAGATTAAGAAACTTACTTATGTATTTAATTCACTGGATCCTCAAAAATAGACATTATCACGTGTTTTATATATATATATATAAATATATATATATCATACATAAAACAACTAGTTTAGGCTCAGTATTTTTTATTATAATTATTATTATTATTATTATTATTAAGCAATGATGCATCAAACTGATCAAGATTGACAGAAGTATTTTACATTAAAAGCTATTCTTTCAAACTTTCTATTCATCAAAGAATCCTGAAAAGAAAGAAAATCATGATCTCCGCAAACAAACGTATACTAGTTGAACTGAGAAATGACTACATGTGTGGTTTATCAAGTCCATGGATACAAACACTTGCTGCATGGAAAGGATCCATTAGTGGAAGCAATTTCAGCTCAAGTAACAGGCAACATACAGGAGGAGGGTTTACTAGACCAAAGCCATTTCTGGAAGCACATCCACAGAAAATCCCATGATAATAAGTTGATTTTCAGAAAGCTTGATATTCTGAAACATGACACTTCCCACTGGTTAAAGCTCTCAGAAGAGAGGAGAGGAGCAGACAGAAAATCCAGTCAATGGGCTGCTAATGACTTTAACCAGTGAGTGCTGTGATCAGGCTAACAGCACTAAAGCAAAGTGTCTTCTCATGGAAAAAGAGATAATGTTTTAACAAATGTGTTTTCTCCATCATCACTACCCCCCCCTCAAATAAAAAAATAAAAATAAAATAAATAAATAAATAAATAAATAATAATATTATATATATATATATATATATATCATATGTAGTACAGGTGCATCTCAATAAATTAGAATGTTGTGGAAAAGTTCATTTATTTCAGTAATTCAACTCAAATTGTGAAACTTCTTGGTTCTTTTAATTGTGATGATTTTGGCTCACATTTAACAAAAACCCACCAATTCATGATCTCAACAAATTAGAATACTTCATAAGACCAATAAAAAAAAAAAAATAAAAAAAAAAAATCATTTTTAGTGAATTGTTGGCCTTCTGGAAAGTATGTTCATTTACTGTACATCTACTCAATACTTGGTAGGGGCTCCTTGTGCTTTAATTACTGCCTCAATTCGGTGTGGCATGGAGGTGATCAGTTTGTGGCACTGCTGAGGTGGTCTGGAAGCCCAGGTTTCTTTGACAGTGGCCTTCAGCTCATCTGCATTGTTTGCTCTTGTTTCTCATTTTCCTCTTGACAATAGTCCATAGATTCTCTGTGGGGTTCAGGTCTGGTGAGTTTGCTGGCCAGTCAAGCACACCAACACCATGGTCATTTAACCAACTTTTGGCAGTGTGGGCAGGTGCCAAATCCTGCTGGAAAATAAATCAGCATCTTCAAAAAGCTGGTCAGCACAAGGAAGCATGAAGTGCTTCAAAATATATTCGTTAACGGGTGCAACTTTGGTTTTCAAAAAACACATGGATCAACACCAGCAGATGACCTTGCACCCCAAATCATTACAGACTGTGGAAACATAACACTGGACTTGGGCTATGAGCTTCTCCACCCTTCCTCCAGACTCTAGGACCTTGGTTTCCAAATGAAATACAAAACTTGCTCTCATCTGAAAAGAGGACTTTGGACCACTGGGAAACAGTCCAGTTCTTCTACTCCTTAGCCCAGGTAAGATGCCTCTGACGTTGTCTGTGGTTCAGTAAATCTCTTGACACGTGTGTGTGTGGTGGCTCTTGATGCCTTGACCCCAGCCTCAGTCCATTCCTTGTAAAGTTCACTCAAATTCTTGAATCAATTTTGCTTGACCACCCTCATAAGTCTGCGGTTCTCTCGGTCGGTTGTGCATCTTTTTCTTCCACACTTTTTCCTTCCACTCAACTTTCTCTTAACATGCTTGGATACAGCACTCTGTGAACAGCCAGCTTCTTTTGCAATGAATGTTTGTTGCTTACCCTCCTTGTGAAGGGTGTCAATGATTGTCTTCTGGACAACTGTCAGATTGTGTAGCCCAGTGAACCAAACTGAGAGACCATTATGAAGGCTCAGGAAACATTTGCAGGTGTTTTGAGTTGATTAGCTGATGTCACCATATTCTAATTTTTTGAGATTTGTTTGGGTTTTTGTTAAATGTGAGCCAATATCATCACTATTAAAAGAACCAAAGACTACTTCAGTCTGTGTGCATTGAATTTATTTAATACATGAGTTTCGAAATTTGAGTTGAATTACTGAAATAAATGAACTTTTCCACAACATTCTAATTTGTTGAGATGCACCTGTGTATGCTGTAATACATTTAGTATATGTAATTACTTTTTAAAGAAATTATTGTATATTATTTAATCATTTAAATGATAAAAAATTTAATTTATGAATTATAATAAAATGCTAAAATATGTTTATTAATTTGAATACATTTTAAAGTACAATATTAGTTGGATTATATATATACATATACAGTGTATATATATATATATATATATATATATATATATATATATATATATATATATATATATATATATGTGGCTATTTACCTAAGTAATCTGAAATTGTCATATGGAATGACAAATATGTTTTTATAGTATTCCATATAGTCTTAATACAATTATATGTAATAATTAATATTAATTTTATATTAATAACTATTATTTTTATTTATTGAACTATATAATATTAAATAAGTATCTAATCATTTTTTGTATTATTTTCTTATTATAATAGACTGTCATAAAAATGTATTTAAAAGTATTTAAATTACTACCCATTAATAGCTGATCTTAGCTTATTGTACATAACAAGCTTTACATACTGATGACTAAAAAAAGCAAAATCCAAAAGCAAAATACTAAATTAAACCGTTTGAGAACAGATTTGATCACTGTGGATATAGTCACTACTGACAAGCCACCTTTAGTAACACTTCCATAAACACAATGCCATAACTAGGATTGGCCGCTAAGAGGATTTAGCATCGACTTTCATGGTCTCTTATTAAAAGGTTAACTATGAAAGAAACAAGAAGATATTATTTCCATTAAAGGCATGGCTGAAGAATTGAAGAATTGAAGAAATCAATTTACATTCCATTAAGAGTTCCAGACTTTGGCATCCAGACCCGCAGCAGACTAGCCTCTTGTCTGTATTAATCCAACAACTAATTTATTTTCTAATCATACCTGACAAAGGCGATGGTTACGTAGAGCACCTTGTGTTCTATGTATCGAGACACCAGACATGCGGACGGATGAGGGCTATTTCAAGGATACTTGTGAGGTCATGTTTAGTTGAATGTTACAAAAACACAAATAGGGGCAGCACTTCACTTCGCAGAGAAGAACAATAGTCTTGAGCTGGCCCGTCCCTGTTATATCAGTATAGAGTTTAAGGAACAACTGAAGGGAAAGTTATTCAATTATTATTAAAGGAACAGATCACCAAATAATAAACATTTGATGTTAGAGACAACAGGACATGGACTTTTTACTGGAGGAAGCATTATCATGGATTATGGACTCATATTTTAGCCACAGCTATTGTACATGGAGATTTTATCTTCACAAGATTTTAACTGATGGACTGGATTGCTTGTGGATTATTGTGATTTTTTATCAGCTGTTTGGACTCTCATTCTGACGGCACCCATTCACTGCAAAGCATCCATTGATGAGATGAAATTCTACATTTCTACAAACCTGTTCCCATGAAGAAACAAACTCATCTACATTTTTGTTGGCCCGAGGGTGAGTACATTTCTTACTCTTACTATTATTATTATTCCTATTATTATTATACACAGATTTTCATTAACTATCCTGACAAAAAGGACTATAGTCAAAATATAGTCAAAAACAGTTGCTGGTCATATAATTAGAATATCATCAAAAAGTTGATTTATTTCACTAATTCCATTCAGAAAGTGAAACTTTATATTATATTATATTATATTCATTCATTACACACAGACTGATATATTTCAAATGTTTACTTCTTTTAATTTTGATGATTCTAACTAACAACTAAGGAAAATCCCTAATTCAGTATCTCAGAAAATTAGAATATTGTGAAAAGGTTCAATATTGAAGGCACTTGGTGCAACACTCTAATCAACTAATTAACTCAAAACACCTGCAAAGCCTTTAAATGGTCTCTCAGTCTAGTTCTGTAGGCTACACAATCATGGGGAAGACTGCTGGCTCGACAGTTGTCCAAAAGACGACCATTGACACCTTGCACAAGGAGGGCAAGACACAAAAGGTCATTGCAAAAGAGGCTGGATGCTCACAGAGCTTTTTTGTATGGTCGCATGACAAAAACTGCCCAGTTTACAAGTTTAATGGAATGGCACATCTTACCCACTGGCACAACTTACCCCACCCTCACCTACTTATGATTTACTCAGAATTTCAGGTTTTCAGCTCACTCAGTTTAGCACAAAAACACACAAACCTGATGCTCTGCTCCAGTTCTGCACTCTGCTCGAATACACTCCCTTCCACATCAGGGGGGACACATAAAAAAAGAGACAATGTTCATGAGAAAATAATGAACCTAATTAAAAGGAAAGTGCCTCTGATGATGGGAAGAAAAAACTTTGGGGAGATCAAATTAAAATTCCAGCTCAGAGGGAAGTCTACAGGCATAGAAGGAGTCACTGAATTATTAAGATCTCTGTCATTAAAGTGGGGAAGCACCTCGATCAGGAAGGGTGACGGGACGGCATCTTCAATGCACCTAACGGCTGGTCTTAAATAGGAATAAAAAGTGCCACTGTTGAAAAAGAATGGATTTGAGCCAAAACATGCAGCTCTGTGATGTTCAGTATTGTCACAGATTGACTGCAACAGAAAACATCACAAACACATAATGTTCAAGCACATCTGAGACTTTGTACACAAAGCATTAGGATCTCAACACTGATGTATGCTGATTTGTTTGGCTGTTTACATGCACTTCATTTCTGAACCCAAAGGATTGTGTCATAACAATAATTAGGTAGACTTTACCTTTTTAAAATAATTTATATCATGGCATGAACAGCAAGTGCATGTGAAGTCTTCATCACTGAAGCCGAATTAAAGATTGATTAGAAGGGCAACATGAAAAAAATCCTCAATGGATCTTTCATGTTTCATATTTCAGGGATAGTATGAGTAAGACACACCTAGTCGGATAAAAAGCCAGTTTGTATTCTACTGATTACAATGGATAAAGTTTTAATCAAGAGGTTCCTTTTCAATCTTTAATAGGGTAAAGGCTGTGAAACAAATTAATTATTAATGTAGTGTAATTCTGCATATGTATGGCCCCCGCTCTTCTGTGACTATCATGTCAGATACGTTCTTTTAATATAGATCCAGAGTCAAGTTTGTGCATGCATTAAAATGAACAATAATGCGAAACAAATCAGTCAATAGCCACATGCTATTTAGGCAATAGAACACAAGAATACGTATAACTGATTTGTTATACGTATTCTCGAACAGATCAGACAAAGGCACATAGACATTTTTAAATGTTTACTATTGATTATTTGTTTAATTATTTATTGATTTATTTTAGTGATTAGATTGATGACTGAATGTCAACACCATTGCTGTGTTTGTTGTTTGTTTTGTTTTACTTTTTACTGTATCCTTTGTTATCTGTGTTAATGTTAAATGTGGCTCCCTTGAGTGCAAAACAAATTCCCCTCGGGGCAATAAAGGTTTTCATCATCAACTAAGAAGAAACAAACTAACATTCAGTTGAAAGTAAAGAAGTAATGTAATCCTCATAAGCACCAGCCACCTTCTTTTCATTAAACACCTGACACATACTGTAAGACCTGACTGTCTGGCTTTACAGGGAAAAGTCATATTCCAGTGGTACTGTACTTACAATGAGCACTAATAAAATTATTACATTTAAAAACAGTTAAAACAATTAAATAATAAATAAATAAATCACTAAATATTTATATTTAACCCTTGTTTTGTTCAACACACATTTGGTGTTCCCGATCAAAAATGTCCTGCCTTTTAAAATGGCTTGTAAATGCCATTATGTTATCATTGACAATTGTTATATTATCAATAAATACTGGTTTCAATCTTCTTGTCAAATTGTTTTCTTTCAATTAAGACTGTTTTTGTTTGTTGTTTTTATTGGTTGTAGGTCTCATTAATTTGAGCGTATGCACCTCAGTTTTAGAGCGAAAAAGCATTATTTGTGGATCATTTTGTCAGTATTAAATAAAATATTAAAAGAATATTGCACTTTTATCACACTAGTGTGGTCTAATGTTTAACCAGGAAGTTTGTTTTGAAAAGCTTTTATTTTGTAATAAATTTAAAAACTAAAATTGCAAGAAAAATTACACTTAAAAAAATAGAGTATAGATCTCTTGTCATGTTTTATTATCATCAAGTATTGGATTCAATCTTATATATACATATATATATATAAACACAAAGACGTTGTCTTCACAAGGCATTTACTGATGGACTGGAGGGGTGTGGATTACTTGTGGATTATTTATCATATTATTATTTATTTATCAGGTTTTTATCAGCTGTTTGGATTCTCACTCTGGCGGCACCCATTCACTACAAAGCCTCCATTGGTGAGCAAGTGATCTAATGATACATTTCTCCAAATCTGTTCCCATGAAAAAACGAACCCATACAGGTTAGATGACCTGAGGGCTTTTCAAGCAAAAAAAAACAAAAATAAATTGGGTGCACTATTTCTTAAATTCAGATTTAAAATATAAGGATAAATATATAACAACACATAATAAATAAATGCATAATTTTTAAATGCAGCATTCACATTTTATAAAGCATTTACAAAACGTTTTTCCTTAGCAAGTAAAAAAATAATAATAAAAAAGTGGGCAGATTATGAAAGCAACCAATGAACTTTCTACTCAGTTTTAAGGGCACAAAATTGTATATTTCCAAATTACATTGGTGAAGTCAGCAGTATTTTGGTAGGATATAAATTCAGACCTACAGCAAAAGCTACTAAGCATGCGCACATCAATATAGCATAATTATTCGCACACTGTACAACAATAATTACTATTTTTACATTATTGTTATGGTTGGGGGAGGTGTAGATGTTAAAAAAACAATCTGATAGGTAAAAAAAATAAAATTTATTGTTAGCTTACAGATTTTGCTGTATCACTTCTAGCCACAACCTTAATATAGGGCTGAGTGATTTTTCAGATTTGATCGCATAATTTAAAAAATTTACATTTTACCACAGTTAATTTTTTTATAAATCGAGAAATCATGATTTTTAATAGAAATATTAGAATAGATTAGATTTAGACATTTTGACAATACGCCAATGTTAGAAGTAAAGATGAAATAATGATCCAACCACATGTTGGCGCACTTGAATAATCGCTTGTGTGTGACGTGCTCTGTGAAGGACAATAAGTAGAATATATCACTAGGTGCAATTCACACAGTGTGCGCTTAGTTTTTTGACAAAGATGCGACGCGGGCAGTGGAATAGTATAAAATATAGGAAGATAGGAGTTGAACTTCTTTTAACTACAGCACCGTGTTTTTAGAAAGCTATTTCATGCATGAGACGCAACAGGAAACGCGAGCGCAACAGTCAAACACTTCCATCTTTACATAGAAAAAACCTGTAGAGAACTACTACTGTATGTATGATATTTAATGTTTGTATCATGGTGACATCAGGCTGAAAGATGCTGTTCATTGTTTTTACAGAACATTTATAGTTAATAATAGTAGACTGGTGTTGTACCTTCAGTCTTGATTTGATCACCATTCACATTATATGCCTCACAATTTGCTATTTAGGAAGCGTGAGTAAACAAAAACCAACAACAAAAAGGTGTGTCCGGTGCACGTTGGTCAGAAAGACTCTTCCTATCGAAGTGGGCCAGATATCATGCCAGTAGTCAAAAGTCTGACTAAGCAAGATAAAAAGAAACATAAACCAAAGGAAACTCAGAGTATTATTCTAAATATATGTTTTAGCATCTATAATTCCTTTTTTCCAAGTAGATTTGTTGCCATGCAGCATTTTCCAGAGGTCCAGAGAAATAATCTGTATGACAGACTAATGGGTGAAAACATGTATCATGAATAATTATGACAAGAAGAACAAAGCACTAGAAGAACAAATGACTTATTTACCAGCTGAAAAGAAATGCAAGGATGGAATGGACTGCAGGCCTAAGGGAAACATTTACATGGATATATGCACACAGATCTAGTACATTTGTATGGGACCAACGGGTAACAAGGAAACTTGGTCACATAAACATAAGCTCATTTGTTCCCAAATGGATATGAGTGGAGAGCCAGCAGTATTTTGCTCTGGTCATGCCCACTGTGGTGTGACACTGAAAGGCTATCAATTTGTCAATATGAAGCAGATCCACTGAGTGTGTGACAGTCGCCTACTCACAATCTGCTTAGCCAGCGAGTGGCTGATAAGTCGGTGAATCATGTGAACGTAAGCACTGTGTGGCCATCCATGTCCATCCATCATAGAATATCATCATGTCAGGGCCTAGTCATATGATCATGCCTTTAGAGCTTCACCTTGACATGGTCACAAAATAATAAAACTTAATTCCTTTTCTAATCCCAATGAAGGATACGTTTAATGCAATCTTCTTGAGTCATGAACTAACCAGAATTGTTTAAGACAGTGTTTCCTTGCCATTGACATAATTTAACACAGCTTTCGTGTTAAACTGTTATAGGAGGCGCTATTACACATTCTGATAGAGAACTAAATGTCTGGATCAAAACACAGTGAAGAAAAAACAGAAACAAGTGATCATGAATGTAAGCAGATACATATGAAAAATAATGCATTCATAAAATATTTAAACCGCAAATCAAAACTGCCTAAAGTCACAGAATGAAATGTTGACCCAGGAAGTGCTATATGTGCAAGCTTTGGTGTTGATGGAAGCGATCTGCTCTCGCTGTGTTTTGACAGAGACAATTTATAAGAGACTTGCCACTTTCTCAATCCTCAATAAAACTATATAATTAAAACTCGTAACGGCAAAGATGGCCATTGTATGCACATGTCCCGGCCCTCCCACTGGAAAGCCAATCATCTGCTTTTAACAGTCAAGCTGGGAAACATTTAAGCCTATCGTCTGGTTCCATTGACGCATGCGCACAGTTGAGGTTTTGCGACAGCGGAGATGATTTGGCGACAAATAACGTTAATGGTTAAAATATTTAAGACGTTACCTTTTATTCTCCTTTGGGAAGGCGAAAAAGGATCGCCCACATCCCACTTTGTTATTGCACCCATAGAAGGCACATAAACGTGGCATATGTACTTATATTTTACTTTAAAGTTATGGAGTAACCTTAGAAATTTACAAACCTCTGTCTTATTTTTGTCTGCCAAAATACGTTACTGTTTGAAACGGCGGCAGATTTGATATGCAGTGTATGTGTGCGTTGTGTAAATATAGATGGTGACATTATATAAATTGTCTCTGGTTATATACTGACTGTATCCCTAACGTCAATAAGTACAGCATTTATTCAAGGGTTTTTAAAAAATATATTTGTTTTACAGAACACATAACGTTATGTAATGAGATAACAAAAAATTATGTCCATATCAGGGGTAGACAAAGCAAAGAAAAAGTGAGACACAAGAAGGACAAGACACAAGAAAATAAAAATTCAAAAAATTGACTGTACACTGATAAAACAGATAACATTGAGCATTTGTTTAAGTGCTTGGCACAACACCAGCATTCTGGATAGAGACGTAAATGAAGTTGGTGTCGTGAACCCTTGCGCATTTGTAGTAAAAGTATAACCTGTGGGGAAAAAGGTGTTTTAAACCTTATTTTGGGGCAAAGTCATCAAGCCTTTTCAGTGATTTTTATCATAGTTTCCATACATGCTGTTTTTATGTCCCAGTGACCAGTGAAAGTGCAGTTCTGACTCCCTGCCCATTCATTTAGATAGGAGCCTGGTCTTGTTAGTCCGAAATAGCTGCCCAGATCATCAATAAAGATCTGATCTGGATGTAATCTTAGAGAAAAACGTGATTTTCCCAGCTTTTTAAATAGAAGTTGGTCTGAATGAACTGGCTAAACCAAACTGAACTTTGATATATTTTAAAAAATATTGTATTACTGTATTAGGTGTTAAAGTGAGTCTCATTGTACTGCCATTGTATTGAATTTACCCAACCCAATGTTAAATAAATGATCTCCTTCTGTGTTCGAAAGAAAGAAAGAAAGAAAGAAAGAAAGAAAGAAAGAAAGAAAGAAAGCAAGAAAGAAAGAAAGAAAGAAAGAAAGAAAGAAAGAAAGAAAGAAAGAAAGATGTTTGGAACGACAATGTCAAGAGCAACAGCAGGTGTTGTTGATACAACTTCTATCTTGATGCAAATGTCCACTAATGGGATGCACTGCCTGATACAGATGCATATTCCAGACAAGTATCTTGTAGCAACTAACAATATAGCAACTTCCAGCAATTTCATCACTTTCAGTGTGAACAGGGATTTTAAATTTCATAACCAATAGTCATAGCACAACACCCTCTTTCTTCGAGAAGAGCTGCATGTGCATCTAATATGATAAGTGTAAGATATAGGGGCCATTATACATTTGTCAGTTGACTTGTTTGCTGTACAGGGGGTTAAATTGCTGCTTGGTTTCCTGTATCGATCCAGTTCATGCAACAATGTAATGAATAAGTTACCGTGAATCTGTGCTCGGGGAGGCCGGATTTTCATGGATTTAACTATATGGACCAATTCTCTAGCAGGACCCAAAGACATAAAATATATGAGCTATGTGATCTGCTCCTCTTTTCAGAGTTTAAGAGATATCTGTAGTGGCAGAGCCAACAGATATTGATAATGTAGGGATCTTGGGATTTGATGGCATATTTCAGGCTGAGACTATTTTAAGAAACAACAAATGAAAGTATTGGTTTCATACATTGATGAAAACATATTGGTACTTTGGTGACCATATGTCTTTTTTTCCTGGACAAGACCTGGCTGGGATTTCTAAATTGCCTGAAATGTCCAGGTTTGTCTCTTATTGTTTTCATACTTGCTGAAGGTATATAATCGACCAATCGAGATGGTGGGATCTACAGAGAACAGTCAAAGCTATGCATATACTTAGTGTAAAAACATGATAATACCATGGTATTTTATGTTACTGATTAACATAAACAACATATCAATATATATTTACAGTGTTGGGAAGGTTACTTTGGAAATGTAATAGGTTACAGATTACAAGTTACCCTGTTTAAAATGTAATAGTAGTGTAACTTTTTCAATTACTTTATTAAAGTAATGTAACTAATTACTTTTGAGTACTTTTTGATTACTTTTCTAAATTTGTGAAAATTAAAGAATAATGAATAAAAGCATATACATCAACTTAAATACAGTTATCTAATAAGCATGTGACGTATTCTGTGTAATAAACTCCTGAAACATTGGTGTTTTTTTGAAACTGCTGTCTCTGTATATGATGATAGTTTTCTCAAAATAAGTAAAATGCACATGAAGTGACACAGAGCAGTTCTAGAAATCATGTTTATGTGCTCGTGTACGCCTATATTGAGGCAGCAGAGGTTGAAAACACTGCGAGCTTCAGTAGGACTATGTGTAGTAAATGAAACCATGTCTTTGCCATTAATTTACAGGAGGGGCGGACTGGGAAAAAAATTCAGACTGGAAAATTCAAACTCTTACAAACAAATTCACGGTCAAAACTATTTTTGGTATGGACCTGAGATAAAAAAAAGGTTTAAATCTTTAATTTGGGGACATGCAAAATAATTAAAAGTTATCTCCTGAACTGCACCTTCACTTCCATTTTTCTCTTCAGTCTCTTTATTTTGCCCTGTTATCCATCTCTCTCATGACTTTAATACTCAAGATTGAACAAAACTATACTTTACAATACAATACTCTACAATACTACACTATCTTTATAGAAAAATACTAATACTGTACACGAGTCATGTTTTCCTTACAAAAATTGACCATGCTTTTTTTAGCCTATACAATAACCTTGTTTTGTTTTGTTTTTTGCAAATGGATTTGTATTTATTTTTAAATAACTCAATTTGTAAAATCATTTTTAATTTTTGGTTACCACAGTTAAACAATAGTAACTATTTTCTCTGGATTTATAGTAATATATTAAAACGTTAATTTTCGTAAGGGTTGTGTTGTTGTCTGTCCGTAACTCCCCCTAAACCTATAAAAAAAATCTGATTGTTTTTCAGATAAATTCCTACTGTAACATTACAACTGATAATAATGATGTCCTTTATATAGTATTTTGAGTGATGACTGGTGAGCAACGTGCTGCTGCTTGATTAAATAAATAAAAAAACAAAGACAATAAAGCATCTTTACAGATGAAACTGACCTGAAACCCTGAACAGTAGTTCTGCTTCTCTGCTCCAGCTGTGCGCTTCCACAGTCCACTCTATACTCTCTCTCTCTCTCTCTCTCTCTCTCTCTCTCTCTCTCTCGCTCTCTCTCTCTCTTTCTCTCTCTCTCTCTCTCTCTCTCTCTCTCTCTCTCTCTCTCTCTCTCTCGCTCTCTCTCTCTCTTTCTCTCTGTCTTTCTCTCTCTCTCTCTCTCTCTCGCTCTCTCTCTCTCTTTCTCTCTGTCTCTCTCTCTCTCTCTCTCTCTCTCTCTCTCTCTCTCTCTCTCTCTCTCGCGCATTGATTACTCTGAGTCTGATCCAAACCGTTTGGCGGAGACGCGGAGAGCGCGCGGAGACGCGGAGAGCGCGCGGAGAGCGCGCGAGTCATGACTAACACTTCATGATTTATTAGAGATTTAATTATCAAACGGCGGATTCGCAAATGATCGCTTTAGTACATTCGGCAGGCAATTATACTTTAATGATATTAAATAGTGGGGCAAAATCGGCTGCCAGGTCACCGGGAATTGTCCTGGTTCTCCCGGTGTCCAGTCCGCGCCTGATTTCCACAGACACGCAGAACGTGCAGGCGACATATATTGCATTTTTGGGGCTTAATATTCACAGACACTAGTCGATGTCATGTTTTGATTCAAGTGTGCTGACCTACTTTAATTTAGTCATCCAAAATGTGCCATATTCCGTCCGCGTTAGGCATTCCGTTTTTATGACTGGATTCTACGAACCAGACTGTGTTTCCGCATCCCGGAAATTATTAGGGCGGTATGTCTCAGAATAGTCCCAAAATAGAATTTGGGAAAGATATCAGTTAAATCTGTATGTGGATGTGTGTAAATATTCAAATGTAATCCCCTTTGTAATCGTTAAAAATTTCATAAGTAACTGTAATTTAATTACTCATTTTTTCTTAGTAACTGTAACTAATTACAGTTACATTAATTTTGTAATTAAATTACGTAACGCCGTTACATGTAACTAGTTACTCCCCAACACTGTATATTTACTATATCTGAATATAATATTTTTTTCAAATGATAAAGCATAATAACTGCAACTGGGTCTCCTTTTAAGAATCTGGAGCGAAAGCCTTGATATGGATTTTAAATTTTCATTAGGATATATTACTGCAGCATATACCAATTTTCTACCTCTGAGGTTAAGTTTGGGTCAATCTGGTTTGAACTAAAAGTGTAAAAGTGAAGAGTTTCATTTCTAAAGTCAGCAAACACAATAGTTAGGTCAACTTTATTTATATAGCGCTTTATACAACTTATACAACTTACAATGGTGTCATTATTCAGCTCATATCAGTGTATTGTTGTGTTCAATAATATGAAACAAAATCCAATTCAGCAATAAAGCAAGTCTACAGAGAAGAAGGAGAAAAAAAAAGTTTTATTTCAGTTTCCCATAACACCCGTGATCGGTTAATCAAACAGATGTTAGCTAGATGCCTGGAATATGAAGCCAACTATTGTAAAAACTTGTCAAAGATA
Organism: Carassius carassius; assembly: GCF_963082965.1. Taxonomy (NCBI): domain Eukaryota; kingdom Metazoa; phylum Chordata; class Actinopteri; order Cypriniformes; family Cyprinidae; genus Carassius; species Carassius carassius. The sequence goes on along the minus strand of NC_081796.1, from coordinate 3,293,342 downwards.
TTTCAATTGAAGACATAATGAAGACATACAGTTTTAGAGGTCAAGGCGATTCAAATTCAAAAAAACTAAATCCTGCTACCATCATGCAGACATGAAATATCAAACATACAGTAATAGTGCATTTTACTGCTTTTCCATTGGCCGATGGGTATGATCTTGCATGTTATGCATCGTCTTGTTTATGAACCGCCAAAACCCAGTGCTAATGTTAAAAGAAGTTATACTTGAATTTGAGAGGCCTTTGAAATGGGACAGCCTTCGTCAAGCCGCTGTGATGCATGCGCTCTTTGAAGGATGCAGCCTCTGAATTGGAACACAGCTACTGGTGTACTGTCAATGTGTCACATGTAACATTTGCTAATAACCACAATTCCTCGATTTAAAAAAAAATAACCCCGGCCCTACCTTTAATGTCTAGCATTTTATGCGTTTATCTGCATTTCATCAACCATTCAGACTTATGTGAGCAGCTCCAGTGAGTAGCAAGAGGGAATCTATCTCATGGGTGACAGTGAATATGCAACAGCACTAGGGTGTGTGTGCACGTCAGGAAGTGAAGTCTTTGTGCTTTCAACTGAATCTGATTGAATTCCCTCAGTCACTGAGTGAAAGGCATTACTGAATGGCAGCAGACGTGAGTGGGGTCACCACTGTCTGCCTGCCTTTAATCCAGCAAACGCTCTCCATGCACTGCCTCCTCATTACTGCACCAGACCCAGTGACAGTGCTATTGGAAACACACACACACACACACACACACACACACACACACACACACACACACACACACACAGTGTCATACGGCAGTACCTTTCTTCTTTTTTCATATATTATGCTTCTGTTGTGAGTTTTGTTCCCATAATGGAGTGGTGCCCATAAATCAGAGATAGTTCTGTAGTACAGTATGAACACCTGTGATTTTCAATAGTTGTTTAATGAGGGTTCTTAGATGTATAATTAATTGTCTAAACATTATAATAATTAGTCCATCAATCAAAAAGGGGAAAAAAAATAATGGTGCCACCAAATCGAGCCCTAAATGAACCCAAAATGCTATATAAAAATAAATAAAACCACTTCCATAAATCACATTGATGTTTTGATGTGAATTGCAAGAACGTCTTTACTGCGATAGGCGTAATGAACTGTCGATGCAGGGTGTAGCGGAGAAATCGTGTTTTCATATTTTTTTTTTTGAGAGCCTGTGACTATGTTTCAAGGTCAGTCAGTCGCTTAAAATATTGAACAATTTGACTTTTGTTCTGACATGGCATGGTAAATATAATGCAAAATATATACATATATATAATAATAAAATCTGGTGCAGCCCAAATATATTAAAAACTATATATATATATATATATATATATATATATATATATATATATATATATATATATATATATATATATATATATATATATGGTTTTTTTTTTTAAATAAAATAATGATTACAGTGTGGAGAAAGGACATATTTTATTACTTTTTTTCTTGAAGGTTACACCATGACATTTTTAGTGTTATTTATTTTCTTGATAATTATAAATACTCCATGTTTTCACACACACACACACACACACACACACACACACACACACACACACACACACACACACACACATGCACACACACGCACACACACACTTTAACATATAGCATCATACCTGTCCTTTTGATTGATTATATTAGGAATTGCAAACATTTTTTTTGTATTTCAAGTCTTCTGAAATCTTATGTTTAAATATGCAAATAAGGCATTACCTAAGTAAATATGCACTGATCTGCATACAAAACAGAAATCTGAATAAGTTCGCTATACAATTTTTGTTAACATATCAGAGTAAAACGTTTTTATATAGGGGACTTTTATATCTCTTTTTATCACTCTATAAATAAGAAAACACTGTCAACAGCCATAAATTATTTATGAACAAACCCCTCCATAAAACCCTTCAGAAAAAAAGATATAGGAATAAAGCTGTAAAGTTTGATGTATTTAAGTGTTGTTGTAATGGAGATTCCTGGATCAGTGTATGAGAACAAAAAAAACACATTTTGAGAAACCAGCCTTTTACTATATATATGTAATTGGAAGATGTAAATGGATAAAGTGCAATAAAATAAACACTTAAAAGTGTATTCTGGATGTTGTTTTTTCCACTGACCAGTGCATAATAAAAAAGTTTTCACCTCTAATGTCTTGCTTTAAACCCATTTGAAATCAACATGAATACAAAGAGTACATTTTTAAGAGCATTTAAACTATATTTGAAACTAGTGTTGTCACGGTACCAAAATTTCAGTATTCGGTACCGATACCAGTGAAAATCCACGGTTCTCGGTACCAATTTCGGTACCAAAGCAAAACACAAAAATATGCTAATAAAAAAAAATTACTTTTAAGCACTAAAAATAAAACCAATGCCATTCTTTATACTTATTTACAATTGTGTTTAAAGTTTTTTTTTAAAGTTATATAATTATGAAAAACAGTAAACAAGTTTCACCCAAATTTAATTTGTCTTTTAATTTATACAATTTAAACACATTTTATTTTTGGTAAATAAAGGGGATTTGCTATTAAAATGAAAACATGGAAGAAATATTGTGATTTATTTCTTTAAAAAATAAAGTTTTATACATTTTTTCAACAGTAGTAGCAGTATCACATACATTTTACTAAATAATAGTAATATTTCTAGCACAATGCCTTTATGTAAAAATTAACTTTTAGACCTAATGAATGCATATTTGTCATTTTAACTGAACTTAAGACTGGTGGTGATGCTTAAGATATTTTTGGTCATTGGGGGTTTCTGTAAAAAAAATAGTAATAGATCATATTAATTATTATTAAAGGATAATACTACTACTTATTCTACTTTCATACTAATGTATATACAATGCACTATGAATTGATGAGCTGCTGGATTCATGAATATTAATCACGTTTTAATCACGTGCTTTGCTGAAATCAAAACAGGGACTGTACTAGATCAGCGCCAGCCAATGAAATTGCCATTTGCGCATTAGCTCCGCCCACTACCGGAGAAACCGGTATGTCTTCTGCTTGTTCGAAAATGAATATGAATAATTCTAAATGAACTCCATTATTTTGACAGGAGAAGACAACAAAGAATAGTTTACATATAGCGTGTCGATTCAGCGTGGTAAGACTCTCGCTCTCTCTCTCTTTGCATGTGTGAGAAACAGCGCTATCAGTAAAGCGACGGTGAGTCGTGCGCCTTCACAAAGAGTTTACAGAGCATCAAATACAGGTGCGCTGTGCATCCATTGAGATGAACTGAAAAGTTCAGATCGCTTGATGGAGAGAGAACTCTGAAGCTCAGATGCTGAAATTAATGCAAGCGTCATGTGCTTCAGTCTATGTAGTAAACAAACCCGCACGTCTCTGCCATTCATTAATTCACACAGAGACGCGCAGAACACGGATTCATATTTCAAACAACTTTTGCGGCTTAACATTTACAGATACTGGTCCATATGGAGATTTGATTTGATTAATTAATGCTAACTTTGACAAATTCCATGACTGTCGATATTAAAATGTAAGTTTCATTTTCATGACTGGATTTTGAGATTCCGTCCTCGTTTTCTGCTTCGCGGAAATCATAGCGCTGAACCGGGTTTGAACGGGACCTCGGTACTACCGGTACTAAAAGAAACCTGGTACCGTCACATTTAAATTTTTTTAGTACCGACTTGGTACCGAAGTACCGGGTCTTTTGACAACACTATTTGAAACATCATTTATTTTTTTCTTTTCCTTCTCTTGGATGCTCTCAGTCACCAGATGATTACCATAAGCCACAAACACATGGTCAAATTACTGAATCATAATACAATCCTGCACTAATGCCTCGGATAACAGAGAACACAAAAAAGAAAGAGAAAAAAAGCAGAAAGGAGTAAGTGATGATTGCCTTCCAGTTACATTTGCTCTGTGAGAGGGGCTCCTGGGAGCTGGGCTCTCAGTGGGATCTATCACATACATTAGTAGCAGAGGCTCTCTCAGTAATGAATGACTCTGAACACTTTGAGAGCGAGAGAGACAGCTGACATTAGCCCAGCAATCCACCCAGAGCTTTATTCCCTTTTCCTTCCTGTTATTCCCCTTAATTATTTATGCCAATTTATTTTACAGTTGCCAATTGCCAGATGGCATTTCCTCTTCTTAATTGCTTGTTAAATGTTTCACTTGACCTTTTTTAAGGGGATAAAATCTCACTTACCAATTAATACTCCTTTTAAAAATAGTTTTTACTTGGGGAGATTATTGCTCCAGCGTTCTCTTACTTTTTGATTTCCAGACAGCACATGCTGCTGATTTTACTTGAGATTTCAGCTAACAGCATCTGACGACAGATGTTGCGTAAAAGTTTGACCAATCTTATCAGATTTGGTTTGACGGCGGACACCCCGCCCTTGCGGTCTCGCGCTGCCAAACCCCCTGAGACGTCAAAGTGTCGGTATTCACAGACATGAATGTTTAATAATGCTGTGGCGTTTTCACCCAATCAATAATCACCAGCGTGCTGTCGGGTCTCCGCAGTGTCAGACAGCAGTTATAGAGGTCTGACGGTGTCAGGTAGTGAGATGGAGGAAGCGGTGGGGCGTGATTATTTTTCCTGTGTTGTAAAACCGGTGATAGCGTGCCCACATCTACATAAACAATGGAGAGGGCAATCAGATGCAATGCACATTTTATTGTGTGTTGCTCAATTATCGAATGGGTCAATCACATGGTCTGGTGACCATAGACTTGCAGCCTGTCTCCATGTACGGCAATAATAAAATCGGTCAGCCTAACTGGTAAAGCATAGGAGCGCTGCTCTAATGCCACCTATAAACAATGATTTCCAACTTCTGCATTGCTGGGAGATGATATTTAAAATCCCTAAGCAAGTAACGGCACTTGACTGAGAGAGTCTGAAACAGCCATCATAGATCTATATACATTAAAGCGATGTAAGCATTTATACGGATGTAAGCATTTATTGGCTGTGAAGCCTGAAATCCTAACACAACAGCTCAGTTTCAAAATCTAGTGAGCTGCCCACCTAGGTAGCATTATTGCATTTTTTTTTTTATAATTATGCTAGGAAGCAATTTAATTATGAAAAAATAAGATGATGGTAATCTATTGCATTTCAGTCTTTACTTGCCATACAGAGTAATTCACAAGCTGTACGCGCAAACCTGCTTCAACACTGCCAAATGACAGAAGATATTTTCAAGATTTGGTTTCTACATGACATTACATGATAGGCTTCATGTCTAAAGCTCAAAGTTTACTTCAGGTTTGACATAATTCTTACATTTAAATTACATTTAAGCATTTAGCAGATGCTTTTATCCAAAACAACTTGAGGCTATACATATTTTTACCAGTATGGGTGTTCCCTGGGAATCGAACCCACATCCTTTTGTACTGCTAACACAATGCTCTACCACTGAGCCACAGGAACACCTTAAAGAGAAAGTTCACTAGATAGTTGACTGTAGCCATTGACTTCTGTGGTATTTTTTCCAATACTGTGGAAGTGAATGGCTACCTTTATCTGTTTGGTTAACAACATTCTTGAAAATAACTACTTTTGTGTTCAACAGAAGAAAGTAATTAATTCAAAAATATCCAAGGCATATGTGTGAGCTGAGTGTACTATGCTGGTAATGAAAATAACATCACATCACACCTATGCATAAAAACCAAAGCATACTTTGGACTTTAGAAGGCTTTAGAAGAAGTGGGGAGTAGACAGCAAAGCTGTCTGGTAAACAGCTAACATATCAACTTTGAGACATTTTCAAAAATGTGTTTTCTCAAACGGTTTACTTTTGGAAGGAGTGTTGCCTCTGATCAAAAGAACAAACACTCAATGGTGTGTTTGCAATTTGTATTGCAGTGATACTTCATAATGGATTTTTAATCATCAACTATAATCAAAGATGGTGGTCAATTAAGACTATTAAATAAACAATGTTAAACAATGCATTCATCACAACTGATTGCTTATGATATATAAAATTGTATCATGTTTATTCAAGTAACATGTAAATAATTGAAGAGGTAATTATAAAGAAGACTACAATACACTACACTCAAGCGGCAGACATATTACAAAACAATCGCTCGGATTATGAATATTATGTTCACTCAGTAGTGCTACCTGACTGCGTAAAAGACGTTGGAACTTTGGCACTTAGCGCCTGCTTATTGCTGATGCAACTGTATGCTAAAGGATTCCTAATGTTTCATGATATATCTGGCTATTTTTTTTTCTTTGTAACATAACTCTAAACATTTAATGATCATTTCACTCAAAATAGGTGGGCTAACCTAGAAGTATCTACATTTTACATACTATCGTTTCATTAGTACCAATTTCTGAAGTTAATTCTAGTTTAGCAGGACAAGTGGAAAACGTCTTGGTTACGTATGTAACCCTCGTTCCGTGACATTGAGAGTGACCAACTGAAAGGGAACAACAGGATTACAGGCTAAGCCTATCACCAACATCCTCTCAGCAAATTGGCTCCTTGATAATTAGAAAAAGGTGCACATGGAGACTTATTTTTTCCTGCAAGGCCCCATGGGATCAGAAGCTGGACATGAAGGCTCGGCTGTCTAACCTGTTTAACAGCATCTGGAGTTGCAAGTAAAACAGGAAGATGCAGCTGATGTACATCAGCCCTCAAGTTTTTGCACTATTTCTGTGTCCTGAAACATACTGGCATTTATAAACATATACCCTGCAATATGTCTTTTTTATGTTTGTTTGGTTTTTTTTTGCATTGTTGAATTCAATTTTGTTTGTTTCGTCATCTAAACAGATTTCGAGAAATGTAGCATTAGATCACTTGCTGGCCAGTGGATCCTCTGCAGTGAATGGGTGCTGTCAGAATTATAAAAACATCACAATAATCCACAAGTAATCCACATCACCCCAGTCCATCAATGAATGACTGGAGCAGTGAACAGCTGTGTGTTTGTAAGAAACAAATCTATCATTATGTTGTTTTGTTTTAAAGAAGGCAATGTTATGGATAGAAGACTCGATTTTAGCAGGAAGCAATGTTTACTGATGGATTACATGTGGATTATTGTGCTGTTTTTATAAACTGTTTGGACTCTCATTCTGATGGCACCCATTCACTGCAGAACATCCATTGCTGAACAAGTGATGAAATGCTAAATTTCCCCAAATCTGATGAAGAAACAAACTCATCTACATCTCGAATGGCCTTTGGGTGAGTAACAGTTCAGCAAATGTACATTTTTGGGTGCACTACTTCTTTAAGTATTGCATTTGAATATTGATTTTAAGCGATGATACGTGAAAAAAAAAAAGCAATTTAAAGATGACCAGCAAAGAGAATAAGATATTTTAGAGCCAAGGGATGCAAGCATGCTGCCTTATTGAAGACTGAAAAAGAAAAACTCTCAAAATCACTATAGAGACAGTATGGCGCCAGGGCCTGTTGGTCAGTTTTTGCTGGAAGCCATTAATCCGTGCATCTCCAAGCTAATTACAGCCACTCAAATATCTATCCATTTCCCGTTTTTTCCACAGGCATATAAAAATCTATTCATCCCACTCACATTCTTCTCTTACATTTGGGTTTGTTAATATAACATCTGCAATGCTGTAAATATTCCATTTGGCCCACTCTAAAGGTCTCGGTTTGGCTGAATGGAGCCATATCGATCAGATTTGGTCTGGTCGGGCTCCAGGTAAGGATGAGATGTGCAGGGATAGGGATTACTGTACTCTTTCTGCCAGAACACACTGAAAGCACCTCGTGTAAGGTGACCCAGACACAGGGAGATGAAAAATGCCCTGCAGCGTGTGATATGAGGAAACCTCCTCTCAGGGGAAAATGGATAAGACGTGAAGTTTGCAGGAGGAGTTTTTAGCAAAGAGAGATCATTTTTCCACAACCACTCAAAGTTTCATGCAAAAGCCTGGTTAATTCTAAACCAAAATGATTACATTTTATTTTTAGTACAGAATTAATGTTTAATTAATGTTAATAATGTAAATTAATGTTTAACACTATACTAAAACCACAAAATATAGTCTTGGGTATATGTCCTGTAATTTCAAAATAGCAATGAGCTATATTGTTCACCCAATGTTCACACAAAGAAAGAAGACATGGTTTCAGTAACACAGTTAGTGATGAAGCAGTCATGTCACGGAGATGCTGTGTGTATCTATTAGAAAGCAAAAGCACTTTATTTGGCCTTCCAAAAGTAGATGCATTTGGAAATCTTTAAGATTACTTAGAACAGCTATGCATTTTATGGATGACCGGTTCGTGAACCTAGGAGAGGAGGTCATTCTGACTTTGATATGACAAACTGGTGCTTCTGAATCAGCCTCTGTAAGTATGTTTTGTTATAAGTTAAGTGTTTGCTATTGACTGTTCAAATGCAAAGTTCTCTTACGAGAGTTCTCTCGTACTGCGTCTTAACAAAAAAAAATTATCCTTAATTTTGAATTTTTGTAAAGCGCATTTGCAGCAGCATACAGCCATAGGCGAGACGGCTCGCTCGCTCATTGGCTGCTCTGCGGCAACTGTACAGCCTATCAAGCGCAGGCTGATGCAACATCAGACCAATAAGGGCGCTTCGCGCCCTTCATGCCACTTCCCGCCGAAACGGGTGAGGCCCAACCCTATAAAAGGAGCTTGAAAAGGCTGACTCACCTGATTTTTCATCTCTTCAGCGAAGCTCACGCATCGCTGGATCACGAAGGAAACAAGCGCCGTCTGATAGGCATCTCAGCGGGACGAGCTATTCCTGAAGCCGCTGGCCAACGCCGCCTTCCACTGCCGTTCCTGCTGCGCGTTCCGGCGCACATATCCTTTCAATTCTGTTATATCCAACTGTTCTTTATGCGTGTGTGTGTTCGCCCTGAGACACACACTCGTAAAAGAGCTAGCGTCTTTTTTAAGATGCCTTCCTGCGGCTCGTCAGAGCCCATCTTCCAGCGGATTCCGGAACCGTCTTCAGCTCAACCGAGCTCGCCGGTTCGCCCTGCTTCACCGGCCTTCCCTGCATCACTTCCCGATGGGCAGCGCCCGCTGTTTGCCACCGCGTCGTTCGAGGAAGTCGATCTCAGGGCCGCGTCGGGGGAAGAGGATACGTGCTCTCTGTGAGCTTCGGGCAGTGAGGGCTGACCGAGCTCCAGGGATCTCGCGCCTTCTGCTCAGAAGCCCAGCAAACGAGCTGACATCGAGAAGGAGCTGAGGCGAGTACTCACGCTGGCCGCGACGAGTCTCGGCCTCGAGTGGTCTGCACCAGCGCCCCCCCCCCCCTCTCGTTCCCGGCTGGATGGTAGTTTCCTTTCGGATGAGCGTATTTCTCAAAGCCCCCCTCATTTCTTCCTGAGCTTCACGAAGAGGAGGCAAAGGCTTGGAACGCTCCATATTCAGCGCGAACTCGTTCGTCTGTCTCACTAGCATTCTCCACACTGGATGATGCTGAAAACAGGAACTACCAGTCACTACTGCCGGTGGAACAGGCGATAGCGACGCACCTCTGTCCGCCCTGCTGAGCAGGCTGCGTCTGCACTACACACGATGGCTGCAGATATTCCAGGGTGATCTCCTCTGTAAACGGGACGAGATGGGACCTGAGGCTATCTGTCTCGCGGATTTTAGGAGTGCTTCGCTCGCTCTTCCGGCCGTCGCCCCGCACCGCGGGGACCACGGCAGAGGATTACAGTGAGGCCGGAAGCCCCGAAGCTATCCTGGGAAAGCGCCGGTGCACGAGTCGCCGCGGCCGAACTCTCACCTAAGCGCGCCGCTGTTTCAGGTCCAGGGATTGTGACTGTTCAGCGTCTTTTGCAATGCGCAAGCCTGTACGGTTGCCCGCTTGCCTGCACACAAAAAACATTATCACGGCTACCCAGATATTTCCCCAAAAAGGTGTAATTTCTGGTGTCCCGGCCACGGCCGATGGTGCTATAAATGTAGTGATGATGCCCACTGCTCAGTGCCCATCTCCACATATAAGCACAGCCCTTCACACAGGGCTCGCGCCCATAAAAGCGACTCAAGTCGATCGCGCGCATTGCATAGTAAACCTGCCCACTCCATGTCACACGCGTCATGTGGTTTCTGTAAAAACGAAACCCGTGCACGTTCGTTCTGCCCAGGCAGACAGCGAGTCTAAAGCAGTAAATGTGCACGCTTACAGCCCACAATTACTCACAGACAGCACGAGTCCCACGGGACCCGCTCAGGCCTCCCTCACTCGGTTAAGCACCGTGGGGGGGGTCGAGGACGAGCGATCTGCCCGCTGTGATCAGCGCGCTCTCCGCCCCAAATGTCACAGGCTTAACGCCCATGTTAGAGCACATCGAAGCGCTGCAGTTGCCCAGCCAACAGAGCGTGCTTCGCATCCAACCCCTAGCCATTCATGCAGACGCATGGTCAGCACTTCCAGGGGTTTCGGATTGGGTGCTAGACATTATAAAGGGAGGCTACTCGCTACAGTTTTTTCGACGCCTCCGTGCTTTTTAGTGCGCGTCGAAACTACGGTCAAAACAGAAGTAGCACACCTACTTCGAGCCGAAATATCAAAACTGTTGAGCAGAGGGGCTGTGGAGCCTGTTTCTCAAGCTCAAAGCGAGGGGGGGGGGGGCTGTAGAGCAGATACTTTCTAGTGCCCAAGAAAGATGGGGGTCTCAGACCCATACTGGATCTAAGACAGCTGAGCAAAGCATTGGCGGAACGCAGTTTCAAAATGCTTACAACCAGGAAACTCCTCTCTCGCATATTCGCAGAGGAGACTGGTTCATGTCAATAGATCTGAAGGACGCGTATTTTCAGATACAGATAGCGTCACGTCACAGGCGATACTTGAGATTCGCCTTCAAGGGCCAGGCATACCAGTTTACAGTCCTGCCGTTCGGCTTGTCCGTGGCTCCTCGTACGTTTACGAGGTGCGTGGACGCAGTGCTCGCTCCTCTCAAACTCAGAGGCATGCGAGTGCTGAACTATTTGGACGACTGGCTGATTCTGGCTCAATCACGAGCAGAGCTCGTGGAACACGGGGCCATTTTACTCGATCACCTCGAGAAACTCGGTCTCAGTGTTAACTGGACGAAGAGTTCGCTGAACCCCAGTCGGACGAGACTGTTTTTGGATATAGCTCTGGACTCACGTTCCATGACGGCGCGGCTGTCACCACAGCGCGCATTGGGCATTCAGCGCGCAGCGAATTCTCTCCGCTGCGGCGCGACCGTTTCGCTCAGAGTATTTCAGAAGATGCTGGGTCTCATGGCCTCAGCATCTCCAGTTCTTCGGTTGGGCATGCTCCGCATGCGCCCCCTGCAGTTCTGGCTGAGAGCGCGGGTATCTGGTCAGCTTCATCTCAGGGTCAATCAGAGCTGCGTTACAGCCCTGAAAGCCTGGACAGCGAACGACTGGTACCAATCAGGTGTAAGCCTGGGGACTTCCTCGAAAGTAAAGATGGTGTCGACGGACGCCTCCACTTCGGGATGGGGAGCGCTGCTCGAGGGCAGACCGTCATTTGGCCTGTGGTCAGAACGGGAAAAGCTCCAACATATCAACTGTCTGGAAATGCTGGCAGTGGAGAACGCGCTGACGCGCTTTTGTCCCCGAATCAAGGGACACCACATCTTAGTCCGTTCGGACGACATGTCTGTGGTGTGCTACATAAATCGCCAGGGCGGTCTCGGGTCCCAAAACCTGTGCAGGTTGGCGGAACGCTTCCTGGTTTGGGCTCAGTGCAACTTGCGCCCGCTGAGGGCAGTTCATGTGCCTGGGCTACAGAATCTGGGTCCAGACAGGTTGTCCAGAAGCAACATTCCCACGGGCGAAATGGTCTCTACACCCGCAAACAGTCCGGCTGTTGTGGGAGAGATTTGGCAGGGCGGAGGTGGTCCCACGAAAAAGCTCATTGCCCCGCGTTCTTTTCCAAGAACAAAAGCGCGCTGTCAAGGAAATGGCCGTGCTGCCCGCTTTATGCTTTTCCCCCCGTCTCCCTCCTTCCGCAGGTGATAGAACGGGTGAGGGAAACGGGATGTTCAATACTGCTTGTAGCACCATTTTGAAGAACCAACCATGGTTCCCAGATTTGATGCAGTTAGCAGACACTGCCCCGTGGCGAGTGCCGTTGAGGAGGGATCTCCTCTCGCAGGCCGGGGGCTCGATTTGGCACCCTCAACCGGAGTTGTGGTCCCTCCATGTGTGGGCGCTCAACGGTTACCCGCTGATCTCTCAGTGGGAGCGCTAAATACCATCACTCAGGCTAGAGCTCCGTTAACACGACGGCTGTATGCCTCAAAGTGGTCGGTGTTTTCCAGCTGGAGCACAGCTCGGGGATGTTCACCCATTAGTTGTGAGGTGACAGAGGTTCTCTCCTTCCTACAGGAGCTGTTGGATAAGGGCAGAGCCCCATCCACGCTCAAAGTTTATGTGGCGGCCATCGCAGCGTTTTCTGAAACATCGCTCGGTCAGTCAATAGGAAGGAACGATTTGGTCATCCGCTTCCTTAGAGGAGCTAGGCGGCTGAATCCTCCCAGACCTCCGTCAGTCCCTATGTGGGACCTCGCAGCGGTTTTGGAGGCCATAAAGGGTCCCCCTTCTGAGCCTATCCAATCGATTAGCCTCCAGCATCTGTCGTTCAAGACAGTATTCTTGTCGGCTCTTGCTTCAGTGAAGCGTGTGGGTGACCTGCATGCGCTCTCGGTGAGCCAGTCGTGCTTGGAGTTTGGGCCTAATGACTCGAGGGTCATACTCAAACCTAGGCACGGTTATGTGCCGAAGTCCCTCAACACGCCATTTCGGACTCAGGTTATTGCCCTGTCTGCCCTGTCGGTGTCAGGAGAGGATGGAGACTCGAGTCTTCTTTGCCCTGTGAGGGCTTTAAGAGCTTATGTGTGTCGCTCCGATGTCTTTAGACAGACTGAGCAGCTGTTTGTCTCGTTCAGTGGACATTCCAAGGGAATGGCTGTTTCGAGACAGACTCTATCCAGATGGATAGTTGACGCCATAGTGTTAGCTTACGCTTCCAGGGGCCTTCAGTGCCCACTGGGCGTCAGAGCACACTCCACAAGGGGCGTCGCCTCGTCGTGGGCGTGGTCTACGGGGATCTCCTTGCAGGATATATGTATGGCGGCAGGTTGGGCCTCGCCGTCTACATTTATCAGGTTCTATAACCTGGAGGTTCCTGCCTTGCAAGCAAGGCTGCTGTCGGTATAGTCGAATCAGGGCCCTGATGGGAACTCTGAGTTTGTGAGCGTTATGCGCTGCCGACTGTTATATGGGCAGTATTGCGTAAGACCCGCATTGCCACATTGGTCAGGCTTTGCCTCGGCTGTGTGATGTCATATTGCCGCATCTACGGGTGCTGCTAGATATGGGACGGAGGGACCCCCCCCCCCCTGTCCTGGACTCTCTGTGAGTCCCTAGGGTGACTATGCACTGTAAATCCTGGGTGTTGCTTTCAGGTTTATTGGTGTGTGATCCCTGCGCGCACGGCGCTTTACCTGGGGTTCCCGTAGCGTCTTAGTTAAGACGTAGTACGAGAGAACTCTCGTAAGAGAACGTACTCGGTTACTAACGTAACCTCGGTTCTCTCTAGAAGAGGGAATGAGTACTGCGTTCTCTGCCGTGCGTACGATTCACTCTGGTTCGCTTCGGCGATGAAATAAATCAGGTGAGTCAGCCTTTTCGAGCTCCTTTTATAGGGTTGGGCCGCACCCGTTTCGGCGGGAAGTGGCATGAAGGGCGCGAAGCCCTTATTGGTCTGATGTTGCATCAGCCTGCGCTCGATAGGCTGTGCAGTTGCCGCAGAGCAGCCAATGAGCGAGCGAGCCGTCTCGCCTATGGCTGTGTGCTGCTGCAAATGCGCTTTACAAAAATTCAAAATTAAGGATAATTTTTTGCTTCAGTATTTCGTGAAAAGAGACTTTTCCCGTAGCGTCTTAGTTAAGACGCAGTACTCGTTCCCTCTTCTAGAGAGAACCGAGGTTACGTTAGTAACCGAGTACGTTTTGTGCATTGCATGTGTGTGTTTGCGCATGTGTACGTGTGTGAGAGAGAAAAAGAGAGAGAGAGAGACAGGGTCACATCACAGTGGAGTCAGCTGTCTTGACCGTCTGTGGCTTGTGTACTGCAAACACATACGAGCTTCATCACGGTGTCTGTCACGCCACTCTGTTACTCTTTCAGGCTTGAACTGGGAAAACTAAGGACATTATTAACTGTCTTTATACATTTATTTTGAAAGATGAAGCTCATGATTACAGAAAGAGGTGTTACATTTCTGACGAGTTCTTGCGGTGTTCAGCCAATCACAATGCACTGGGTCAGTTGGCCAATCAGAGCAGATTGCTCTTGTCAGAAGGAGGGACTTTGTAGAAAACAACTCAGAGAGGCGGGGCATAGAGGACCTACAATAATGTGCAATACTTGAAAAATAATGTGTTTTTTGAACATTAAAGCATATCAACATATTCTGTTACACCACACTGTTACAGCAAAAAAAAAATATATGACCCCTTTAAAAATTCAACTTGATGCTTCCATATTTTTAGGTTATCTCAAATAATGTCTTAAAATTGTCCTAAGTAAAACTGAAATGGAAATTATTAGTTCACTAAATGCCATATAAATCAATATAGGCAACCATATATTTCTTTCAGGAAATGTTCAGTTAATAACACAATAAATTGATCTACCATATTAACTAACATTAATGACTAAAAAGTAAACAGCAAACAATAGTCCTAGAACAGTAACCATATAGTTTATTAATGCTACTAGGCTGTTTGTTTACAGTCATCAGACTGCTTAATATGAGAATGTGAACTGGACTTAAAAGACTGCACCTTTTCTTCTTTTTTTGTTTGTGTTCTTAGTTATTAGCTATTTAATCTATATTTTTGCAATGAATTACTGTGTGAATCCCCATCGGTGATGTAGTGAAGGCCTCCCTGTTCTCTTCTAATTACTGGGATTCAGGCAGTCAATAAAGCTTGTGCAGACTCTGAGACACTTAAGGAGCATCTAAAAGATTAGCACGTCAAAATATCTTAACCACAACAATACAGGCCTAACCAAACGGGTACATTCTTAACGCCAGAATTGCTGCCAGACTCCTTCATCGCTATTAAAAACTGTTTTAGCCTGGGTGTGGTAAGCGAGGTTTACTGCAGCTGGTGCAGGCAATCTGAGAATTGTGCACTTCTCTGAGGGAACTGATCAATATCTCTAATGCTGGGTTAAGTTAATCTACACCGTACATTACAGCACAATGTAAAAATAGATTCACTCAAAGAACTCAAGTGCAGGATCTACAAGAGCATCAGAACGGAGAATGATAAAACCGCTGCAGTAACCAAGTGTCTCATTTGTAACTTAAATCTCTGAGTCTGAGCTTTTGGGGCTCAATGTGATTCGTTGAAATGCATCGGAATATTTAACAGACATGTCCTGGATCAACCTTTTTATGGTACTGTCACTCGTAAGGCTAACGCTAACCTGATCACTAATCCCAACCATTAACTACCTCCCAAATCTGAGGGAATGGTTCAGCTTGATTGGTTGTTATAGACATTCCAGACAGACACAAATTTGTTCAAGTTTTTTTCCTTACATGGTTATCACAAATTAAACTTTCAACATTAATGTCCCGAAATTTGATGGTTTCCATCCATGTATAATCCTGGGCCCGGTTCCCCGATAATGTTCACTCTTAGCGCGCTAAGAAGACATCGAAAGATATATCTTACCAAAGTTGTTTGATGTTTCTAAGTGTGTTCCCCGAAGTGTCCCTTAGGAAGCTTCTTAGCACGCTGCCTCCGACGTTACAAGAGCGCTGTCCAAAGTCAGGGTGCTGAATTAGTTGGCATCGATTGCTCATGAATCGATTTTCCACTTCACATGAAGGTGCATTACAGCGTTAAGAAAGACAACACGTTCTATGCAAATGAAACGTTCCTCAAATTATTACAGTAACATTATTTTAACATAGTTTAAGTTATCAGTAGAATATAGACTATAAATTAAATTATCAAATGGTCAGTAATGTGTTCACACGATAGGCTATGTTGTGACGGTTAGACGAACCGGGTACCCCTCGCTAATCATCCACCCTCCTTATCCCGTTGTGCCGCTTTTTGACATGGGTTTAACGACTTATGAAAATTATATAATACACTTTTATATTAATGGTAAGGTACTTTACAATCAGAATTGATTGGCAAGCAGCTGCAGTTACTTCTGTTTAATGCGGTATTGATTGCAATTGGTTTATGTTTTTAATAAAAAACAACCTATCTACAATGAACAGAGAGAGAGAGAATTAGATACAAAATATGCTGGGGAAGCAACGTAAACAAGGGCACCAAGCTTCTCGTCAGGGAACTTGAAGTTTTGCTGGACCATGCCACCAAGTCGAAGATCACACTCCTATGGTCCACTATAACCTGCATGTTTATGGTCGCGTATCCCTTTCGCGATATTTCCTCCCGATCAATCACTGATGGATTGGCGATAGGGATCAGTGTGCCATCCACCAGGATGTAATCCCCGGCATGGCGCAGAAGGGCGTTGGTGACTGTGTGGACACACCTCCACACCGAGGTCTTTATTAGGCCGTAGCCCTCTCCCACGACCTCGATGAATCTCTCTGTAGCAAAATAAATAAATAAATAATAATAATAATAATAAAAATAAGCTGCTCCACAATGAGTTGTCTTGGGAGGGGATTTTTTTTAATATAGCCACGTCAGGCAAAATGTCAAAAGGGCTTAAGTTTTGCCGAATAAAAAAACTGACATGGACTAAACGGCTCCGAGTCCGGCTCCGTCTTTGATTCAATACAAGGACATGTTGGATCGCTGCCATAGTTGGTCGCTTACTGGACACCACCATGCTTACCCATTTAAAGAACTTAGCCATTTAGAGCCAAATTGTTTGCAAGATTTTAATTATCAAAAAAATGATTGCCAATTCGCTTTAATTACATTACGAAAAAGGCTAGGCTAATTACCACCTTATTAGTTCTGTAACCACATAAAGTCAACTTCATAAATAGGCCTGTATCCATTGCGAACATAATTTATTATGAGTCTTAAAAAATAACAGAAAATCATTCTTGAGCCACAAAATTGTCAACAAACCATAGTTTGACTTGTACTTCGCTGCGCTGGTTTCTAAAGACTGCTGTACAGTAGCGTCATGAGCTCAAATAACGCTAAGAGAGAGCTACGAATGGTCCAGACCAACCTTACGAAAGTGTGACTTACAGAAGATATACTTAGCGTACGAACGTGTCGGGAACCGTGCCAAAAGGTTAAGAGAGAGGTTAAGGAATAGGTTAAGAACTAATTAGCAATAAGAACATTTTGGGGAACCGGGCCCTGCACAATTTATTTTTTCAATATCAATGCTGAATGGAAATGTCAAAATCGTAATAGAATTTTACACTGAGTGTGCTAAATTGCAGCTAATTTATTATATAAAATAAAAGCATCAAGGTGGCTACAACATAAATTCCTTTTCTTTCATTTTTCTATGGGGAACACCTCGTCATGACCCATGTCTGAAGCAAAGGCCTAAGCAACATACCCAACTTAATCGTTATGGCCTCGGCCCGGGGTAGAGCTGAAGGCTTGAAATCAGGAAATATTCCTTTAAAGGGATACGGCTAAGAACCTAGCATTTTATACCAAGTCTTGCCTGTCACACAGGGGCTACCACTTGCTTTTGCATAAGCTTGCTGAAAGAGCTGTCTCAACAGATCGCAGTAGCAACACCCCGTTTAGATAGGTATCTGAGGATACATAGGTGGAGTGGCGCCCAAGAGCGGCGCTTTTACCAACTCAAGAAAGTGCATGAAGCAACCAGGCGAAGCCCTCACCATATAGGATTTTAGAAATAATGCAGAATACTAGTTTGTAAACTTAGCACAGTGTGGATTTCAGAAAGTGCACAAAGACTTCACGTGCAAACTTATCATAGCATGGATTTTCCAATACTGATCTAAGGAACGGCTCTCGTGGCACTGTGATAGAGCAGCTCATAGATAGAATGGTGCATCTCAAAACAGTATGTTTGAGAGTCATCAACTCGATCTGTGGAAATAATGCTGGAGCGCTCTGGGGAAAAAACATAGAATTCAGTCTCATATGAGAGGAGAACTCCGAATTCAGAGTAGAGCACTCATAGGAGACCCTTCTTGAAAAAGCACTCGAGCACTGCTAAACAACCATGAGAATTAGAGATCGACCGATATGGGTTTTTCTATAGCCGATGCCGATGCCGATGTTTGAAGGTCAGGGTCAGCCGATGGCCGATATGTGCTGCCGATTTTTAGGGCCGATATCTTGAAGTTTTCCCCTTCATTTGCATGCTAAAATGAAACACTAATAATAAGTGGATGCACAACTTTTCTAAACTTATCATCATTTATTGAGCACTGACTTGAACCATCTCTCGAATCTTAATTTTGTGCACTGCACGGTATTAAAATAAAAACTGTATCCAAAGTTAACCAAACAAAATCAATAAACTGACCAAGTATTAAATATATAAAACAGGTAAATATATATATATATATATATATGTCAATCATTTGCATTAAAGTTTTAGAGCATTTATCAAGTAGAATTTTTCAAGTTTGTTGGAACATAAATGTAAACTTAAATATACATTTAAATAAATACAATTTTTGAAATAAAAATCAATTAAACTGAAAAATATAAAAAAATAAATATATAAAAAATAAATAACAGTAGTGCTGCAAATATGGAAACATTTGGATATGTGCAGAACGAGACCTGAGCTATAACCTCCAAATACATCTAGTCAAACCTGTGCTTGCTCGTCCTCGTATGGATTGGATCATTATTCGGATCAGCAAAAAAAAAAAAAAAGGCCAAGACAAATAAACATACGTTTTGTCTTTTTTTTTATTAACATTAAATCATTAAATTAAAATGTATGAAATCAACTTAAAGTGCACATAATATCTTCTTTTTAACATAATAGCCCGACTTCTCATTTTCCAGTGTGCTGTGATTAAGTGAGCAGTTATCGTCACAGAGCTCTCCGTCCCCCTCCGTTCATAAAGAATCTTTTCACTCTAACCTCTCTCCTTCATCATTATATCTGACAGGGAATCCAAAATGCGCGGGGCGTTCAAGCTCCTCCGTTCCTCCGCTCGCCATGACCACTGAGTGTGGACTGAACATGCGCAACTTTTTTTTTTTCATAAATCAATCCGGGGGTCACGTGTGTGCCGAACCGAAGATATTGATCAATGATGATCCGTTGCACCACCACTGCACCACTACTATAGTGTGTCATTTGAAAACAGTGCAGTTGTGTTTTAAAATACAACAACGAGCACCACGAAACCATTTAAAGAGGCGCATTCAGCGGTCTTCCTTGACGGGAAACAGTCAACAAAGTAAAATGATCTCCAACGTATGGCGCGCTCTCTTCATTTTATCAAATGATCATAATCTATTCATTTTATAGTCCTGCTACTAGCATTTTATTCAGACTAAAACCCCTTTAATTCGGGTGAGAAACTTTTTTTCCAAGTGGCTTTTGCACATAATAATAATACCGCTGTAGACACATTTTGCAGCATTAAGGTAATAAATTGATCATTAATTTAAACGACGATCGATCATGGAAATTATCAAATATTGACATCCCTAAATACAAATGAGTTGGATGGAAAACTGGTTATTGTCTGCATCAAACCATGCATCAAACCATGCTTCCGAACAAATGTCATTCACCGTTCTGGGCAGCTCCAGCACAGCTGTCTCTCCGAGCACGGTGCTGTCTGTGAGCGGGGCGGAGTAACGTCAGAGACAGTTTACTTTGGTAACGTCACGCTGCAGTGTTTGTTAGAGCTGTCAACGTCTCCACCCCATTTACAGAGTGAAATTCTCTGACTACCTTTATCTCCCAGGACGGTTGTTGAATCTTCCAAAACTTTTGGCTTGGGGTGCTTCACATGCAGCAGCAGCACTTTCCACCGCACCAATAACACGGGGCTGCCTGCCGACATGCCTGACTTTAAATCGGCGCTACTAAACACGGATATCGGCCGATGCCGATATATTAAAAAAATGACAAATATCGGCCCGATATATCGGCCGACCGATATATCGGTCGACCTCTAATGAGAATCACCCAAATAGCCCCTCATGTTGAGGGAAGCGATGCTTGAAGTGTATAAACCAATACATAAGGAACCAAGGTCTAATAATCTCAAGAAAGGGAATGAGGCAGAGCACGTATCCCTTACCGTACATGATTTCAGAGTCTTGCGTGCACATTTACCACGTGGATTTTAGAAAGTGTGCATGTTCACGTGCACACTAACTACCATGTGGTTTTCAGAAAGTACACAGAGCTTAGCGTGTGTACCTAAAGGTTCCTAAGCATCGCAGAGGCGCTCAAATTTTACAAACATCTGGCAAAATTTTACAAACCCCTAAGACTTCTGTAACTGCCACCTCCACTTCCCGCTGGATGCGACAGCACAACTTAGTGGCTGGCTGGTACTGACGAGTGTTTAGTAAACACTGTAACTGAACACTGCAAAGGAAACTCACAGAGTTTACTAGTAGACACATAACCACCAGCAATTTAATACACATAAGTATATACAGAAATTGTTACATACTCACCCACCCTCTTGCGCTGGAGCCCCACTCAAGGGGCGCCTCCTTTTAGTCCGGACCATCAATAAGGTGGTTACTATGAACATAGAACCAGCCAAAAACATTATAGGTCCAGCATAGGAGACTGTTATGTGAGAGGTTTGAACTTCGATCAGGTGGAGAGCTGGTGGTTACAGGCTAATTAAGAAGGGGATAATAAAAGCAGAAGTTAAAAATCCCCAAAGGGAACGAGTAGATACCTAGGTATCGCTCTGATTCGGACGAGAACGCTGCCTCATCTGCTATCACATCCCTTAGGTTCTGCTTACCTCCTCGTGACTCACGATTCCTCTTACCCCTGCCCACAGGTGGGGGAGGAGCGCGAGTTGCGACACTAGCCTTCTCTGCCCATCTTTGATCCTCAGATCGAGACAGGCCAGGACCCCTATGTTGTTCGGGCTTGGACCTGGACCTTTGTGGAACGAAGGATCTGAAAGCAGAGGAGCACGCCTTCATCTCCCTGAACTTCTCAATCACCGTCTCAATGGAAATACTGTAAAGTTCAGAAGGCGAAACCTAAGCATCGAGAAGAAAGACTTTTCTTTCTTCCCAATGTCTGCCAGGTTCATCCACAGATGTCTCTCCGCTACAACCATGGCTGCCATAGTCCTTCCCATGGCGGAGGCAGCCTGCTTGGTAGCATGGAAAGAGATCTGTGGTGCAGTGTGGCTCGGCTACCTGATCAGGAGAAAGGCCCTCGCCTATATCCAGGTTTCTTAACAGATCAGTCTGATATGCTTAAAGCACCACCATCGTGTGTAATAAAGCCACAGCCTGACCTGCTGCTGAGTATGCCTTGCCATTTAAGCGAGATGTATTTCTTGACGGGGCTTAGATGGCAAGGATGGAGATTAAGAGAGGACGTCTCCCCCACAGAAAGAAAGCTCTTTTTACTCACATTTCACTGCTGGTTATATATGCTCTATATAATTGTGTTTGTGACAAATAAAAATCTTGAATCTACAGGGGGCATCCTCTCATAGCCGCTCTCACGCATTACCTTGATGTCGGCACAACTCTAATGCTAAAACTGATGGATGCAAGAAGAAAACCGCCTTTCATTTCTTTTCGATCTCTGTACGGAGACCAGTCAGAAATGGAAGGCTCACCTGAGCTAGAGGGCCATGATAGACAGAGAAAGATCGCTCTTACCAGTTCTTTCAGATGCACTCTTCAAACAGAACAGCCAGTGAAGACGAAGAAGAGAATGACGTGTTCTCCCAGTACCTGTTTATAGTCACGCCGGTAGTGACATCAGAGGCTGTTGCTGGTTAAAAATAGCTGGAAATATATCTAGTGACACAACAATCTGTGTGCATTTAACCGCACATTTAATTATTTGTTAGACATGATGTAGTGTAATTTATTTACGGTTTTACCTTGAATGATCTTTTCACAGACAAATGTAACTCCAGAAATGGAAAGTATCTGTCCAGACGTTTATACGACCACGAATGCAATGCACAGAGACGTGCTTTACTATTCTACAACAGCAGATGGATGCAGTGAAGAAACCAACAGACACAGAAGCAAACGCTGGCTAATTAGTTGAAACCATTCAGCATAATGTTTCAGTTTCTATTATAGGATCCATTAAGGTTGCATATGGGTTGGTGGTTTGGATACCTTGAGAGACAATGAAAGCTATGGATAGACATGCAAACAAAACTTCCTGCTGACATTTTGATAGCTTTAGACTGAGCCTGGGATCTATAATGTTTTCATGCATTCTTCCAAAGGGAACAGCTCTGTTTTCATGAACACTAAAAAACTGTTTCCAATACAATACAAAACTCTTGGAGGTTGCAAAGTGTCTGCTTGATTATTGAGGTGTAAACATCCAATTCAATCATATTTGTTGTATTGTTCGGTGTAAGAAGAATCTCATTTCCATAAGCGAGGCCTTTTGTTTACCACACACTGCATATTTTCCTCCATCTGTTGAGAAGAAAATTAATTAAATTCAACCAGGAACTGTTGTGCATTCACATTTAAATTGCGGACAGTTGTTTTTCTCGCAGAATAGTTTGCTTGTGGATTGTGGCATCAAAAATCTCATAATGAGTATTGTGTTTCCTACGTGAACGGATGGTCTTTATTTCAGATGGAAATTGAGGACAATCAGGTGCATCAATGTTTTCCCATTTTTTGAGGCCTCTGGTGGCACACATCAGGGATGCAAATTGCCCCCCCCCCCCCCCCCCGATACCTGTAACTTGTTTACGCAATTCACTGTAATGAAGCCCAAATGCTTTTTAACGGGAGTCTGAGACAGTGGAAAGCAATATCATCCTGAGACAATGCAGCCGCTGTCACAGGCCGATGGGGTTAGAAATTGACCCAAATCACTGGGCAATCAATCCATCAGTGTCTCTCGCCCACCACAAACACATCCTCCACCTCTATTTTCTCTCTTTCTCTCCCCCATCGGCCTGTATCCTGCTGTCGGATGAGGCTTTGGCACCAGCCAAATCACCGGTGTGTAGGCCTATCTGCTATCATTATTACCTGGTTTATGATGTGAGCTGATAATATTCTTCCTGCTCCTGCTCTCCAATCTCCTCCACTGGACTCATTCATCACTACAGCCAGGTTATTTAATTCCTTTGCTGTTTTCATTACTGGCTGCTTTCCACTGGAAATCTATAGCTGATTTGTTACTTGTCCAATGTGATACACCAGTCCTAATCATCTTGACCAGGGGTGCGTTTCCCAAAAGCATACGTAGTTAGCTAACTATGGTCGTTAGTTCCATTGAACGTAACAATGGAACTTACGACCATATAGTTGCTTTTGGGAAACACTCACACAAGTTCCAATTAGGGTTTTGATTCCTTTTAACAATATAGGATTGTTGTTAATGACGTCATGGGCAGGTGGTGGAGTAATCACTCAAACTAATCAATCGATTGAAGATCTATTTAATGAACATGGCACCTGATGACTATTTTATTGGTTTTTGTTCCCTGTTATTTTGCATCATTTTGGGTTCCCTCTTACGTCTTACACTTCCCCTATTCATTTGAATACATGCGCACACTTCCAAAACAGCGCTGACTGTTGACACACTAAAATATATAAACTGAAACATATATACTGAAATGGAAGGAACAATATAGATTGTACTGCATGTTCATTTTGCTCATTGTGTCCAAATGCATGATCTACTGAAGTCCAAGTTGTACTAATAAGTAACTATGCTTTCAACCACAGTTCGAGAGATTTAGCTCCAACCACATAAGTTAGCAATCCTGTTTGCAAATGTTCTTTTGAATTATGATTTCAGGAAACACCAAATCATTGCAACCATAGTTTGGCAATGGTGTTTTTCGGGAAACGCACACAATTAACAAATCATACAATTAACGACAGTGCAAAAAAAAAAAAAACCTTGTAAAGGTGAGGTCACATTAGTGAAAGTTTGGTGAGAAAAGTTAATTGTCTGTTAGTCGATATGACATGGCAGATGACTACTAAAAAAAAAAATAATAATAAAACAATAAATTATATATATTTTTATTTTAATAATGCATTATTACATGTTAAAATTAACATGAACAGGATATATAGTATATATTTTGACCTCTGATCTCTAAAGGGACTGAAATTGGTGATACGACGCTGCCTGTTTGTTTAGCTCCAACCAACAGAGGCTCTGAGGTGATATAGTGTGTGATATATATTGTGTGTGTGTTTGGATGTGCTTGTGCATTTTTCTCAGTCATTTGTTAACGAGAACTGCAATCAAATCCCATCCTAAACTGCTTGTTCTGTTTGGCAAATCTGTTGTAAGAGATGCGCTGATGGATTCCGGGTGATCTTTTGCCCTCTCCTGTGAGGAAATAACAAGCGGCGCCCGGTCAAACTCCCTGACCTTTCCCCTAGCTGCTCACCCAGCTCCATGTCTGAGAGTGACACCTAACAAATCATAGAGACACCGAGCAGCACGAGGGCTCTCAGGCCCACATGTCTGAACATGCGCACGCACACCTTCAGAGAGGACATTGAGAGTGTTTATACCATATTCTTGTGTGACTGGATGCTCTTCTTCACTGGCTCTGCCTCGAGTGGGGGCTCTAATTACTGTATTGATCCAATCGGAGAGCACACTGGCCCCCAACTAATTTGCACAACCTCTTGCACATTTCCCTTCTTCAGTCAAGTATATCCAGAGGTCAACTGAGAATCATCATGTTCGTAAACAGGTGGTGTGAAATTGTAAATGAATAGTCCTTTTGATAAAACTACTAGTAGTGACACAAAATATACTTTCATACATACTGTACATTATGAGTATGATATAAATTTATAAACCATATTCATGAATTATATAATATGAGATTACACACAATCAGTAGCTGCGTTTACATGTACCCTACTAATCTGATCGTAATAGGACTAGAAGCACAATCAGAATAAAAAAAAAGTCACATGTAAACACGTCAGTCAGATTGAATTTGCCAGATTTGACAAAAATTTTGATTGGATTGCAAGGAGTGGTTTATTCCTTTTGTAATCCGATCGAGAGAACATGTAAACATTTGCTCAGATTGAAAACTGAAACTAGAAAGTACTGTGTATGCGCAGTGGCGTAGAAATAGCGTAATGACGTATGACGCTCAGATTGAGCTGTTCTTCCTGGCGAATAAAGTGTCATAAATAAGTATCCTGTCATTATAAAACTCCCTTTTCACTAAGCATCAGTAAAGTAGAGCTCGACAACATTCCACCAGAGTCCTTGTTTAAGACTCTGATCAACAAATGACTGGTTTTGGGTGTGGGAAGGGTTACATTTACAATTTTTTTAAGTAAGCAGCACTGTATAATAGTTCATGTGCTGGTGGTCGCCTAATTAGAATCTGAAGTACATAAATATCATGATTGCTTTGTAAAACAGCATGCGAATGTAGCCAATGATAATCTCTCTCTGGGGCGTGCCTTATTTTACGTGGCCTATAAAGATAGCCTTAGGTATGGTAGTAAGGTGCGTCTCATCGTCACGGGTCACGTCATCCATTTCCGGTGTGTCGCGGGAGTGTTTATTTGTGTGGACTGAGGAAGCCTGCGGTACAACGCATGTGATACCCGATCGATTTTACGTACTGGAGTTTAAATGCCCTGTGCATTGCAAGCAGTTTAAACCGTTTACAGACTGAGGGCGAAACATTGCAGTGGGTTTCTCGTCGGGGCTTTTGTGACTGTTATACCACTGATTGTTGTTTAGTAGTGTTGCATATGGTCACGTTACGACTCTCGTCTCATGGTGCTTTGCTGGCTCGACTGCAGGAATGGATGCATAATCTACCGTGAACTGCATTCACGTGCTGCTGTGGTATTGTGTTTACAGGGCTCTCAAGTTTTGAACTGAGTTCAGAGTGAGATTTTGGCGGCGGCTGCAATGGCAGCAGGGGTTTGATGGGGATGGGTGTCTGATCTCATAAATGACACATATTCTTACAAATAAAATAATATTTATTTAATTCAGCATTTATTTGTGTGTGTCTGTGTGTGTGTGTGTGTGTGTGTGTGAGTGAGTGAGTGAGTGAGCGAGAAAATGGTCAGTGTTTTTTATTGTTTATTGTATTATAGCACTGTGGTTCCAGGCCAGCCATTTTTACTGTCATGATGGATGACAGGGTTCCATCAAGTGCTAAGCTGTTTCTGGTTTTGGTCTTGTTTAATCCCACCATGGAGAAAACCCTCTCATTATAGGCATTTGAATGCAGGAGCACTAACACCAATGCAGCTATTTTAGAAAGCCTCCCTGCTTATGTCCCTCACACCTTGATGGACACAGGAGTTCTCGTCTGCAGACTAAGCACCAGTAAAAAAGAGCTGGTGGTTTTACATTGTGATGAATGGCCATCGGGTTGACCACTCCTTCTTAAAGGAACACCTATAGGTGGCTGCTCTAACCCTCTCTTTTTCCCTGTTTCCAGTGGGTTCTCCACTGTTTCCTCTATGGTGTCCTCCACAGTCTCTTCCATGGACCCATCCTCTACTGGCACCCTAATTGCCTCCTCCACTGTCTTCTCCACAGTCTCCTCCTCTGACCTAGCCACCTTTTTAGGGAGCTGATCTTTTAGAGCAAAGCATGAAAGAAAGCTCCTTTGCCTCCTCCCCTGACATCTTTGAAATAGACGAATGCAATAATCAATATTATACATTGGATAAAATATAATGAAATAGCCTAGGCAAAACGTTTTCAAAATAGGGACCAGGATGTTGTGCAGTAAAAATAAAAGGAAAGAAAAAAACTACAAATAATTCAAACTATTATGGGTACTGCCAACAAGTATTATGGATAGGCCTATTATATTAGTCTTTTATATAAAACTGTCAAAGTAGCCCCGCATCCTCTTCAACATGTAAAGTTAGCTATAAAAAAAATAATAGGGGGCCAATAATAGGCGCAAAAGCTACGGCCGACCAGGTACAATGGCCAAAATTGCGTGTGTGTCGGGGTCATAATAACCATCAGACCAAAATATATGTTTTTAAAAAATGGAAAATTCATATATTGATTAAAAAAAAATCATATAAACATGTGGTTATCTTCTGTAACCGTTTCGTTACCTACTTCAGCGAGAGTCTGAATCTGTTTTGCGCACGATCCTGTGGAAATTTTACGAAGATACAGCAATGCTATTTTCTGATTGGCTGATCGGTAGCTATATTTTTTTGTTCGATTAGCTGGTGCGTGTCAGGGCCGTCGGGGAACTCACTTGATTCCTCTACCTGTTTCACGGTTTAAAAAATAGCGCCGCAACTTAAGTGGGCGTTTTCCTCGTAATGTCTCTGCGTGAGAAATACAAGGTGTGGCGTGTGAGCGTGTGAACGGGTTGAAATGCGTGGGTCTCACGCCCCAATGCGTGAGACTTGAGAGCCCTGTTGTTTATTTCTGTTTAAAGCTGGACACTTGCAACATCAGCTGTCTGGTAGTTTGGCGTGCCGCAGATTCGATACGATGGCCTACGTTACTCTCGCTTTGAGGCATCAAATGGTTTAACCATCCAGCAGTCATTATCTTGATCTGGTCCCTTTTTGAGTGGTGTAAACACTATATAATTTGAATTATTTTTGCTTATTCTGTTTTGCTTTCCTGT
Organism: Carassius carassius; assembly: GCF_963082965.1. Taxonomy (NCBI): domain Eukaryota; kingdom Metazoa; phylum Chordata; class Actinopteri; order Cypriniformes; family Cyprinidae; genus Carassius; species Carassius carassius. The sequence goes on along the minus strand of NC_081796.1, from coordinate 3,265,486 downwards.
TTATGCGAACCCATTGCTTTAAAACATTTAGTATTCTTTTGTCGTAGATTTGTTTTTCTTCTTTTCTGAATTTATTATTTTTTTGTCAACCAAGTTTCTGTGAACTGGTTGTTAATCGAACGTTTTCTTTGGTTTAATTAGAGTTGTGAATCTGTATTTTTTTCTCTTGCATCCACCGTTTCAGTGTAGTAGTTTATTAGTTGATGGTAACCATATGTGTGTGTAGTTGCTCTTAATTCATTGAGTACTCAAGTTTTATAAGAATGTATGCGAGTGTGTATATTTGATTGTATGTTTTAATGTGTAATTCTGCTTCCTCTCCAGTTGTTGGGGTGATCAGGATTCGTGTCTGTGTTGACGAGTCTCTCTCTCTGCTTGGTGGTGGTCTCTTCCGATTGCAGTGTTCCACATTTGTGGTCTGAAGTGTGAGTGCACGAGTGTTTGCTGTGTCATTTTCAGAGAATGAGCGAGTAGTCCCCAGCCCTGGAGTGGAGGCCGAATTGTGTGTGAGTGTTTGTGTGTATTTTGATTCGCATATTTAAATACATTTATTAATGGTGCCCAAATAAAAACTAATTTTGTATTTCATCTGTCTCTGGTCTTATCTCAGCCGCAACCGAACCTGTGTGCTTTAAAGTTAATATTGTCAGGTGATTCCCCGGTAAATTTGCCTCTGGGGTGGCGTAGTCGGGTATCTTAGAGGGCCAGAGTTTAGGTCTGTCTTCTGGGGGTGAGGCAACTCTCTCTCCCTGGTGTGAACTTTCACATTTATGCCCATTGCAAAACGAATTTGCTGCTACACGAAAAAAGCAGGAAACTCTGTATATTCATGCAGTTGTGTGCATGTCAGAGTAAATCCTATCAGAAGCTTGTGACATATAAACGCGCATATCAACCCGATCACTTTACTTAGCGTCCATGTAAACACTACATTCAGATTCGTCAATCAGAATGAATTCATTTTAATGGAAGCAAAAAGTGTCCATGTAAACGTACCTAGTGCCGGGTAAATACTTACAAATTGTATTACATTTCTGATTACAAATTAAATTATGGAAATCGTAGTTGGTAACGCAATCTGTGTGATTACACATATTAGGTAATGCATTTTGACTGCTTTTTGATTACCTTTAGATTACTTTTGCGAAGTTAATAAAATACTATAAAACAGATGACCGAAGGGCCCGTGCTCACTTTCCCTTAGACACATTCAGTTCGGTAATAATATGGACTCATTACAGCGAAAAGAAAACAGTAATCAATAATCCTTTTTGCGTTTGGGATTGAAAGAGTTTCCTCCTGCCCAGGTGAAAGTATTTAGCCACAGCGCAGCTCATTGATCTGACCTCAAGTGCTTTCATCACATTTCCCACTGTGTTTCCGCTTCTGTGTTACTGAGAGCATACATGATACCACCTGATGTCTACATGTGGTCTGTGAAAGCTTGTCATATCTGATATGCATTCAGAAATACAGTCAATGCAGTTACAGTTACATACATCCGAAAATACATTGAGGTGGGAATATCTAACGCATTCTCATCCAAAGGCGTCATATACAGACCCTCTTGACATTTCGTCAACATCCTACGCATATGGCACCCTCTAGCGTCAATATGAGACACAGATTATGGGTAAAGGTTAGGGTTAGGGTTAGGGTTAGGGTTAGACCGCTAGGAGGCGCCTTCTGGCCCATTTTTATCTGCTTCTAATATTGACGCTAGAGGGCGCCATGTGCGTAGGATGTTGACGAAATGTCAAAAGGGTCAGTATATGACGCCTTGGGATGAGAACGGTCTGGAATATCTATACCTAACAAGTGTGTGGGTAGACAATTATCCGCAGCAGATGGCCTCTGAAAGAAGGCACCTCATACAAAATCTCCAGAGAAAAAAAATAATTTAAGCAAGAATGCATTAACCTTTCAAACCTTCCATAAGCTTGTTAAGAAATGTATATCATTGCTAGTGTGACTTCAACTTTAAATGAGCATTCATTTTTAAAGGCGAAGTATGTAATGTTTTCAGCATTAAAGTATAATGCTAGCTGTGCATGTTTAATTCCCAGTGAAGTACTAATTTAGCATTGCATCACTCACTCACTCACCAATGGATGTTCTGCAGTGAATGGGTGCCTTCAAAATGAAAGTCCAAACAGCTGATAAAAACATTACAATAATCCACAAGTAATCCAATCAACTAACACCACTCCAATCCATTTATTAACATCTTGTGAAGACAAAAGCTGCGTGTTTGTAAGAAACAAAACCATCATTAAGGCGTTTTAACTTTAAATCACTGCTTCTGGATAAAATACCATAGAGTCCATAATCCATAATAACACATTTAATAATAATTCCTCCGGTGAAAAAATCCATCTCCTGTTATCTCTCACATCAAAATCCACCCACAGATTTGTTTAGAGCTGTTTTTAACTCTTTCTGCTTGTAAACACTGCTTGATCTGTGCAGATTTCTCTCCTGATTCAGACAAGATTTTATACTAATTGCAGTTTTTTTTTTTTTTTTTTTTTTTATGTTGCTGAGATTCATCTTAGAAGAAACAAACTCATTTACATTTTGGATGGCCTGCCCTTAGGGGTAGTATACATTTTAGCTAATTTCCATTTTGCTGAACTGTTCCTTTAAGGGAAAGGCAGTTTTCTTTCTTTCTTTTTCTTTCTTTCTTTCTTTCTTTCTTGTTGGTTCTACATTGCTTCTATGTCTTTGAGCTGATGCACTGTTAAAAAAATAATAATATTTTAACCATAAAAAACTGTAACAACTTGTAAATTAGCTAACAGTAAGTTCCCTTACTCGAAACGGTTAAAAACTGTAAAGATCTAATGGAATATGTCATGTAATTTTTTCTCATCTATTATGTACATTAGGGTTTATGTTGCATCTTATGTTGTTAAATCTATGTTTATTGAAGAATTTTAATGTCATGTGTGTTACCACATGGAGTTTTGTATTTGTGTATATGACACAATGTTTCAATATTAACCACAACTTAATTTACCAAAAAAAAAAAAAAAGTTTCTACATGTGGGATTCTCTAAATCAGCTGTGTTTTTATAGTGGTGTTCAGTCTATTATGAAGATAAAAATAGATGCTTTTAATATTATGAGTTTATTTAGTAATTAATATAAGTTTGATCTGTAAATCCTAGAATTGTGCTACATTATTTTTTATGGTCAAAATCTGGCAACCACAGCGGAGTGGTTTTATTGTTGTTGTTGTTTTTTATACAGTACAGGTTTGGTTCAAGGCTTACAAGTATTCATTGACTAATTGTTTAAAATGCCTTTGGAGAAAATGAATGGGAAAAATATCAAGGCTGCTGAAAAAGTGGCCAGTCACTGTCGCAGTCTATTTATGAACTGAGACAATAGTCTGCCAGCAAATGATGAAAGCCTCAGAAAGTCTTTGTTCCATCTGTCCTAGTATTCATCTCGTCTGACCTGAGGAAATGTGTGAGATATCTCTCTCTCTCTCTCTCTCTCTCTCTCTCTCTCGGCGTAAAACACCAGCAGTACACCCAGAGTATTTCCAGCTCATCAGCTGAGTTTCGCTGTAGCAATGGCAATGTGTGGTTTTGACAGGTGGACTCTCTCCATCCTCTCTTTCCCTCTCGCTCTCCTTCAAAGTGATAAAGTGACAGCTACATTTAAACGGGTCCACTCTGACAGGACGGCAACTAGTTTCGAGCTGACTGCTTGTCTGGGACGACTCGCACCTGTTTCATCTGTGAGACTGCTGAATCCCAGGTAGCGTGACGACGGCACACCTGCACATGGGAAATTTCATCACAGCCACAGACTCTCGAGGCCTGAGTTGACGTATGTGGAGAGCTCAAACAACACGTCCACATGTGATGCGCTTGCTGAATGCAGAATGGTCCAACTGAAAGGGTTTTATCTCTGGGCTCTTTCCACACTTTAGTCAGTAAAATATTTTACTGGTGGAATCCAATAATAGTGCTGCGATGACAGCAACACATTTGTCTGCAGGCATTAATTTTATGCACCTGTTAGTAATTTAGCTGAAACAGCTAATTGTGGTATTTAGAGTAAGTGTCAACATATGTTTTGGCTCTATAGTGTATAATGATGAATAGAATATCTTATAAGTATATATATATATCCAAAGTTTGGGCTTTTTTTTAAGTTTCTGCTCACCAAGGCTGCCTTTATTTGATCAAAAATAAAGTAATAACAGTAATATTGTGAAAAAATATTACAATTTAAATTTAACTATTTACTATTGTAATATTGTAAAAATAAATGTATTCTTGTGATCAAAGCTGAATTTTCAGCATCATTACTCCAGTCTTCAGAGTCACATGATCCTTCAGAATACATAAATAGGAGAATAAATAATAAATACATAATAATAATAATAATAATAATAATATTAAGATCTAAGACTTTTTCTATGTATTGTTCCTGTAGCTCAATTGATAGAGCATTGCGTTAACAGCGCAAGGTTGTGGGTTTGATTCCCAGGGAGCACATGTTAGGTAAAAAAAGGTTAGCCTGAATGCACTGTAAGTTGCTTTGGATAAAAGCGTCTTGTAAATCCATAAATGTAAATCTACACAAAAGGCATATGTTACAGTTTTCAAAGATGAGGCAGTGCTCTTCCTTTGTGCAACACATTTATTTCTGTATGAAAGTATGAGAAAGACAGTTTAGATCGGGAACACTCTCTGTAGCGTGTGCACTCAAACTCACTCGTTACATACTGATCGCTCTTTCACTATACTAGCGTCAGTTTTCTTAACAGTATCAAAAATAATGTCTCAAAGTGCAAGCATTTATGCATATTCAGGAAACTGACCGGACACACCATTACAATATCCTTAAAGTTACCCTTTCTAAACCCATTAACACTATAACACAATAAATCTAAACATGTTCAATACTCACTCTTACACTGTGCAGAGGCAAGTATAGTAAATAACATTAAAGTATCACATTAGCCTCTGGTAACATAAATACAGGTAAGTACAGTGCAAACTCTCTACTCAAATGTTGAAAATCACAATTCAGTGTATAGCTACATTATTCCAGCATTTATAAATTGTATAAACTTTTCTTATTGCTCTTTTTATCATTTTATTAATTACTTTAATCACAGTTTTAACCCAATAACGGTTTCTATATTTTAACATTACATTCTCAGCAAATGGATTATAAAATCATTAACACACTGAGTCTGATTTCTTATTAATAATGCACCATGAAATGCTTTTTTCACAGTTAATGGCTAATGATGGAATGACTCTCAATAAAGTTAACACGTGAGTGGGATGACTATAGGCCTACTCACACGTGTGCATTTTAGCCTAACATCTTAACACTACACATGACTACTTCAGGTCTTCAACATCGATTTAGTGCATCACCTATCACTTATCTTACATTTTTATGTGAATCATGGTATTTTTACACACTTCCTACTCATTTTCACTCTTGCAGAAAGTTACGATCTTTTATCAGGACTGTTACTAACAAGACTGGCTGCAGCCTGGCGCTTCCCGTCTCATGCCGAGGCATGTCCAACGGTTCACAGGGTCAAAAACAAAATATGAAATTGCTAATTATTTTCAATGGAGTCACGGGTAAATTTGTGATTTCCGGATTTTATTGTTGCGTCCCTGATGCTAACGTAAAATTGATGAAAACTTGAAGAGGTGCTGTACAATATTGTAATGATTGGAGGTAAAGAGGAAGATATTTTTTTTTCATCACAGCAAATTATCCAGTGTTGAAATCCTAGTGTTGGGGACTTTTAGAGTAAAGTTTTAAAGTTGTGGTGTTGAATTTTAGCTAGTGTAAACAGCCCCCTCTGGCCAGTGCAAATATCAGAGTTAACTTTGAGTTAGTGGTGGAAATTATGATTCTTTCTAGAGATTCGTTCATTTTCAGTTCGTTCACCAAAATGATTCGTTCAGAATCGTTCACTGATTCATTCAGTGATAATTTCTTCGTATTACACAAAATATGCCAGCAGGTGGCAAAAAAAGGGTGTATTATGTGTTATGTCTTTAGTCAACGAACGTATTGCCTTTTTACAAAAACTGATATGGCTTTATTAAAATGTGTGTATAATCGCATTCAATATATAAAGTCTAATTAAGTTGTTTAGATCAACAAAGCACAAGGTTTTCCTGCCTAATTAGCATTTTAATTGTTTGGTCAGACAATTTGTATATTATAGCCTATATACACATTCATAAATCGGGGGATTAAACGTGAAATTGCTAAATATCAAAACAAGCGTATGTGCACAGTAACCCTAACTGTGCTTTGCATTTTCCGAGATTGACATGCTAAATACCTGGCAGACTAATCCAGTCTACTCTCATTCATTTCGTTCACGAACGAAATAAGCTATGTACCAGGTCATTTCATTCACGAACGACATGTATCCGTTCATTCAACTCGTTCACGAATGACATGTCTATCAGTTCAGTCATTTCATTCACAAACGATAAGATCTCTAGATCTAGTTCAGACTCATATGAAACTCGTTCATTGAAGGGCGTATTCGTTCACTACATTCAACAAATCACATGCTCTGACTATATGGTGCACATGGCTGATGTGTAGGTGCACGATATAGGTGTCTCAATACCACCGACAATTATGCAACTAAGTCTTTTCTAAGAACATAACTTGATCTGAATAATTATTACCTACGATCTAAATTACCAGATCATTATACCAAACGGTTAAACATGCCTAAACCTTCCAAAAATAAATCAGAATCCCCAGATCTAGCACATGTTGAAGACGGCGGGGATCTGACTTTGGCGTCCATTGCTAAACTTCTCGAAAAAAACCGAGAAGTACTAACCTTGGATTTTAAAGAAACGCTTGCAAAACTTGAACATAAACTGGATCGAATTCATGATACTGTTGCAGCGCATTCGGTGACGATCGGCGAACTTGAGGAAAATGCAACTCAACAAGATTCACGCTTGGCAACACTGGAAGCAAACTGTGTTAAATTAAAGGACAGTAACACTAAGCTACTTGCGAAAGTAAGTGACTTGGAATCCCGGTATCGTCGACATCATATCAGGGTGGTTGGCCTACCTGAATCCATCGAAACACAGCAACAGCCGATAGTGTTTTACTCCAAAATGCTAACCGAGGTGTTTGGCCACATTCTGGACTCCCCGCCTGAGTGCGAATGGGCTCATCGAACCCCATCTGCCAAACCACAACCAGGTCAGAGACCGCGACCGGTCATCATTAGGCTTCACAAGTACCTTGTAAAGGAGAAAATTATTCGTGAAGCTCGGGCCAAAAGAGGTCAGTTGAAGTTCCAATCCCATCTCATCTCAGTCTACGAGGATTATCCACCTGAAATTGTGGCGCAACGGAAGGAATATAGAGAGGTGATGTCGGAGCTGTATAAACGCGGACTTAGACCAACGCTTCTATTCCCTGCCAGACTTTTTATCAAGCTCAAGGAGGGAGGTAGGATGTACTTTTCTTCGGTTCCAGAAGCAATGCAATACATTAAGACATTGCCTTAAACTGGCTGGCTGGTGACTTGTGTGGTTATTTGAAAAGGCTTAGTCCTTGTGTTAAATGGCTTTAGAACTGTCAATAAGGCATACCTTTTACTTTTTATTTTACTTTTTATTTTCTATTTGTCTTTATTTCTGGCTTCTCATTTGAGCAAAAATTACTTATGCATACTTTGATTGATTAATTAATTATACTTATAAATGTGGGTGTTGAGATCACCAACCAATGGTACAAATGTGTCAGTTTGTGCTCTTCATAAATCAACTTGTGGTTGGAAGTGGGTGTGGATGTGAGGGTGGGTATGGATGTGGGTGTAAATGGAGTAAGATGCAAGAGAGAGCACACCTAGACAAGTGTACTTGTATTTTTTTTTTTTTAAAAATGTATTTGTTGTATTTAGGAATGAATGCTTTATGTGTATATGCCTTATCATGGATGCTGAATGTAGGATTAGGTCTACTGCTTTTTGATGGGGTTGGATGATTCGGATGATCTAGATGACATTGGTGCAGTGACATTGGTGCATATACCACTTGCAAGCAGTATGACCTAGAAAATCTTAAACACTTAAGTATGAATAATAACTTTTCGGTGGTCCATATTAATATCAGAAGCCTAACCAAACACTACGATCAACTAGTGTCAATGCTGTCTGTATCAGGTTGTAGCTTTGATGTAATTGCTTGTAGTGAAACCTGGTTAAATGATAGGTCATACTGTGATTCTCTAAACCTTAAGGGCTACAAACTTTACTATAAGAACAGATTAGGTAGAATGGGTGGAGGTGTGTGTCTTTATGTTAACTCAAGATTCCAGGCCAATGTCTGTGACAATTTGGCCTTGGATGATGAACAAATAGACTCATTATTTGTGGATATAAGTATCAATGCAACTAGTAATCTTATCGTTGGCATAGTGCATCGCCCCCCTGATCTGAATCATATTACTCAAATTGTTCCAAACCTGTATGAGTTTCTTTGTTCTGCTGAACACAAAGGAAGATATTTGGAAGAATGTTTGTAACCAAACAGATCTCGGTCCCCATTGACTACCATAGTATATATTTTTTCCTACTATGGAAGTCAATGGGGACCGAGATCTGTTTGATTCTGTCATTCTTCCAAATATCTTCCTTTGTGTTCAACAGAACAAAGAAACTCATACAGGTTTTGAACAACTTGAGGGTGAGTAAACGATGATAGAATTTTCATTTTTGGGTGAACTATCCCTTTAATAGTCACATCCGGGACATTTGCTCGTGTGCACGCGCCTGACCCATCTGAAATACTTTTCATAGACGCCATTTTCTTTGCTCATGACGCGGCTCGTATGAGGACGGAATACGGTGAAATAAAGTGTATAATCTTACTCATAAAATGGGGTTTGTAATATCATATCGTTTTATAATGACATTTATTTTCTGTGTGTGCATAAACTTTTCTCAAGGACATTTCCTTTCACTCACGATGCGGAACAGACGAGGACGTCTTTTAATTTCTAAATGGGAAATCTAAAAAGTAACTTTAAGTGTTTTATCTCATTTAAAATGTGTTTAATAACATCATATTGGTTTTTAGCGATATTTATGTGCTTTACTCCAAAACTTTTTCTCAAGAGAGATATTTTCTTCCACTGGGGAGAAGACGGGGAATTAGTTTTTTTATCAAAGAAAAACACCATAAGTGATTTACCTCGTTTACATGTATTTTATAAGATGATATTACTTTATGGTGATATTTAAATGCTCTGCGCGCCTAAACGAGCCTAACGGTTCCTCACAGATTTGAACTGCTGTGCAGGCAGACCATGATGGTGCAGACGCGGAAAAGACCAGAAGTAAGCGTTTTACCTCATTTAAAATATCTATTTTATAACAGCATATTGATTTATTGTGACATTAATATGTTGTGCGCTCCTACACTTTCCTCAGAGAGATATTTTCTTTCACTCACAAAGCGGAGCAGACGGGGAAGTTGGTTTTAACAAGGAAAACATTGAAAGTAAGTGTTTACTATATGTACGTTATTTCATAAAATAATATTATTTAGTAACGTTAATGCTATTTGTATGCTGTGCGTGCCTAGACGATCTGAAACATTTCTCACAGATTAAATTTGATGTCAAAATAGCAATATCAGTAATGTTAATTGTTTCTTGCATGTGTCCTGACCAAATGTTGTCATTTTTGTCATTATACTAAGCATTAATCTAATGAGTTTTCATAACGTTGAGTTTCAGTATTTTCTATTTTAGTTATTTTTTCCATATATATGTGTATGTTTCATATTTCATATTTTTATATATATATATATATATATATATATATATATATATATATATATATATATATATATATATATATATATATATATATTCATTTGTATATATTTGAAAATAACTTTTCAATATATACTCAAATCCTCTATAATGCATGAGTTAAATTGTTCACCCTTCAAAGTGAATTTGTGCCCTCACAAGATTGGATTATGACACATGGGTAGCATGAACTATAGGGCTGTCAACGAATATTCTAAATTCGAATATGTTTCGAATAGTTTTTAAAAAACGAATTTCGAAGGTGAAAATTAATATTCGAATTAAAAAAAAATGTGGAAAAAAAGGCCCGCGGTAGTAGAGGCGTGGTTGCCTGCTTTGCGAGTGGGCGTGCTAGCGGGCCTGAGGGTTCAGGGACAGGTCACAGCCTCACAGGAGTCGCACTGTCTGGCACAGCATCACTGCTGAAAGTTGACACGTATTCATGGAAGATGCCAGCAAGTGCAGAGCCCAACTTGACCGCAGCAGAGAAAATGAGGTAAAATTGTTGACCCGCGAGATAAAGTTGTATGCAAGTTATTTAAGATACAGTTAGCATACCATTCGACCACTAGCAACATGAGGTCACATCTCAAAAATGTGCACCCAAATGAGCATGGCATAATGTGTGGAACTCCAGCTAAACAATCACGTCTTGACATTTAACGTTACTTTGCATCGCCCGCCGCAAGCACTTTGTCTGCAACACGACAAGAGGCCATAACGGATAAAATAATTTCGTTCATTTTTAAGGACATGAGACCGATCAGTATCGCGGATGGGGCACGCTTCGGGGAGTTCTGTCAAGCAATGGATCCGAGGTTTGATTATTTATCGTTTCATGTCAAGGAAAAGTTCCATGTTTACCACAGCACAGCTCGCTCGGAGCATTCAATGTCAGTTCTATATGCTGTAAAACTTAAATTAATATTAATAATATTTGTTTCAATCACTGAATGAAGCCTGCTATATTTGGGACAACAGTCGCAACCTTCTGCAGTCTTGGCCATTAGTTGATTTCCTTGTTTTTGTGTAGGTAATACGTTGTCATATATGTTTAAACTTAAATAGACTATCTATACAAGTAGTTATGTCTCTTTGTATTATTTTTGCCTGTTATTGACGTAATGCGCGTCATTGACAACATGCGCAACCAGATGTTCGAATAGTTCGAATATTCGTGTATTTTTTAGAGGGAATATTCGAATGTCAATTTTGAGCAATTTTGACAGCCCTAATGAACTACAGATTAGATATGATTTTTTTGGTACTGTCATTTATTTATGTGCTGTCCCATTTATGCGCGTACATTTTGATAGAGCCCTCAGCGCAGTGAGATCAGCATGGAATTCAGGAATCGTGAAAGAATCAGAAACATACTGAACTTTTTCATATTATTTAACAAATATCCTGACTAGATTGTTGGTCTCTGTGCATGACTGTGTGTTCATGGGACACTATTAGTTTAGTTCACTCTGAATTGCACAAAAGCTGTGAAAAAAAATCAAGAAAAAAAAAACTTTGTACTTCACTGAGTTGAATCTTTTTCACTGACTCCTGACCAGAGCTTCGGTTGTTATGACTGTCAAAATGACAGCTGACAGATGAACGTGATAACTTCCTGTTGCAACGAGCACAGCAGATGTATTTACCTCAGAGAACAAAGCACATATGTTGTATTTCATGCTTTGTTTTTATTAATCTTCATTTTTCACAACTTGTGTGCTTTTCCTAGTTGAGTTGGATTGAATTGCTTTGCTAATAGATTCTCATGAACACATATTCATGCACAGAGTTATTCACTTATACTCATGCCGTTCTACAGACACCATGTAAGACATGTATGTCATACAGGTTTGGAACCACATGAGGATGAACAAAAATTATGACAGAATTTTTGGGTAAATGCTTTGAATGAACTATTATGGTATTGTAATTGATTAATTGGTCTAATATTTCACCTGTTAATAATGTTTTTGATAAATGGATGTAAAATGATTGTTTTTTTTTCTCCCCAATTTTACAGAAGCACTTTTGTGATGCTGCAAGTGGGAGTGGATTTCTTGCTTAGATGGAAACTGCAGAGAACCACATCCTGTCGTCCTGAAAAAAAGAAAGAGACTACTTTCTCCAAGGAGGTCCAAACGCCATTGGCACAGACTTTGTTCAGTGATCAGTAACATACATTCAGCCAGGGCCATCCTTAGGGGGTTCAACTGATGCGGTCGCACCGGACTCCACACTTGAGGGGTGTGTCATCTCCATGACTGAGATGCTGTGGTTTAAGCAGATACATGTAAGCACTATAAACCTGATTAAATGGAGAATACATATGGACCAAATCCGTTTTTTTGTGCCTTTGCACTGATTTGCTTTGACATTGTTTTAATTGTTGTAAAGTATGTTCTTTATATGAATTGAAAACACTGAATGTGAAGACATTTTGGTGCAGGGAAAAAAGAATTACAATATTTCAGTTAAAATAAATAAATTATATATATATATATATATATATATATATATATATATATATATATATATATATATATATATATATATATATATATATATATATATATATATATGTGTGTGTGTGTGTGTGTGTGTTATATAATATATATATACACACAGACACACACACACACACACACATATATATATATATATATATATATATATATATATATATATATATATATATATATATATATATATATATATATATATACACACACACAATGTTTTGTTGTTGTTGTGTTTAAAACACTTATTACAGTGTTGTTATTTAACTCTTAATAGTGTTACATTTTAACACCATAATAGTGTTGGCAATATCAACTACTTATTGCAGTGTTGTTATTTAACTCCAATAGTGTTACATTTTAACACCGTATTGGTGTTGCAAGTGTCAACACTTTTGAAAGTGTTGATTTAACACTCGTGTGGTGGTATCCATATATACACTGAGAAAGTGTTAAATTTAACTATTGGTGTTAAATTTCCGATTTCAAATTTGTTGTGTGCCATCACTGAGGAAACTACACACTAGAAACCTAGGCCATGGCTTTGTTTCTTTTGTTGCTAAAAAAGACATGTTCAATATAAATACAATTGGATCAGTGTAATGTTGCAGGTGTATGTATTTATTTTACATGGCTCTATTGATTGAAAGATATTTTGAGTTTCAGGAACTAAAAGTTAAGTTGGGTTAGTTACAATATACAATTTAGTTGAATTGGTAATGGAGTAATGCTAACTTAACAAGCTGAGTTAAATAAATGTGAGGGGAATGATTGTTTAAACTAAGTATCTTCAGTTACTGTAACTCAGTTATAATTACATTCAACTTAAATGTTCTATTCCATTCCATTATGGGCTTAAGTACATTGAACGTAGTCCACTTCACTTATTCAACTAATGCTTCATTACTTAACTTTTTTAAGGCAACGAGTTACCTCAGTTTTTTTAAGTAAATTCAACTTATCCGGGTTTACAGTGCAGTAACACTTTTTCTAAAAATACATCACAACAGTATTATCACCGTAATTCTTATCATCAGAACTCCGTTACTGAAATCAAAATTTAAAGGGGCAATGTTTATATGTGTCTCTTAAAGGGGCAATAAACACTCAGGGCTACACATATTTCTCTCAAGTATTTTTCAAAAATCTGTCTAAATCTGTGTTAGCGATCACTTCTCCTTTGCCGAGATAATCCATCCACCTCACAGGTGTGACATATCAAGATGCTGATTAGACAGCATGATTATTGCACCGGTGTGCCTTAGGCTGGCCACAATAAAAGGACACTCTAAAATGTGCAGTTTTACTGTATTGGGTTCCGGGGGGGTCTGAAAACCAGTCAGTATCTGGTGTGACCACCATTTGGCTCACACAGTGCAACACATCTCCAGTGTTGTGCATGAACGCGTTCAATGAACGACGTTCACTGAACGCATTCATATTTTCGCCGAACGCTGAACTGAACGAATCACTTTTCATACAATGAACGTGAACGAGAGCGGCGCTCACTCTGGCAGGAATGAACAGCATGCGCAGTTCACGTTCACGCTCATTTGAAAAGTCAGGTTTTACCAGGGCTTAATTTGAGCCGGAACATGTTCCGTCACCTCCGACATTGGATCCGGCACCTCCTGTGTCACTAAAATGAATTGCCTAAATGAAAAAAAAATTACTGTTTGTGTAGTGTTCAATGTTTGTGACACATGACTTGCGCGCTTGTTGTACTAGTTGAGATTGCTGTTAGCCTCGATCGTTTCACGCAGGGGAAAAATGTCAAAAAGACAGGAAAGTTTGCTTAACTTTTTCAAATACGCTGGACAGTCAGATCCCAAACAAGCAAAAATCGTTTCCGCTGATCAAAAAGGAGACCACGGTGGACACAGTAACCTAGTAGGCTATCGATATCTCGTTATTTCGACATAATAAGGGGACATTCTAATAAGCCACATTAAGCGTTCTTATAATGGTTTTATATGGGAGGAAAATGCTTAACCGTTCATATTATGGGCTCATCTGATTTTTTGTACATAGCATAGCCTATTTGTTAGGATTTTAGTATCATAATGATTAGGCTAATAAATGCACGCACAATTATCCGTGAACTTGATTTGAACAAATGCCTTTCAACTTGTGTGTGCAAAATTCAGGATTAAATTAATGTGCAGAAATTTGTACAAATATAGAGTAGGCTATGTAGGCATACTATACTGTTGTAGCCATTAAAAAAGCACGTTTCATATTTGTTAAAATATTATAATTTTTTTTTTCCATTTATGTTGATTTATGAAAAGTGAACAGCACGGCCGAGTAAGATAGGATGCGCAATATGAGACATGGAGCGGGTCCGACATGATTTTGACCGTTGAAGTTGAAGTTGTTATAGAAAGCCTTTCTTTAAAGTGAATTTCGTTTTGTATAAATTTAACAAATGAACGTGAACTAGTTCGTTTTTAGATATGTGAACTTAGTTCATTTAAAAAAAAATGAACTATGAACATGAACTAGTTCATTATCATCTGTGTGAACTGAACTTTGAGCTAGTTCTTTTTAAGTATGAACTGGCACAACACTGCACATCTCCTTCTCATAACTCAGAGTTGATCAGGTTGCTGATTGTGGCCTGTGGCATGTTGGTCCACTCCTCTTCAATGGCTGTGTGAAGTTGCTAGATATTGGCAGGAACTGGAACACATTGTCGTATACGCCGATCCAGAGAATCCTCAATGCTCAAAACATGCTCAATGAGTGATATGTCCGGTGAGTATGCTGGCCATGCAAGAACTGGGATGTTTCAGCTTCCAGGAATTGTGTACAGATCCTTGCAACATGGGTCCATGCATTATCATGCTGCAACATGAGGTGATGGTCGTGGATGAATGACACAACAATGGGCATTCAAAATATCATCAATAAAATGGACCTGTGTTCATTGTCCATAACATACACCTGCCCATACCATAACCCCACCGCCACCATGGGCCACTGGATTCACAACACTGACATCAGCAAAACGCTCACCCACACGATGCCATAAACGCTGTCTGCCATCTGCCCTGTACAGTGAGAACCGGGATTCATCCATGAAGAGAACACCTCTCCAAAGTGCAAGAAACCATCGAATGTGAGCATTTGCCCACTCAAGTCGGTTACAACGATGAACTGCAGTCAGGTCAAGACCTCGATGAGGATGATGGGCATGCAGATGAGCTTTCCTGAGATGGTGTCTGACAGTTTGTGCAGAAATTCTTTGGTTATGCAAACCAATTGTTGCAGCAGCTGTCCAGGTGGCTGGTCTCAGATGATCTTGGAGGTGAAGAGGTCCGGTGCTGTATGTGGAGGTCTTGGGCTGGTGTGGTTACATGTGGTCTACAGTTGTGAGGCCAGTTGGATGTAACGCCTGAAACGCCTTCGGACATGGCTTATGGTAGGGAAATGAACAGTCAATTCATGGGCAACAGCTCTGGTGGATATTCCTGCAGTCAGCTTGCCAATTGCACGCTCCCTCAAAACTTGCGACATCTGTGACATTGTGATTTGTGATAAAACTGCACATTTTAGAACGGCCTTTTATTGTTGCCAGCCTAAGGAACACCTGTGCAATAATCATGCTGTCTAATCAGCATCTTGATATGCCACACCTGTGAAGTGGATGGATTATCTCAGCAAAGGTGAAGTGCTCACTAACACAGATTTAGACAGATTTGTGAACAATATTTGTAATTTTGTCTACATAGAAAAAGTCTTAGATCTTTGAGTGCAGATTATGACAAATGGGGGCAAAAACAAAAGTGTTGCGTTTGTAATTTTGTTTAGTATTATAATAATAATAATAATAATAATAATAATGTATGATCATGAAAATAGTGTATAGGGCGTGGAATGCTCAACGGCCTAATCGACCTGTCACTCCGGGTGGACACTCGGACTAACCGCCTGGGTAGACAAGTCAGTCCTACATGCTATTACGTCTCTCCGGAACGTGGCCGCTCGAGTCGAGAGAACATGGTCGGACCCGTCTACGATCACGAACCCATGCAGGTGGGTAGAGCTCGGCTTTTCCGGAAGGAGAGAGAGAGGTGGAGGTCCCAGGGACTGTGTTTGTATTGCGGTGGCTCGGGTCATTCCTTCCAGTCATGCCCGGTAAAGGAGCCAGCCCCAGTAGTAAGTTTGAGGCTACTATTGGGTGGGATCTCCGCCGGGAAGTTATCAACTACATCTTCGACTCTCCTTCCGGTGAAACTGCGGTGGGAGAACCATACTCACGACTGTCACGCCCTTCTGGACTCTGGAGCCGAAGGTAATTTCTTTGACACTGTCCTTGCACGTCAACTGAACCTTCCTGTCCTTCCCGTGTCTCGTCCTATCCATGTCACAGCACTCAATGGCCAGGAACTGCCCCGCGTCACTCACAGCACGGAACCCATAACTCTGCTTAACTCTGAAAACCACACAGAGACCATATCCTTTTTCCTCATAGACTCCCCTGTAGCTCCCATTGTTTTATGTCACCCCTGGTTAATCAAACATAATCCACGAGTGGATTGGGGTTCCAACATAGTCAACTTGTGGAGTGAAAGTTGTCATGAGTCTTGTCTGGTTTCTGCTTGTCCTGTTGTTCCTGTTTCTGTCTTTCAGAAGGAGACCATGGTGTTATCAAACGTGCCCGCAGAGTACTTGGACCTGAAGGAGGTGTTCAGTAAGTCCCGTGCTGCTTCTCTTCCTCCGCATCGTCCCTATGACTGTGCTATAGATTTATTTCCAGGTAAGTCTCCGCCTAAAGGCAAGCTTTACTCTCTTTGTATTCCGGAGAGGGAGGCCATGGAGAAATACATTTCTGATTCCTTGGCATCGAGGTTCATCTGCCCTTCCTCTTCTCCAGCGGGGGCGGGATTCTTTTTTGTGGGTAAGAAGGATGGTTCTCTGCGACCTTGTATTGACTACCGAGAGTTGAACAACATCACGATAAAGAACACCTATCCGTTACCGTTGATGTCTTCAGCTTTCGAGAGGTTACAGGGAGCATCCGTATTCACAAAATTGGATTTACGTAACGCTTCTCATTTGGTCCGCATCAGGAAGGGGGATGAATGGAAAACCGCCTTTAAAACCCCTAGAGGGCACTTTGAATATTTGGTGATGCCGTTCGGGCTCTCCAACTCGCCAGGGGTTTTCCAAGCACTCGTTAATGACGTGTTGAGAGACATGGTAGATCAGTTTATATATGTTTACCTGGATGACATACTGATTTTTTCTTCATCTCTCCAGGAACATGTGCAACACGTCAGACGAGTGCTCCAGGGATTACTCGAGAATGGGCTTATTGTCAAGGCGGAGAAATGCGTATTCCATGCACAGTCTGTTTCCTTCCTAGTGTATATCGTCTCGTCCGAGGGAATACGTATGGATCCTGACAAAGTTAAGGCTGTGATAGATCGGCCATCTCCAGATTCCTGTAAGGCCCTACAGTGGTTTCTGGGGTTAGCCAATTTTTATCGACGTTTCATTCGTAATTTCAGCCAACTAGTCTCACCTCTCACGGCCTTGACCTCCCCCAGTACTCCGTTCAGGTGGTCGGATGCAGCCGAGACTGCATTTACCAACCTCAAGAGCCGCTTCGTTTTGGCTCCCATCCTTGTAGCCCCTGATCCCACACGGCAGTTCGTGGTGAAGGTCGACACATCAGAGGTGGGGGTAGGAGCAGTTCTTTCCCAACGTGCTGCCTCGGACGACAAGATGCATCCCTGCTCGTTTTTCTCTCATCGTTTATCTCCTGCTGAACGCAATTGGGCAATTTGGGGAAGTCGTGGCCTAATGGTTAGAGAGTCGGACTCCCAATCGAAAGGTTGTGAGTTCGAGTCCCGGGCCGGCAGGAATTGTGGGTGGGGGGAGTGCATGTACAGTTCTCTCTCCACCCTCAATATCACGACTTAGGTGCCCTTGAGCAAGGCATCGAACCCCCAACTGCTCCCCGGGCGCCGCAGCATAAATGGCTGCCCACTGCTCCGGGTGTGTGCTCACAGTGTGTGTGTGTGTTCACTGCTCTGTGTGTGTGCATTTCGGATGGGTTAAATGCAGAGCACAAATTCTGAGTATGGGTCACCATACTTGGCTGAATGTCACTTCACTTCACTTCACTTCATTATGACATTGGTAACAGAGAATTGTTGGCTGTCAAAATAGCTTTAGAGGAGTGGCGTCACTGGTTGGAAGGGTCAGGGGTACCTTTCATTGTTTGGACCGATCACAAGAATTTAGAGTATAGGAGAATACATCCCGCCTTCCATGTGTCCAAAATTAAACCCGTGTTTTATTCATGTATTAATCCGCCTACCCCGGTTCCCCCGCCGCCGTGTCTCGTAGATGGGGAACCGACTTATTCGGTGAATCGTATTCTGGACTCGAGACGGACGGGACGAGGATTCCAGTACTTGGTGGACTGGGAAGGTTACGGTCCGGAGGAGAGGAGTTGGGTACCTGCTAGGGACATACTGGATCACTCCCTTATTGATGATTACAATCAGCAGGTAGGCCCTTCTGGGAACTCCAGGAGGCGTTCTTAGAGGGGGGGTTGGGGGTGGGGGTACTGTCTCCCCATCTCAGGGTTTTGCACTTTGTGGGTGAAGTCTGTGTGTTACGCGTCAGCACTGATTAGTTTGTGGGCGTCTCCGTTAATTGTCATCAGCAACAGCTGTCACTCATTACTCATCCCTATATATTGGCTTGTCTAGCGTCTTGTGTTTTTGAGAGCGTTGTTTCATTTTTGTGACCTATGTTTTGCTTTCTTGTGTGTTTCTGCGTTGGATGTCCGTGTCTCCCCGGAACCCCATCCACTCTACGCAACCCACCACCAAGCAACACCACTTACCTTCGGCTCGCTTCCCCGCAGTTCCTGTGTCACCCTCTCCTGCTGCCAACTCACCTCCGCCTTCCGGATTCGTCACTCATCGCCACCATCTTGAACTGTGCATTCCTCCCAGCATCATTTGTGTATCAGTATTGTCTTGTATCATTGTCTTCATTAAATTACATTAATCTCGCACTTGCTTCCTGCCACTCCTTCATCCAGTCGTTACAATATGTAAAACATGCAATAAATTAAACAATAAAAAATAATATTCAAATAATGGCCTAATTCAACACAAAGTACTCCTCTAAGTGTGTTATGGAAATAATATCAAATGCATATTTTATTTTTCTTCACTGATCTGCAGTCCTACTTTAGTGTTCAAATGAACATTTAGCTTGATATTACACTTGAGCTCTGATGATAATTATATCCCACCGTATGATGAATGTGACTGACTTAAACATCTTATTTGTCTTTAATTTGCAAATGCATTATCATTATATTATTTTATCTTCCTCCATTAGCTGAGAAGCACATGCTCTGCTAGCAGTTCCAAACAAACCAATCATTTTGTAGTCATCACACAGAACAACAATCTGCATAGTGATGCATAGTTCTGACTGAATAAATGTGTATTTCGCAGAATTAAACATATTTATAGCTTTGACAGCCATAATGTACAGGACAGAGAGAATGATTAGTAAGAAGAAAGGGCCTTTCAGTCAAAAGAATGTTGACCTCTTCTTTATACAGAGCTTGATTTTTCTTTTATGTTTTGTATAATAAGGCCATATTTTTTACACTACTGTAATTTGTAAAGTGACGAGCACTGCAAACACGGTCTCGTAGTAGTTACAGACACACAAGGGCCTGTGGGATTTGGCAGGACAGTGCCGTCTCCCACCAGTGACCTCCACTCTCAATTACACAGAGATTACCCAGCAGCCCCAGCCAAGACTTGTCAGCCTCTATAAATTTAGAGGCAGCACAATTATGCTCACTCCTGCCTGCTAACGCCATTAAACACTGCCTGCTCTCATACACACAGGAGGAGTGAGTGGAGAGTTGATACAGACGTCAGAGAAAGACAGACACAGACGGATACAGATGCAGCTTTGCTCACACTGCTGCTCAAGAACAACCAATTTGTTCTCCTACATCTGACGATACCATTGCTCTCCTACAGTAAAACACTCCTGGGTTCATGGCTTATGGTTAGATAATTGATATTTTACCATTAATGTGCCTGTAACATTTCTCAGACATATTTTTTCATTGACTCACCTTTTTCTTTGTTAATACATTTTCCTGGTGTTCACAGTTTATCAGTGCATGTTATTCTGGTGTGTGTGTGTGAGGGGGGGGGTTGTTTTCGTAATCTTCCATCAAAATGTAATGCCGTTTTCCACTCTGAAATGGGTTTTCTATTCTGCTGATGTAACCGAGGGAAAGATGATATTAACCTAACCTTTTCTCACCCAAAACATCCATTCAAACCCTGATGGATAAAATCAATTCAGCTTCACATAATTTCTCACAGAATATTCTCAAATATGGCACGTGACTAACAACATGTATACAGTTTCAAAATAATAATGTATAATAAATGTGTGTGTGTATATATACACACACACTCTCACACACACACACACACACACATATATACTTATATTCACTGAGGTGCTATCTATTAAGAATAATAATTTATTACATATTTAATACATATTTTGTAATTTATGTGAATTAAAAATAAAAACAAAATAAATGTTAAATTCATCAAGTGCCATCTTTGGCTCAGATCAATAAAAACTCAGCTTCTAAAACTCAGGTGTAGTCTCACACAGAATCTGGCAAACAGTCATAGCTGATAGTATAATGTGTATTTACATCAATTTTATTGGCCAATCAGCATCCAGGAGCAGAAATATCTGTTTTGTGAGTCACATTATTGTGAAAGCTGTTTCATGTTGACTATCAGTGTATGGATTATGTAATAAAACATTTGCCCACAGTAACACAGCGCATACAGTCGGTTCTCTAAAATGCTAATCGCAGCATAGTGATGCAGTCTGTGGTGTGATCTCTGTCTTTTTTCATCACTGATTGCTCCATGAACAAATCTTCTGTAAAGCGGCGTCTAATTAACCCCACAGCTGAGCGACTAGACCTCAAAGTCCTCATCTCAGTCCGACCACTGAGTAAAAGCTGACAAAACAGCAGTCAAAGTGAAGTGAGTCAGCCTGGGCTTCATTCATCTCTCCTTCCTTTGGCTGAGCATCAGTGTTCATAATGAGAACGCCCAGGACTGAGGAGAGTGAGTCAGGCCTGAGAGTGAGGAGTTGTAAAATTTGTATACTACAGTGTAATGCCTCTCATTGCAGGAAATGTCAAGACATTTACAGGGCTCATCTGTAAGGACTTTTTCTTTTGCTGTAGATCAGATTTTTAGATTTGTATTGACCTCAACACCAAATGATACATTGCTGATTAATAAAATGCATCATTATTAAAATGTTTTGTCATAAAGTGGAGTTTTTTTTTTTCAGTCACAGTAAATGACAGTTGCACGAACTCACTCAAAGTCCCTCACACTGATCCTCACACCGTATTTATGGTTCAAACTGGATTTATAGCTCAGCTGTCTTGTCTAATTACACAAAACACCATAAACGTATTACTTCCACAGCAGCATAGCAGTTTAAATGATTAGTTTATGTAAAAATGAAAATTCTGTCATCATTTACTCACACTAATATCAGAACAAAGCTGTATGACTTTATTAACTGCAAAATGGATTTCATTTGTGTAGGAAAATTAATAGATATTCTTTAGCATTTTTTTTCTCATTTGACAATGGCAGTCACTCATTTTGAAAGATTTGTTTTTAAATAGTTCATTTGATTGATATTTACTCAGTTCTAAACATTGTTTTGCTTAATTATTAATACTGCCGTTTAATCTATTGCTAATATTTTAATGAATACATACACTGTATAGGTTTTACAGCTAATGTTTATAGGGAAAAAAAAAAATACGTAAAGTTGAGTATATCTTTCTTTACTGAATTTTTAGTTATGCGGAACTAACCCTTAAATCTTCATTACTATTCAACAGACATTAATCTACATTATTCAATATTTATTATTTAATAATTTAATGCAATTTTATATATTTTCATTTTAACCTATTCCAGTTTTTCCCTCCCCACTGTAATTTTCTCCCTTCAACAGATTCAACACTTGTTGAATCTGTTGAATCTTGTCCATCTTTTTTCCTCACTTTATTCCAAAATGGATTCAGTCTGTGGCTGGACACTTTCCAGAACTCTAATATGCTTTATTTCAAGACATATTTCTTATTTTGAAAACAGCTACTCATGCTTGACGGTAAAGGTGCGGTCATTACAATAGGAATCCGCATGATTGGTAATTTTGCATGAGGGGAAAAAAATCCCCATGTGGTTTTGCAATCAGTTTGAGTTGGTCTTGTGGCTTTACTTTGACGTCCAACAGAAATCTGCTTGGTTTGAAAGTGTCTTCTGTGTGAGTTGTGCTTCAGTCATCACCACATTACTGACAGCAGACTATGAGCCATGGGCCAAATGTTGCTAATATGACCGCACATTAAGCATGATGCTGAATGGGCTTTATCTGGTTGGTGGCAAAGACAGAGCTTTGCTTTCGAGATATAAAAATAAACCACAAAATATTCTTCTAAAAGTTTTCAGATTTCTCCACAAGGCTTCTATAGCAAACTCCAGGAAAAGTCTTCAGATTTCTCGGAAGTGTCATTCCCTCTGGTCACTGTCCCAAAGCGACTGAATCTGTGAACTTCAGAGGAGACTATTGTTGTCTGGAGAGTTTCTGGCATGTCAGCCTTCGCTCTGCAACTCTTACTGCCCTCCTGGTCACTTCTTTGACAACCGCTGTTCTGGCTCAGTTATCCTAATTTGATTGGATGGTGTCTGGGTCAAGAAGGTTTATATAAACTAGAGAAACTACATTATCTGTTAGCATTCACATTTATCTCACTTGCAGCTGTTTATGTGGCATCTGACAATTTTTACTTCATGGAGCTACTGAAACTTGGTTGAGTGCAGCTAAAGTTTGATGAAAAATTACAAAGAAAAGACATATATTTAGAACATTCATCAGTGAGTCACTGCACAATAATAATAACCTGTTTTTGCTTGGTTTTAGTTTTTATTTCTTGTAATTGTGACTTTTGAATCTCAGAATTGAATTTGCATATTTTTTTCATGTAATTATGGTTTTATATCTTTTCAACTGTGACTTTAAATCTTAAAATGTTGACTTTATTTCTTGTAATTGCATTTGTGTGTGTGTGTGTGTGTAATTTCGACTGTATATATTGTTAACTGACTTTAAATCTTAAAATTGTGACTTTATTTCTTGTAATTGCATATTTTTTTCTTGTTTCTTATAATTCCGGCTTTTCAAATTTGAATCCCAGGATTGTGAATTTATTTCTTGAAACTGCATTTTTTTTATATATATAATTCCGGCTTTATATCATTTTAGCTGTGACTTTAAATCTTAAAATTGCGACTTTATTTATTTTATTGTAAATAATTTTTTGTAATTCTGGCTTTATATCTTAATAAAAATATTTATATATCGTTATTTCTTAGAATTTATTTCTTC
Source organism: Carassius carassius (assembly GCF_963082965.1). Taxonomy (NCBI): domain Eukaryota; kingdom Metazoa; phylum Chordata; class Actinopteri; order Cypriniformes; family Cyprinidae; genus Carassius; species Carassius carassius. Next base: position 3,241,595 of record NC_081796.1, on the reverse strand, counting down.
TTTGATTTTAAATCTCACAATTATGATATTATTTATTGTAACTGTGACTTTATATCTCACAACTCCAACTTTATTTCTTATAATTGTTGCTTAATATTTTCCAACTGTGACTTTACATCTTAATCTACTTTAGATCTCACACTTGTGAGACGGATTTCTTATTTTTATACCTCACAAATCAAATTTTATCTTCATATCTTTTCAAATGCGCTTCTACTCCTCATTCCCTGGTCTTATTGTGCAATGACTCTTGGGTGTGAGAAAAAAAAAAAAGTTGAAATGTGCTTAAATTTGAGACAAGAATAAAATTATTAATGTGTTACTTTCTGAAAGCAGCATATATAGGCCTAAATGCAATATTTAATCAAATATAACTGAACATTTGACATCATCAACTCTTTTTTAACACTATTCACTCTACAGGTGTAAGATATAAATGTGCCAGTATGTGTGTGTATAAGCGTAAGCATGATTGTGAGGTGTAATGTGATGCATAGCATCTTCCTCTTCACAGTTTTGCATCGTCAACAACACCCCATTATTCATAAGGTTATAGATGATGTTCTCTGAGCCATGGGCCATTAAATACACTCTGCTCTCTCTCTTTCTCTCTCTCTCACACACACACACACACACCCTCTCTCTCCTTTTTCTCCTGCACTGTGGCTCAGTAATGATGGCAGACATTAGCCTGCTGGCTTGTAGCACTTTCCGGAAGGATCACCCCGGGCTTCCGACAAAGAGGGCAGATTTTTAACAAGTCTAGCTCTTCCAGCAGCCTGCTGATGAGGACAGCCATTTGCTAGCAATACCTCCCTTACACCTATCACTGTCTCCCAACCTGACCGGCCGAGCTTAGCTGCAACTGCAGTCACGTACATTCACACTTACTCCCTCATGCTCTGTCGTTGTCAGCGAAACCCTTTTTTGAAACAACTGGATTCCATTATATCCATTGTAAGAAGAGTGTAGCAAGTGTAGACAGATTCCAAAAAAGTTGGGACACTGTACAAATTGTGAGTAAAAAAATAATGGAATAATTTACAAATATCATAAACTTATATTTTATTCACAATAGAATATAGATAACATAACAAATGTTGAACGTGAGACATTTTGAAATGTCATGACAGATATTGGCTCATTTTGGATTTCATGAGAGCTACACATTCCAAAAAAGTTGGGACAGGTAGCAATAAGAGGCTGGAAAAGTTAAATGTACATATAAGCAGTGTTGGGAAGGTTACTTTGGAAATGTAATAGGTTACAGATTACAAGTTACCCTGTTTAAAATGTAATAGTAGTGTAACTTTTTCAATTACTTTATTAAAGTAATGTAACTAATTACTTTTGAGTACTTTTTGATTACTTTTCTAAATTTGTGAAAATTAAAGAATAATAAATAAAAGCATATACATCAACTTAAATACAGTTATCTAATAAGCATGTGTCGTATTCTGTGTAATAAACTCCTGAAACATTGGTGTTTTTTTTTAAACTGCTGTCTCTTTGTATATGATATGATGATATTTTTCTCAAAATAAGTAAAATGCACATGAAGTGACAAAGAACAGTTCTAGAAATTATGTTTATGTGCTCGTGTACTTCTATATTGAGATGGCAGAGGTTGAAAACACTGCGAGCTTCAGTAGGCCTATGTGTAGTAAATGAAACCATGTCTTTGCCATTAATTTACAGGAGGGGCGGACTGGGAAAAAAATCAGACTGGAAAATTCAAACTCATACAAACAAATTCATGGACAAAACTATTTTTTGTATGGACCTGAGATAAAAAAATGTTTAAATGTTTAATTTGGTGACATGCAAAATAATTTAAAGTTCTCTCCTGAACAGCATCTTCACTTCCATTTTTCTCTTCAGTCTCTTTATTTTGCCCTGTTATCCATCTCTCTCATGACTTTGATTGAACTGATTGAACAAAACTATACTTTACAATACAATACTCTACAATACTACAATATCTTTATAGAAAAATCCTAATACTGTACACGAGTCATGTTTTTCCCTTACAAAAATTGACCATGCTTTTTTTAGCCTATATACAAGAACCTTGTTTTGTTTTGTTTTTTTGCAAATGGATTTGTATTTATTTTTAAATAACTCAATTTGTAAAATCATTTTAAATTTTTGGTTACCACAGTTAAACAATAGTAACTATTTTCTCTTTTTATAGTAATATATTAAAACGTTAATTTTCGTAAGGGTTGTGTTGTTGTCTATCCGTAGCTCCTCCTAAACCTATAAAAAAAATCTGATTGTTTTCAGCTAAATTACTACTGTAACATTACTACAGATAATAACGATGCCCTTTATATAGTATTTTGAGTGATGACTGATGAGCAACGTGCTGCTGCTTGATTAAATAAATAAAAAAACAAAGACAAAAAAGCATCTTTACAGATGAAACTGACCTGAAACCCTGAACAGTGTAGTTCTGCTTCTCTGCTCCAGCAGTCCACTCTCTCACTCTCTCTCTCCCTCTCTCTCTCTCTCTCTCTCTCTCTCTCTCTCTCTCTCTCTCTCTCTCTCTCTCTCTCTCTCTCTCTCTCTCTCTCTCTCTCTCATTGATTACTCTGAGTCTGATCCAAACCGTTTGGCGGAGGCGCGGAGAGCGCGCGAGTCATGACTAACACTTCATGACTTATTAGAGATTTAATTATCAAATGGCGGATTCGCAAATGATCGCTTTAGTACATTCGGCGTGCAAGTATACAATAATGATATTAAAATAGCGGGCAAAATCGGCTGCCATGCCACCGGGAATTGTCCCGGTTCTCCCGGTGTCCAGTCCGCACCTGATTTCCACAGACACCCAGAACGTGCAGGAGTCATATATTGCATATTTGGGGCTTAATATTCACAGACACTAGTCCATGTCATGTTTTGATTCAAGTGTACTGACCTACTTTTGATTTAGTCATCCAAAATGTGGCATATTCCGTCCGAGTTAGGCATTTCGTTTTTATGACTGGATTCTACGAACCAGACTTGTGTTTCCGCATCCCGGAAATTATTAGGGTGGTATGTCTCAGAATAGTCAGTGCAATTTGGGAAAGAAATCAGTTAAATCTGTATGTGGATGTGTGTAAATATTGAAATGTAATCCACTTTGTAATCGTTCAAAATTTCATAAGTAACTGTAATTTAATTACTCATTTTTTCTTAGTAACTGTAACTAATTACAGTTACATTAATTTTGTAATTAAATTACGTAACGCTGTTACATGTAACTAGAAAGGAGTTTCAAATTGCAAAGAGTTTGAAGTTATCATCCTCTACAGTGCATAATATCATCCAAAGATTCAGAGAATCTGGAACAATCTCTGTGTGTAAGGGTCAAGGCCAGAAAACCATCCTGGATGCCCGTGATCTTCTGGCCCTTAGACAGCACTGGATCACATACAGGAATGATACTGTAATGGAAATCACAACATGGGCTCAGAAATACTTCCAGAAAACATTGTCAGTGAACACAATCCACCGTGACATTCTCCGTTGCCTAAAACTCTATAGGTCAAAAAAGAAGCCATATCTAAACATGATCCAGAAGCGCAGGTGTTTTCTCTGGGCCAAGGCTCATTTAAAATGGACTGTGGCAAAGTGGAAAACTGTTCTGTGGTCAGACGAATCAAAATTTGAAGTTCTTTTTGGAAAAATGGGACACCATGTCATCCAGACTAAAGAGGACAAGGACAACCCAAGTTGTTATCAGTGCTCAGTTCAGAAGCATCTCTGATGGTATTGGGTTGCATGAGTGTGTGCGGCATGGGCAGCTTACACATCTGGAAAGGCACCATCAATGCTGAAAGGTATATCCAAGTTCTAGAACAACATATGCTCCCATCCAGACGTTGTCTCTTTCAGGGAAGGCCTTGCACTTTCCAACATGACAATGCCAGACCACATACTGCATCAATTACAACATCATGGCTGTGTAGAAGAAGGATCCGGGTACTGAAATGGCCCGCCTGCAGTCCAGATCTTTCACCCATAGAAAACATTTGGTGCATCATAAAGAGGAAGATGCGTCAAAGAAGACCTAGGACAGTTGAGCAACTAGAAGCCTGTATTAGACAAGAATGGGACAACATTCCTATTCCTGAACTTGAGCAACTTGTCTCCTCAGTCCCCAGATGTTTGCAGACTGTTATAAAAACAGTCATCCCTCTGGATGGCACACAGTGGTAAATATGGCCTTGTCCCAACTTTGTTTTAGATGTTTTGATACCATGAAATTTAAAATCAACTTATTTTTCCCTGAAAATGATACATTTTCTCAGTTTAGACATTTGATACGTCATCTATATATATATATATATATATATATATACGGCCTCAGAAAGCTAGTCTCGTCATTGCAGCCGATGCTGATCCTCTCAAATGTGATACTACTACAGATGGCGTCACATATCCCATAATCAAACCTCACAATAACCCACCAGCCAGCCGAACATCACATATATCAGCACTGTATCATACCACAGAGAGTGCTTTGAAGAGCTCAGTCGAGCTAAATCCGGCAGTTCTCCATCAGGTCTCCTGTCCACAGCTGTCATATATATTGACAGCCCTGTCAACTTTCCAAATTATTTCTGCTTGTTTACACCTGACAGCGTTACGTGCCGATAAATGCAGATTTGTGTTGGATTATAGTGGCCATCTGGTTAGATTTGTTATTTATGTCAGACAAACAACTCCACGGTGAAAGAGAGTAAAGGAGAGAGAGTGTGACTTTTACTTTCTTAGTTCTTAGTCTAAAATAAATTAACAGAAAAATTGCATTTATAGTTATTTATTTTATTTTATTTTAGGTTTTTATTACCTATTTAGCTCAATTGCACATCTTTAAAAATATATATTTTATTTTATAATGTGCACATTTCCTCTGTATTTATTAGTATTATTTGTTTTCATCATTTGCATACAGTTCACTCAAAATATCTTTGCTATCCATAATATTATTATCTTTTTATTGGTTTTATGTTTTTCATCTTCAAAGATCAAGCACCGTTTACAAGCCAAAACAGTCTAAGACAGATCTAAACAAATCTTTGTGTGTATTCTGATGTGAGACAACAATAGTACATTGCAAATAGCATTTGACAACAATGCTTGATTGTTTTTATGGATCGTGGACTCGTATTTTAAACACAAAGATTTTCGGTTCACAAGACATTTACAGAAGGACTTGGGAGTGCTGTGAATTACTTGTGAATTATTGTACGTTTTAATCCGCTGTTTGGACTCTCATTCTGATGGCACCTATTCACTGCAGAGGATCCATTGGTGAGCAAGTGATGTAATGCTACATTTGAATAAATAGCAGCATGAATAAATAATTTCTGTCATGCCATCAATGCACACAATTGAACTGAAAGAGAGCATTTCTTTACTAAACATTTGCATTGCCTCCTTGTCCTCTCAATACTGAAAGCTCCCAGTGACATTTTAATTCTTTAAATATACTGCTGCACAGTTGGAAAAGATCATGATTTGAATGGCAGGTGCTACAAATCATCAGAAATCTTTATTGCTGGACAGCTTCCATGCAATACCTTGACATTTCTGAGGGATATAGACATCTATCATATAATGGACGAAAAAGTTCAATGTGAATGTGGCATTTGGCCCTTTTTAACATTCAGAAGAATATTTCACTGCACATATTCTTATAAAAATGTAACTCGCCTCTTCTTTAACAGTCTAAGTTAAAACATTAAGATTGTATTTGTTAATGAGGCCAACACAGCCTTGAAAAACTTCAACAAACATGTTTCCATAAACATTTTTGGAAACAGAATAAATTATAGACACACCTGAATCTTTCAAGCTATCTCAAGCAGAGGATGTGTGTGTCACAAATAAATCTAAAACACGCTGCTGTATCTCAGCTTACTATAAATGACTTCCCACCTTTGGGTTTTACATTTCAGTCGTTTTGCAGTAAAGGTTTCCATACAACCAATATATACTGCAACAAATAGCATGTAGAATTTACCTACTGTCAGCAGATATAACCTTGAATTACAGCACAAGTGATGTGCTGATAAATACATTGGGCTGTTCAAAGGTGTATTGGTTTATGCAATGATTTTGCTCTTTTGGTTTCATTCGTTGCCTTCGCTTACATGGCAATATAGAGACTTTAGCTTTTTATTAGCGACTTTAACTTTTAGTAGCGCTCACTAAGGCAAACATCACTATAGAAGTTTAGAAGTTTGCAAAGCAAAAGTATTAAGAAATTTGTTGGATGATTAATGGACTAGTCACCCATCCTGACCCAACCCTTATAACTGAAAGTGCACTGAAAATCCCGCACAGCTCCCAAGCTACGTTATTACATTTGTAGGAACATGCATTAAATACACCTTCACAAAGATAACAGGGTTGATGGTAAAAGAGTAGACCGTTTTACAATTTAATTTGATATTACAAGCCTTGTGTTCATGGTTGTGAAACTATAAAGTACTTACTAGAAAGAGAGTTTAACGCTTATTGCTTATTCACTTATAAATGATCAGTTTTTTACTATACAAAATGATGGCAACAGAACAGATTGATGGTAACAGAATTGACATTTTGCTACTTAATTTGTATGGTGTGAAAATATTAAGTACATTTTGAAAAGGGAATTTAATGCTGACATTTTAATTCAGTTCACTTTTATATTATCTGTTGTTTATTTTACAAAAAAACAGGGTAACAGGGTGGACCGTTTAAATGGACATTTTTGGAAAATAGAATTTAATGATTATATTTGAACATTCACTTACGTTATCAGCTGTTTACTTTACAAAATGATGGTAACAGGGTTAATGGTAACAGTGTGGACAGTTATACCATTTAAACTGACTTGAAAACACAAAAATTAAGGTAACAGTTGACTAATTAGACTTTCCCCAACTGAGAATCATAAAAACCAAAACAAGATGACTTAGACTTGTCCTTGAAAACTTCACTTCCTTAAAAAAAAAAAAAAAAAAAAAAAATTGATGATGCCATAATGAGAAATCCATAATGACATGATTGATTTATCTTAAAATTTTAAATATCTGCTATTTATGCTAAGGGGGAAAAAATGCATCCGTATGATAAAAATTAGAGGGCAGCGTGTTTAGGAAACACACAGTTGGATTCTTGGATATGTACTGTTTTGCAGAATGAGAAACCACTCAGTCACATATAAAAATCGAGTCATTTTTGAAGGAAAGCCCTGCTGTGTTATTGTCATAAGTAAAACATTGACCACAAAGGAAAAGCATTAAGTTTCAGATGGCTCTTTGAGGGCACGTCTGATGCCAGAATCTTCCTCACCACACTGAAGAAGAGCATGATGGGAGACATGCTGCCAATCTCATCATATTACCAGCTCTCAAAACTGCCAGAGTCAGCAGTACCACAGAAAAAAAATGAGAGAAAATGATTAGGACAATATTGTGAATGTGACATTTCTGATGGACGGAGATGGTTGGAGGCTAGATGAGCTGTGATTGGCTGTCATCTCACTGTAATTAGTGATTTGAAGTTGGTGAACAGGTTAAAGTATTGACGTCTCTCTTGCCCTTTCCCTCCCTCTCTCTCTCTCTCTCTCTCTCTCTCTCTCTCTCTCTCTCTCTCTTTCACTCTGGTTGTAGAAAGTATGAAGCAGAGCTTACAGGCATTGACGCAACTGCAGCAAAATGATCATAAAGAGGAAATTAGCTGCAGGACACACACACACACACGCACACAATACATTACGGCTACTTAGAAAAGTACTTCTGCAGCTACAATACACTTACACTGTGAAAATCACAAACTATTCTAGAAACTATTCAACTAAAATATTTGTTTTCGAAGAAACGCGTGCACAAACATAGATCTGGACTGAATCAAATTAGAAAAAGAGGAAAACAAACACCAATCTCTTTTAATTTCTAACTGCCGTATGGGCTATTACACCTCTGCAGCACCTCATGATGTCATCTTGTCTACGAATGTCATTAGGAGAAGGAGAGGGAAAAGGTTGCTATTTAAAAAAGATTAAGATCAGGGACAGAGATTAATGTTTGCGGCTCTTTTTACGCACTGCAGGTCCTTGTTGTATCATTTAACACACACACACACACACACACACACACACACATACAGTCTTTTCCAGTAGAGGGGACTTGGGACAGTCAGACCGCTGTGCCCGCAGGTGAACTTCTCATCCTATTTAAACATTAATTATTGATGTCACAGGGCAAGGAAACAGGAAAAGGGCAATCAGAGCATAGCCTCTGCAGTCTGCAAAAGCAGACCTGCTCAGGATTAGTTGTGCCATATCAACTGCATTCAGGGAAAATCAAGTGGATCATTCTGTGGTTTGTGAATGGATACTGGAAGAGAGAGATAATGAGTTTGAAGAGTTCAACGAACACGGGCCAATGTGAAATGGAGCCTAATACTGGAGAGTTCAAAACTGAGCCATTAGGCATCGTTGACCTCTGCTCCTCTGTCAATAGATGAACGCCGCACTGCCAACAACCCCGCGCAATAACATTAGTGTTCTCTCCTGTGAAAGCTATTAGCTCTCAGAATGATGGCAAAGACTGACAAATACAAATTAACTAAATGAATGACAGAACACAGCAACTTCCTAAAGTCTTCATGTTGTATTAACAGCTGCATTAAAATAAATAAATAAATACAATAAATTAGCATCCATTCTGTGATGAGGAATAGACTTTTGGACACATTAAATAATTTAATTAAATCTAACTGTACTGTATGTTGGCATTTTAACTCACAATTTAACTCATTTATATTGTTTTAAAGATTTTTTTTTTTTAAATATCTTTAACTGAAAAAAGGTAAAAATACTAATTTAAAAAACAAGAAAAAAAATACTTATTAGGAATAGGACTTCTTTGCACTGAAAACATATTTTATAAATTACTTTCTGTATTTGTATCCTCATTCTTTTAGAATGCTTGTACATCCACAATATCTGTAACGAGGAGTCAGAGGCGTTCGGATCCATGTGTAGAATTTTATTAAGAGAATGGTCATACAGGCAGAAATCAGGAACGGCGTCAAGGTGTGTTAGGGATATCCAGAATCATTAACGTTTACAAGCAGAGATCAGGGCAGGCAGCAGAGAATCAAAGTCGCTTTTTTAACAATCCAAGATGAAACACAGGAACAACAAACACTAGGAAAAACAATCAGAAATGTCAGGCAGGCTAAACAAGACCTCGAAATGTGGTGGAGTGAGTGTGCTGCTTATATTTGTGTGTAAATGAGGTGCAGGTGTGGCAAGGAGATTGGCTAATGAATGAGGTGCAGGTTTGGCAAGGTGATTGTGATGCAGTGACTCATGGGGAATGTAGTTCGGGTGTGGTGCAACAGTATGAGAGGTGCTAGTGCCCAAGTGACATCTGGTGGTTGATGGGTGGAATGGTCCTGAGTGGAGTGCCCTCTACTGAAGTTCATGGGCACTCCATCTAATGATCGTGACATAGCCACCCCCCAAAGGAGCGGCTTCCAGACACTCAAAACAATCTAGGAGGGCGGTGGAGCGGAGGCGGAACAGGGGGAGGGATGGAGGGGCAGGTCCATGAGGAAGTGCAATGGTCGGGGACCTGGGCAAAGCAGGCGGAACTGGAGCCCTTCTTGGGCCTAACATGGAGATCATGAGCCTTTCATGGACCTGACATTGGAAACAGGGGCCCTTCCTGGGCTTAACTCGGGAACAGTGGGCCGCCATGGGCTTAACTCGGGAACAGTGCTTAACTCGGGAACAGGGGCCCACCGTGGGCTTAACTCGGGAACAGGGGCCCACCGTGGGCTTAACTCGGGAACAGGGGCCCACCGTGGGCTTAACTCGGGAACAGGGGCCCACCATGCGCTTAACTCTAGAACAGGGGCCCACCGTGGGCTTAACTCGGGAACAGGGGCCCGCCATGGGCTTAACTCGGGAACAGGGCTCAACTCGGGAACAGGGGCCCGCCATGGGCTTAACTCGGGAACAGGGCCCGCCATGGGCCTAATTCGAGAACAGGGTTCAACTCGGGAACAGGGGCCCGCCATGGGTTTAACTCGGGAACAGGGCTCAACTCGAGAACAGACACCCGCCGTGGGCTTAACTCGGGAACAGGGGCCCGCCATGGGCTTAACTCAGGAACAGGGCCCGCCGTGGACCTAACTCGGGAACAGAGGACCACCATAGCCGAGAAGACGGGACAGAAGCCCACTAGGGCGGAGCAGAGGACCACCACAGCCGAGAAGACAGGACAGAAGCCCACCAGGGCGGAGCAGAGGACCACCACAGCCGAGAAGACGAGACAGAAGCCCACCAAGGCGGTGCAGAGGACCACCACAGCCAAGCAGACGGGACAGAAGCCCACCAGGGCGGAGCAGAGGACCACCACAGTGGAGTCGATGGCACAGGAGAGCAAGTCTGGTCAGGTGGGACTGAAACAGAGAACATAAACAGGTTAATAGCGGCCTCCGTGGCCGTGATGAGATGGTAGCTGGCCTCCGTGGCCATGACAGGGCAGGCGGTGAGTTCATGGAGGATCTCCGTGGCCGTGGCCATGACAGGACAGACAGAGAGTTGGTGGATGGCCTCTGTAGCCATGACCGGAACGAATGAGAGCTCATAGATAGCCTCCATGGTTGTGACAGGATAGGATGAGAGCTCTGGAAGTGCGGCTGAGATGTGACAGTGCACTGGAAGTTCGGCTGGGACGTGACGAGGCTCTGGGGGTTCGGCTGAGATGTGACGAGGCTCTGGGAGATCCGTGGTGATTTGACTGGGTTCATGAAGATCGTTGGTGACTTGACTTAGTTCATGAAGATCGTTGGTGACTTGACTTTGCTCATGAAGATCGTTGGTAACTTGACTTTGCTCATGAAGATCATTGGTGACTTGACTTTGCTCATGACGATCGTTGGTGACTTGACTTTGCTCATGAAGATCAACTGTGACTTGACTTGGCTCATGAAGATCGTTGGTGACTTGACTTGGTTCCTGAAGACCAACTGTGACTTGACTTGGTTCCTGAAGACCAACTGTGACTTGACTTGGTTCCTGAAGACCAACTGTGACTTGACTTGGTTTCTGAAGACCAACTGTGACTTGACTTGGTTCCTGAAGATCAACTGTGACCTGACTTGGTTCCTGAAGATCAACTGTGACCTGACTTGGCTCATGAAGATCAACTGTGACCTGACTTGACTCAAGAAGTTTAACGGTGGTTATACTTGACTCATGGGGGTTAATGGTGACTTGACCTGATTCTGGATGGTCAGCGGTGACTTGACCTAACTCTGGACGGTTAGTGTTGACCTGACTAGACTCTGGGAGATCAACGGGGACCTGATCATCGGGGACCTGACTTAATTCTGGACAGTCGACGGGGACCTGACCTGACTAGGGAGAGTCGTCGGGGACCTGACCTGACTCTGGACAGTCGATGGGGACCTGACCTGACTCTGGACAGTCGACGGGGACCTGACTTGACTCCAGACAGTCGACGGGGACCTGACTTGAATCCGGACAGCTGACGGGGACCTGACTTGACTCCGGAAGATCAACTGTGACTGCCCTATTGTGCAGCGGTGCTGGGCTGGTCGCCATCTTGTGCAGCGGCGCTGGGCTGGCGGCCATCTTGTGCGGCGGCGCTGGGCCAGCAGCCATCTTGTCATCCACAACACACAATAAATGCAGAGCCACATTATTGAAGTGCCAGATCTATATAACTTTCAAGTGTCCCGTGAGGTTTGTGCAATGGCATGAGTGAGCCGAGCGGCTCAGATAGGCCACCACGAAAAAATATCATCAGACATATCTCGTCCATGATAGATAAATGGGCCAGCTCAACAAAGTCCCTCATATAGTCCTCGATGGGCTGAATTCCTTGACTTAGACACATAATTTGGGCTACTGGGTTCATGACTGACCTGGATGTACTCATTAAGGCTGCTGGATCCTGGGTTGGCGAAGTCTTCTGTAACGAGGAGTCAGAGGCGTTCGGATCCATGTGCAGAATTTTATTAAGAGAATGGTCATACAGGCAGAAATCAGGAACGGCGCCAGGTGTGTTAGGGATATGCAGAATCATTAACGTTTACAAGCAGAGATCAGGGCAGGCAGCAGATAATCAGAGTCGGTTTAAACAATCCAAGATGATACACGGGAACAACAAACACTAGGAAAAAACGCTCGGAAATGTCAGGCAAGCTAAACAAGACTTCGCAATGTGGTGGAGTGAGTGTGCTGCTTATTTTTGTGTGTAAATGAGGTGCAGGTGTGGCAAGGAGATTGGCTAATGAATGAGGTGAAGGTGTGGCAAGGTGATTGTGATGCAGTGACTCATGGGGAATGTAGTTCGGGTGTGGTGCAACAGTATGAGAGGTGCTAGTGTCCAAGTGACATCTGGTGGTTGATGGGTGGAATGGTCCTGAGTGGAGTGCCCTCTACTGAAGTTCATGGGCACTCCATCTAATGATCGTGACAATAACATTGAGGTCACCTAAAAAAAATAAAAATAAATTTAAATTAAAAAAGGTAATAATAATGAATGAATGCATGAATTAATGCATGAATAAATAAATACATAAATGAATAACGTTTATTAAACACTCTGAAAAAAAATTATAATACCTACATTTTTGTATTTTTTTTTATAGTACATTTCACAGTAAGTAAAATATTTTGATATATTTTTCATATTTGGTGTTGTGCTACTGGAATGCTTATCTAGTGATGGGTTCTGATTCTGCATCTGACACTTTGGACTTCTTACTTTGGATGTGTGAACTTGTCCACCACTGTGACCTTCTCCACTAGGTCTCCTCCTATGCTGCGCACCAGGTCATAGAAGTCATTTTCTGTGTAACCTTTGGCCGGCAGCCAAAAAGAAATGTCACTGAAGAGCGGTGGGTACTTACTGAGAGGCCACGAAAAAAAAGAGAGAGAAGAAGAAGAAATCCATTTGTACACAATACATCAATGCAAATAAAAACGGATGCATATACAACCCGAATTCCGGAAAAGTTGGGACGTTTTTTAAATTTTAATAAAATGAAAACTAAAGGAATTTCAAATCACATGAGCCAATATTTTATTCACAATAGAACATAGATAACGTAGCAAATGTTTAAACTGAGAAATTTTACACTTTTATCCACTTAATTAGCTCATTTAAAATTTAATGCCTGCTACAGGTCTCAAAAAAGTTGGCACGGGGGCAACAAATGGCTAAAAAAGCAAGCAGTTTTGAAAAGATTCAGCTGGGAGAACATCTAGTGATTAATTAAGTTAATTGATATCAGGTCTGTAACATGATTAGCTATAAAAGCTTTGTCTTAGAGAAGCAGAGTCTCTCAGAAGTAAAGATGGGCAGAGGCTCTCCAATCTGTGAAAGACTGCGTAAAAAAATTGTGGAAAACTTTAAAAACAATGTTCCTCAACGTCAAATTGCAAAGGCTTTGCAAATCTCATCATCTACAGTGCATAACATCATCAAAAGATTCAGAGAAACTGGAGAAATCTCTGTGCGTAAGGGACAAGGCCGGAGACCTTTATTGGATGCCCGTGGTCTTCGGGCTCTCAGACGACACTGCATCACTCATCGGCATGATTGGTCAATGACATTACTAAATGGGCCCAGGAATACTTTCAGAAACCACTGTCGGTAAACACAATCCGCCGTGCCATCAGCAGATGCCAACTAAAGCTCTATCATGCAAAAAGGAAGCCATATGTGAACATGGTCCAGAAGCGCCGTCGTGTCCTGTGGGCCAAGGCTCATTTAAAATGGACTATTTCAAAGTGGAATAGTGTTTTATGGTCAGACGAGTCCAAATTTGACATTCTTGTTGGAAATCACGGACGCCGTGTCCTCCAGGCTAAAGAGGAGGGAGACCTTCCAGCATGTTATCAGCGTTCAGTTCAAAAGCCAGCATCTCTGATGGTATGGGGGTGCATAAGTGCATACGGTATGGGCAGCTTGCATGTTTTGGAAGGCTCTGTGAATGCTGAAAGGTATATAAAGGTTTTAGAGCAACATATGCTTCCCTCCAAACAACGTCTATTTCAGGGAAGGCCTTGTTTATTTCAGCAGGACAATGCAAAACCACATACTGCAGCTATAACAACAGCATGGCTTCGTCGTAGAAAAGTCCAGGTGCTAACCTGGCCTGCCTGCAGTCCAGATCTTTCACCTATAGAGAACATTTGGTGCATCATTAAACGAAAAATACGTCAAAGACGACCACGAACTCTTCAGCAGCTGGAAATCTATATAAGGCAAGAATGGGACCAAATTCCAACAGCAAAACTCCAGCAACTCATAGCCTCAATGCCCAGACGTCTTCAAACTGTTTTGAAAAGAAAAGGAGATGCTACTCCTAAAAATAAATTGTAAACTTTCTCAGTTTAAACATTTTCTATGTTATCTATGTTCTATTGTGAATAAAATATTGGCTCATGTGATTTGAAAGTCTTTTAGTTTTCATTTTATTAAAATTTAAAAATCGTCCCAACTTTTCCGGAATTCAGGTTGTATATATATATATATGTCTATGTGTGTGTGTGTGTGTGTGTGTGAGTGTGTGTGTGTGTGTGTGTGTGTGTGTGTGTGTATTTTATGTTGCTTATCCAAATACCTCACTATTTCAAGCACTAATCACAAACATCTCAACACACACACACACACAGGAGGATGTTGGTGTGAGCGAGGTGTCTCTTCAGCCGGAGGTTAAATCTACAGTCACACCCTGAGGCCATCATACCTACAAGGGCTAGTATCCTCACAACAGCAGGCATCTCCTGGCTCTCAGAAAACCTTGAACACTCATGAAATACTGGTGCAGCAGAAACAACAGAAAAGCTGTGTGGTAAAACTTCAGCTACCTCAATCCAACCTCCTTTCTGCAGGTAAATGTGTTTACGTCATTATTATTCACCAGTTCTACTCTATTTGCAGAGTAAATTTCCAAGAGTATGAAGCAAAAACGTACAATATGTACAGTATAAAAACTATATAACTGAACATTTGAATAGAGTAAAGGCCATTTGGTTAACAGTCTATTCAGCAGTCTATTTGGTTAGTGGTAGTATTATGTTAATTTAGCAAACAAAACAAAACAATACAAATAAAAACATTAAAAGTTTAATTTCACAATCTATAGTATTATATATTGTATGATATATAACCCTAATTTAAAAAGACACTAATGAATGTATTTTTTAAGCCAATAGAATAGCTTTGGGGTCTTTCTGGGATGGGATGCTCATGACACAGCAATTTCATAAACCGCATAAATCCACTCAATGCTGTGCGTCATATTGATTTTATCAGTTAAGGGGATTTTTTTCCTCAGCTGAAAATGCATTTTCATCCAGGCTAAGGTTCTCCCGCTTTTAAAAAGCCACCAAGCTGATTTTCATTGTTCAGGCTGGTCTGGTTTGGTGGTTTTAGAAAGCTTTTAGAAACTTGTCAGCTGATCAGGGGTGTGTCTCTTCTAGAACAACAGTATGATGCATGGTTGGAGAAATTAACTAGCTAGTCATGACTGTGTCCTGAAACTGTAGTAATGTATATCATTAACTGTTGTTAATGTTGTCAACTGAAGATTAAATAATCTATTGTGAATAATGGAAATTGCATTTGCTGTTTAAATGGGTCTTATTATGCTTTTTCACTTTTTGAATTTTTGTCAGTGTGTATGTTTGGGCATAAAAAAGATCTACAAAGTTACAAATCTCAAAGTCCACTCCAAAGGGAGATATTTCCTTTTTTTTTTTAAATCCCTTTTTAAGAACTACAAAGAACGACTAGTTTGGACTTTACATTTTTCAGGGTATATACAGGAATCATGGAGTTAAATGTAATTCCTTTTAAGACCTTTTTAAGACTCTTTCCATAAATTTTAAGACCTCATCGCCATTACAAGTTTTAACCGGTTACATCGGCGACACTTTAACTTACACTTGATTGTAAGATAGCACAACTAAACAGACTTACTTTGTGATAACTCTTTATCAATACAACATAATTCAGAAGGGGGTAATGAAGCACAAGATAATTGAGTGACTTACCAATACAACCCAAGAAACGTCTCGGTTACATATGGTAAACCTCGTTCTCTGAGTTTGAACTTGAGTTTTTATATCAACTTGCCTTGTGTGCAAATTAAATGTTTGTAAAATGCTCAGTGTGTTGATTATTAAATAAATTAGATTAATTTGTTTTATTTTTTTTAGCTAGGGTTTCGATTTTGGGCTAACTAAAAACTTTAATTATGTATCAACTTGAAGCTCTAATTTTAGGTTAATGATGCTTCAGGGAAAACAATATGCCCTTAAAATCTTATCTTATCATATCATATCATATCTTAGTCATATCTTAATGTGCTTGATGTGAATGTAAATGCAGTACAGAGATCGTGTAAGCATGCCGTTAGTGTTTGTGAGGTTATTAAAGTGAGGACCTGCATTGTGCTTCTTGTTCTGGTGTGTGTGTGTGTGTGTGTGTGTGTGTGTGTGTGTTGTACAGCATGTCTTATTGTGTTATAGTGTGCACTTGTGTGTATGTTGTGCTTGTTGCTCTCACAGGACACGACAAAACACACAAGGGCGGATGAAAGCACTGACCCCTCGGTCATACCTCATTACCAGCGCAGAGAGAGAGACAGACAGAGAGACTGATAGAGCATCAGGCAAACTGACAAGCAAATCTCTCTCTCTCTCTCTCTCTCTCTCTCTCTCTCTCTCTGAGTAATGGACAGTGGGCAGAGAGGGAGATGGGCTGAGAAATGACCTACAGCCAGAGAGCACAGGTAATCACTCGCACACACATTCCCTGCAGGACAACCATCCAGCCTGCCTGCTGCTACACACACACACACACACACACACACACACACACACACACACACACACACACACACACACTCTCATCTACAGGAGGCCATGTTCAGTGTCAAACCTTTAACAGACCAAGGTCCCTCAACAATATACTGGCCATGTGAGACCTACAGGAGGTCACATGTGCAGAGAAGATCACATACTGTCCTCATAACACATCTCAAATGGTCTGTGTGCAACAGTTTCACTGCTAATTAACAGGCATTCATGTGATTAATGTGCTACAGCAATGAAGGAAAAAAAAAAAAAAGGTTTTCAGTGCTTTTGTTCAATGTTTGTGTTAAAACACTCCTGACATATTTAGATTGCCCGTGTCAAACGACACTGGCTCAACCAATGGCATGAGTCGGGGGAGGGGCTGAATGTTTGTCTGACCAATAGCAGATCTGGAGTGTTTGTGAAACCTGTTAGAAAACAAATAACAACTGATTTTTTTTTTTTTTTTTTGCTGAAACTAAAGCACACTTCACTTTTAAGTGGATTTTTTTCTGGATCAGAAAGTTTATCTGCTCTGCTGACCATTTTTGATAGAGTTTCAATAACTCAGTCAGTACAAATACACTACTGTTCAAAAGTTTAGGGTGAGTATGTTTTATGTATTTATTTATTGTACAGAATCAAATACTTTTTTTTATTCAGCAAGAAGGCATTAATTTTGCTCAAATGTGACAGTAAAAACATTTAAAACATTACAAAAGATTTTCAGTTTTAAATAAACGCTGTACTTTTGAACTTTCTGTTCTTTAAATACTCCAGAGAAATGAAATGCATTACAGTTTTCATCCTTTTTTTATTTTATTTTTCTCAGCATTGATAATAATCAGAAATATTTATTGAGAAATGATGATTTCTGCATCATGTGGCACTGAGGACTGGAGTAATGATGGTGAAAATTCAGCTTTGCAACACAAGAATAAATTAAAGTTTAAAATATATTCAAATACAATTCAGTTCTTTTAAATTCTAATAATATTTCACAATATTCACATTATTATACGTAAATACCAAGATGCCTGATCATCTGGAAAACCAGGTTTAATGGGATTCTCATTTTACCAGCAACTGCATGTTTTATCTTTCTGCTGCTCTATTATAAGTTCCATATACTTAGAAACAGCATTATTACCAGCTCAACATCTATCTAGACGGCTGATTTTGGAAACAACATGCACACGTGCTTTTGTCATACTGGTTGCACCTAAGTGGTACAAAAACAAATCATCATCACATTGATTCAGACGTCAGTGAATTCAGTGATAGTGTTTTCAGAACAGCTGTTTTGATTCAGCTTGCAAAGCTGTGGTCATCACGGTCTGTGTGCTTGCAGTTATGCTTATGACTGACTATTATGGGATAGCATACTGAGTGTGTTCATTTGACCCTAAGAATAATAACAATGAGAAAAAAAAGATAGAGAGGTCGATGCAGAAAGAGAGATGCATCGGCACTGCAAACCTTAGTGACATCACAAGAGAAATTCACACTGGGAAAAATGATCAACCTGTTGAGATCTGCTCAGCTGAGCCTGGATCCTTTTATATGCTGCTGAATTAAACATTAATGAACAGAATGAAACTGAAAGCCTTGCACCCAAACTCTTGACACTGGCTGAATCAGAAGATGATATCTCAGGTTTCTTGGTCAAACAGAGCGATATATTGAAAGCGAAACTGAATGGTAGTGATAACACTCTTTTGGAAGTCAACCAACAAATGTTTTACTTATGGCTTTTACCGCACAAGAACTGAGACTAGAGATGTAAGATGTTTTTGATATCTATTATTTTGTGAAAACCTGGACAAACTTTCTTTCTTTCTTTGAAATATATAATTGTTTTGTTACATTATAAATGTTTTATTATTATTATTATTATTTTCTATCACTTTAAATAAATAAATAAATATCAACCAAACAAATAAATAAATAAATTGAATAGTAGCGCTTCAGTTTCCCAATATATTAGAATGATTTGAAGGATCATGTGACATGGACTTTGCCATCGCAGAATAAGAAAAAAAAGGAAAAAAGAAAAATACATTTAAATAAAAAAACAGTCATTTTAAATTGTAATAATAATGAAATATGACTGTTTTCACTGTATTTTTGAACAAATAAATGCAGCCTTGGTGAGCAGAAGATGCTAAAAAACAAAAAAAAAACATAAAACGAATGAACTTTTGACCGGTAGAGTAGAAAAATGATTATTAAAATGTTATAGTAATTGTGAACTATAACTAATTAACCATGTAATTGTGAACATGGTTACTAGGTGAGATCTTTATTTTAGAGAAAAGCTGTAAATCTTACCTGGAAGGTGACGGGCTGATAGATGTCAGATAGGTGGAACTGCTTCAGCAAGCATTCATTCTCGCAGCAGAAAAGTCAGATATCAGGGATGCCGAACAGAACCATGGCCAGCCTCTCCAGCCCCAGACCAAACGCCCAGCCCATCTTATTCCCAGCACCAGCTGCAGAAGAACAGAACAACTGAGTGGAAAAACTACTCATTTTATTAGTTGCTCCTCAGAGTGAGACATTCTGTCATGAGAAGACAAATGCTTCAACAAGGATGAATGCAACTAGTCAAAACAAATCCACGCAAATCCAAATCCTTGACGTTCTTCTGTTGTGTTGCAGCGTATAAATATTAAACCCTTTAAGTCAACCTGAAAGCAAAACCCACCTTTCAAGGAACATTTTTGATTATATTGTGCATGATTCATCGGTTCATGTCATTCCAAATAAAAACTAAAATGCTCCATAATCTCTCCTGAAAACACAATAACCTTCACCTCTACTTTGGCTCCTCTCCATTTTACACTTATTTTTCACCAGCCAATCAATTCCCAAATATATTGCTTGTCAATGAATATTCAGCTTCACTCATTCAAACATTAGATGAAGTCATATTCGTTAAAATGAGTTAAAATGGCATGCGAACAGTGTTGGGTATAATGCTTACTAAATTAATTACTTTTCCCTTGAACCATGTTTTTAATGTAAACTTCTCTCTTTAAATACTTTGGTCAGTTCAAAAATAATTAGTAATAAATACAGTAATTGATAAAGTAATTGAATTACAATGCTGAAGATGTAATTTGTAGTTCGTAATTCATTACCTTTTTAGAGTAACTGCAAATGACATTTCACGGTGACTTCAACTCATACGACAGCATTAAGTGCCTCTAATTGTGTTTTACCTTTATGCATTTAGCAGATACTTTTATCCGAAGCAATTTTTCAAGCAATCAACAATATTTGCGATATACAATGCCATGTTTATTAATGAACAGATTACAAAGCAAGCATGAGAAGAGGAGTAAGTCAGGCTGTGTGGCTCTCAGGCAATCAGTCCTGGAAGTAGTGCTGCTATTTCTGATGTGATTATAGTCATTATGAATTTTTATTTGCTTGGCAACCTTATATGACCTATGGTGAGTGGAAGAGGGGAACAAACCTTCCTGTCTTTCTCTCTCTCTCTCTCTCTCTCTCTCTCTCTCTCTCTCTCTCTCTCTCTCTCCCTCTCTCTCTCTCTCTCTCTCTCTCCCTCTCTCTCTCTCTCTCTCTCTCTCTCTCGCGTCACTGATTAACCCAGTGAGGCATTCCTTAAGATGTGAGGGAAATGTGCTTTATATGTTAATGAAGGGAATGCTCAGGGGTCAAAGTGCTCAGCCATACGAGACACAAACCGGAATAAATATACCTTTACAAGTACAAATCAATCAACTCTCCCTTCCTTACCCAAGTGGAGACATTAACGAATCTGACCTCTCTCTAGACCACCGAATTAAAATTTTGTTTCAAATACTCATTTAACCAATTGCAAAACTTATTTGTGTATATATATATATATATATATATATATATATATATATATATATATATATATATATATATATATATATATATATATATATATATATAACTGTTTGTTTTAATTGTCTCCAAGCTTGAATAAGCATGACCTGATTTGAGTGCAAGCTTGAATTTGATTTAAATACATGATTTCTCTGAAGAAAACACCAGTGGTGTTTGCTCATGCAAAAATATTCCAAAATACTTGGGTGTTGTAGAGTTTCTAAGTGGTCGGTCTAGGTGTTTTTTTTATAGGCCTTAGTCAACTTAAACTTCTTTTGGACCAGTTCAGTTTGGACTGAACCATCTGAAACAGTTTGTGACTTGAGCAGCACAGATCTATGAGTTACCCAATCAAAACTCACTTTCGGACACCTTACAGTCACTCAGACTGGAAATGAGTCAAAATACTGCCGTATTTGATCCTATGATGAATCAATGAATTGGTTCTCGCGAGACTAGCATATTCTCACGAGAGTTTACACTACATCATCCGCTAGATGCTACTCTCTAGTGAACACTTGTATAACAGTTAGCAGAAACTAGAGATTACAGTTAATAAAGCTTTAAATATGGATATTTTTCTTACAGAAATGCATCACTTTGCTTTGCTTCAGAAGGCCTTTATTAACCCCCCGAAGCCATGTGGAGAACTTTTTTATGATCGATGGATGCAATATATTTTGCTTCAAAATCTTGAGCTCCATTCACTGCAGTTTTAAAGCTTGGAAGAGCCAGGATATTTTTTAATAAAACTCCGAATGTATTCATCTGAAAGAAGAAAGCCATAGACACCTAGGATGGCCTGAGGGTGAGTAATTATGGGATGATTTTCATTTTTGGGTGAACTATCCCTTTAATTTTGTCTTGCATGTACATGCTTTTTTGACTCTCAAAATCCTGTTAAATACTGTTCTACTGACGAAGAAAAAGCGCCTATATCTTGGAATGGTGAGGGTGAGTAAATGACAAATTTGACATAAAACAAATTTTCATTTTTGGGCTAACTATCCCTTTACATTCTGTGAAAATAAATAAATAAATAAATAATAATATTAATAATAATATTTTAACTGTGGACGGAATTTCATCATGTGATTTTCTGTTATTTGTTGTGCAACAAGTTGTTAGGTCAGATGACTAAAATGAGTTTGGATTTTGAATAGATTTCAATACTAGCCCAGTGAACTGGGGAATTGTAAAGCTACATGCTATATGAAAACAAATAAGAAATGTTTCCTGAGCAGCAAATCAGCATATCGTAATGATTTCTAAAGGATCATGTGACACTGAAAAGTAGTGATGCTGAAAATGCAGCTTTGCATCACAGCAATAAATTACATTCTTAAAGTTGAGCAGTTTTTGAGTTTTTTGTACATTACATCAATGGCTATATGAAAATGAAAGCCTTCTGCACGTTTTGAGGCATCATTCACATCCACAGCATGCTCGTAGCGTGACATGAATGCTGTATGAGCAATAGTCGCACTGATGCCTGCTTTAGCAAGCACATCTAATTACATGGATGATGATGTTGAAGGAAGGAAGACTCCACTAGAGTCGCTGCGGCGCTGAGTTTTGGATTGATGGTCGGGCTGATTGCTATCACTCGTCTGTCAGTGGAAATCACGAGCACATCCAGGGAGATAAAAGAGAGGTGTAAAGCGTTGTGACACAGCTAAGAGTGAAGCGGAGGCTAAGCGGATGGGTGCCAACACACACATCGTGAACACCAGAGAAGTCAGCCTCTGAATCTGAATGACCTCAGATAAATGCCACAGCCTTGCGTTTTCCCTCCCTTCTTGAGTCGATGATGTCAGATGCACTCATAGCCGATCGGAGCACAGTGGGCGGGGACGTCGAGCGTGGCCTGCGTTTGACGGAATTCGCCTCCTGATGACATCAGCGGGGCTAACTGTCTTGGAAGCTTTGACTCACAGCTTTGCCAATCCCACATTCTCTTCCTACATCTCTCTCATCCGTTCTCCTACATCGTTCCAAAACTCCTTCATATCTTCCGTTGTCTCTCTTCCTTCACTATTACTCACTTTTCACCCTTTCATCACCCCGTCCCAACTTTTTTGCCAATTACTATCAGTTTACTTCTAGTTTTTCACTTGATTCTTTAGTCTCTCAGCACTTAACTTGTTTTTTTTTTCTCTCTCTGATGCTGATGTTGTTTTGCACTAGTCACCCCTCACCAGGACCCTGTTCCATGATGGTGGCTGAACAAACTCAGGATTACAGGATTAGTTTTGAGTTGACAAAACCAAACCAGTCCAATCCGGGTTTGTTGGTACCATGAAGCTGATCATCAACTTTCTCTGTCTTGATCCTGAGTTAATGGAGCATGTGCTCATGAAAGTGTGACATCAGTAATTAATAGCCAATCACATGCCTTGAAACTCTCACTTCTTGTGAGAGAATAGGTGCGATTCACTACCCAAAATTAAAAGAATGAACAAGATGAAGAATTTAAGCTCATTTACATGAGATAAAATGATATTTCCTTGAAAGAGGGAAACTTTAAATAAACATCTTGCCATATAAGTGAAAGTAAAAGTTGCAAAGTTAGTTTATAGAGTTGATAATATTTATAGGTATAAAATCTAAACTCATATGAAGTCATGTATAAAGCAATTGATTCTAAAATGTATTTATATTGCATATTATACATCCTATATATTTGGTAGAAAAAAAAACAACAACATCAAATAAATACACAAGTAAATAAATTAGAACAAAGAAACAAATAAACAAATGGGCTTTTGGACTGCAGACAAAAAAAAAAGAAAGAAAAAAAAGCTACTCTAAAAACTATTGCATTTTTATCTAGTACATCACGTTCTTTTATTTCAAAGATCAAGACAATCTTTTTACAGAAATATGTAACTAGAAAATAATATATGACAAAACATTCATGTATTAATTAATTATTTCATTCATACTGTATATGTAACATAAAAAAGAAACCAGCGTCAAATTAAGATTAAGATTAAGAAGATAAAATAGATAAAATGAGATGAGATGAGATGAGATGAGATATGATACGATAAGATACAACATAAATATTTTTGGTAGGAAAGAAACCAGCATCAAAATAAGATTAAAATTAAGATTAAGATGATAAGATAAGACGAGACGAGATGAGATGAGATGAGATGAGATGAGATAAGATGAGATAAGATAAGATAAGATAAGATAAGATAAGATAAGATAAGTTAAGATGATACGATAAGATGATAAAATAAGATAAGATAAACCTGCATCAAATATACAAACAAAATCAAGCTTTTATCTCAAAGACACAACAAAATTTGATTCCCCCATTAAACACAAATCTGTATTTTATTAGAAAGCAACGTCTATGCTCACAAGTCTTTACTTCCTATACAGACACACCGATGTAAGATAAATTGAAGTTATAATGGAAAGAATGATTAAATGAGATTGATAGGTAGCAGATGGGAAATATACACACTAAACACTAAAAATACTTAATGGTGAAAACATATATTTGAGCTGAACAAAAAAGCAATCAATAACTGTGCTTTGAAAGGTCTGCAAATATGGTCAAAGTGATCTGAAATTCTAATGTGGGTGGCCAAACTTTGTGTCTTTATCACTGGAGAAAAACAAGTTTGATCACGTCACGGAAATGCTTTCAGAGTTTCACAAGAGTCAGTGACTGTAATATGATGTGTAGTACCCTAATTGTATCCTACCTTTCTTGACTTCTAAAAGAAATTATTTTTCATAGCAGACTCTAAATATAGCTCACTCCAAATGAAAATGCCACTTCAAACATGCTGGGATAACACAGATTTCCACAGACTTCAAGTCGCGTAAAAGAGCCACAATAAATCAAAATCACTTTTGTGGCTTTTAGACTATGTCTGTTAGCTTTGAAATCACCTAATATGCTCATTTACTTCTTAAAGAAAGCAAATAAACCATGATTCGCATTAGCAATTAGGAAATTATGGTTCATGACTATGATGGAAAGGTATTTAAATAAAATAAACAAGCCGTTTGATGTGTCCTACCAAACTACCCGCTTCAATATGAACATGTCAACACAGCAAAGAAAGTGATTTCATGATGTTTTATGTTAAAGCCATGGCCAAGTGGTTTGCCTAAAAATTTTAAATTCCTTTAGCACTGAATAGCATTCGCTAGACGACTGAAAAAAAATCACCCATTTTATTTTTTCATTCCTGGTATAAAATATACTCTTGACATTTTACCTGCGATCTGTGTTTGGAAAAAGAAAAGTTCATTTGAGCTGACGGACTCCCTCGGATGACTGTGTTCTAATCCTCTCTGGTGTATTTTGACTTTTTCACACAGCTGTTTGTTTTAATCCTTCTTTACACTTCAATAATCACAGTGTAAATGCTTTTAATCATTAACCCGACTAACAAGTCACACTATTTATCTTCTGCTGCCGAGTCAGACAGACCAAACAGAGGAGGAGAGCACTTAAAGATGAAGACTCTCTGCTGCTAATGAACAAGTCTCAATTTGGAGATGTTGAACCAAAACGCTCTAAAAATACACCAATCTTGTCCTCTCGTTGTTGCAACTGTAAACTAATTGGCTAATACTCTCCATTGTTTCAGCATTTCTCAAAAAGTATAAGATATTGCGATCAGTGTTGTGGGTAACGCGTTACAAAGTAACGCGTTAGAGTACTCTAATTACTTTTTTCCTGAAATGTGTAACTTAACGCGTTAGTTTCGTGCGTAAGTAATCAGTAACTTCGTTATTTTTAAAAAAAAGTAATCCGTTATTTTAAGGAAAGGAAAATCCCGACTGCAGCCTGCTTTTTGTCAGACAGTAGGCTAGGTCTACTGTGC
The DNA here is from genome assembly GCF_963082965.1 of Carassius carassius. Lineage (NCBI taxonomy): Eukaryota > Metazoa > Chordata > Actinopteri > Cypriniformes > Cyprinidae > Carassius > Carassius carassius. Next base: position 3,215,960 of record NC_081796.1, on the reverse strand, counting down.
CACCTGCGGATGTATCAGCGGAGTCGAAACTCTGTGATTGTAAAGTCAATGGCTGTGATACGTCTGTGCCCTGCGCCTAACCCTGTGTGTGTGTGGGGTTTTTTTCGAACTCGCGGCAAGATGGCAGAGAGGACAGCGTTTGGTTTATGGACTGTGTTAAAGCGAATTTAGGCTTGTGACTGTGAGTGAAACTTTAATAATAATTAGTTCGGCTATTAAGCGATTTGTCATTTGCCTGTGTGGCAGTGAAGGATTTAATTCGGTTTGTTATCATTTTTGTTTGACAGGCAGCTGTTAATTTCTGTTAGATCGTTGGCTGGCTGGTTGTTCATAATTTCTAAATGGATTTAAATCTGCAAGCCTGTTTAAGGTTGTGTTTACAAGTAAGCATACTTGTACTTTGATAACTGCATTATTTAAAGTTAAAGAAAAATCAGGAGTTATCTTGTGGTGCTCATAATATACAGTAGTCTAGGCTACCCGGGCTGGGTAGGTGCGAATTTTGATTAATAATATGTTCTGTGATAATAAATAAATAAAACGCCATGTGGATTAGACTATTGCTGACTGTCTTTCCTGTTATTGTTATCCTGCAGTGTTAATTTAGTCGGATGACTGACGTTATTCATTGTCGGGAGTCACGACTTCTAGGTGCATTTAAAGGCGCCGGGGGCTTTGTCTGTCATGTGTGAGCCGCTGCAAACGGCTTTTAATTTTTGGTAACGCATGAGTACTCTAACGTGTTACTTTTATGAATAGGTAACGCTGTATCATAACTGATTACTTTTGATTGATGGTAACGTTGTAACCTAACTAACTACTTTCCAAAGTAACTACACCCAACTCTGATTGCGATGTACAAACGTGTCATATGCGTGAAGCAGTCCGATTTTGAGAGCCATTAATTTCACACTGAGAGAAAGAAAAAACGATTACAAAACCTAATCATCAGGTATGTCGCTTAAATTATCATTAGGTGAAAACAGACACATGCAGTCCAAGCAGAGACAGAGAGCCTCATTTACTCTGTTATGAACACAAAATTACATTTGCATAGTGAAATTAAAATGGATTTTGAAGGGGGAATATTTGCTCACCCTGCTCCTTACTGAACCATTATCATATATTAACACTATAGGTTATTAACTACTGTGGCTGGCTTCATAATGAAGTGCTTTTGTTACTTAGTGTCGATATATGGACAGTTAAATATTACCCGAGAGTGAAAGGGTTTGAAAGTTGTTGGAAATTACAATTTAACATGGATGGAATTGGGAAAATATCACTTGGATTCTGGCAAAAACCCTAAGTTTATTGCTAGAACACCAACAACCATTGCAATGCAACTACTGAAATACAGCTGCTATAAAAATAAATAAATAAAAAACAAGCAAAAAAAAAAACACCATGGTTCTTGAATTCTAATACCATTTTTAAGCACACACTATGATATCATTTAAGTATACTGAAATACAATGTTATATGTTGCACTGAATAAACTGAATAAACACACACACACAAATATATATTTTTATATATATTTTTATTCTAAGATCAACCGCCTGTCATTACTCTTTAGTCTGCCACAAGAAACAACATTAAAATCATGAACTCAAATGTCATTGTAAAAAAAAAAAAAACAATGAATGTTGTAACAGTGTGTAAATCAGACCTTTCTCTAATGCTTACGCTAATGAGCTTAAACGTATTTTTTGTACACAGTACCGCAAACTGTCAATCACTCCTGTACGCGTGCATCACTGTCCTCCTCTCAGCTTCATCAAGCTTTAAAACAAAAAGGGGACAAAAAGGTTGTATTGTCTTTGTGCATATAGATTAATTAGATAAATGAATATCTAAATTCGTGCCGCCTACGGTATTTTTTTAGAACTTAGAAAAAAGATGCTGCAGCCAATGAGCAGCCGGCGGGGGCTGGTTGCAGGACGACTCAACCTCCGCAGACAGTTTTTAATGTTTATCAGACAATAACTACTCAAGATTTTGCTTTAGTATAATTATCGGGACAATTAGGGCCAGATTCGGGATTCGGGACAACAGTTTAGATTTTGGGATGTCTGGTCACCCTACCTGAAAGAGCTACTGCATTACTTCATTAGCTAGTGTCTGACATGCAGCGATGTCATTCAGGCCCGGTGGGGTGTCAGCCAGCGAGTTATCTGATTCTGACCGTGTTCTTTTAGTACTCAGAGTCTGAAGCCAGAAAAGCATATTACTGTAAGTGTTGTTCACTGTATTTGAAATTTTACAGTTAATTTTAAAGTCGCCAAACCAGTTTACAACAGATTAAAGTGTGGCCAGAAGGATCATCAGAGGTTCTTCAAGACTGCTTCAACACAACTGACTGGGACATGTTTAAACAGGCTGCCACATGCAATAACACCACTGACCTCCAGGAGTACTCAGAAACTGTCACTGCCTACATCAACAAGTGTATTGATGATGTAACAGTCACAAAAACCATCACTGTCCGGGCCAACCAGAAGCCATGGATGACAGGGGAGGTCTACAGACTCCTGAAGACACGGAACGCTGCCTTCAGAGCTGGAGATGAGGTGGGCCTGAGAAAAGCTAGGGCCAACCTGTCCCGTGGCATCAGAGAGGCTAAGAGACAGCACTCCAGGAGGATAGCTCATCAATTCAGCGACAGCAGAGACACTAGGAACCTGTGACCATTACGGACCTGTGACAACAACATCTCTCTGCTGAACGAGCTGAACAACTTCCAGTTTGCATATCGGTCCAACCGGTCGACCGATGATGCCATCACCACTACCCTCCACTCAGCACTCACACATCTGGACAAAAAGGACTCATATGTCAGAATGCTGTTCATAGACTTCAGTTCAGCATTCAACACGATCATCCCTCAACAGCTCATTTACAAACTGATTCAGCTGGGGCTCAACACTTCGTTGTGCAACTGGCTGTTGGACTTTCTGAATGGAAGACCTCAGGCAGTACAGGTCGGCAGCAACACATCCAGCACCATCACACTGAACACTGGGGCCCCCCAAGGATGTGTGCTGAGCCCCCTCCTCTTCACTCTGCTGACCCATGACTGCACACCATCACACAACTCCAACCTCTTTATTAAGTTTGCAGATGACACGACTGTGGTGGGTCTGAGTAGCAACAAAGATGAGACAAACTACAGGAGTGAGTTGAGCCGCCTGGCCAAGTGGTGCAGTGACAACAATCTCTCTCTGAACGTGGAGAAGACAAAGGAGATTGTTGTAGACTTCAGGAGAGCACACACTCAGCACGTTCCTCTGACCATCAACGGTGTGACTGTGGAGAGAGTGAGCAGCACCAAGTTCCTGGGTGTGCACATCACAGAGGACCTCTCCTGGACTGAAAACACTGCAACACTGGCCAAGAAATCACAACAGCGTCTCTACTTCCTCCGCAAACTGAGGAGAGCCAGAGCCCCACCCCCCATCATGTACACCTTCTACAGAGGCACCATCGAGAGCATCCTGATGAGCAGCATCACTGTGTGGTATGGCGCCTGCAACGCGTCCTGCCGAAAGACTCTGCAACGCATAGTGAGAGCAGCTGAGAAGATAATTGGTGTCTCTCTCCCCTCCCTCCAGCACATTTGCGGAACCCGTCTCACTCACAAAGCCCTCTGCATCGCAGGTGATCCCACTCATCCATCACACAGCTTCTTCAGGCTGCTACCATCAGGGAGGAGACTGCGGAGTCTCCAGGCCAGGACCAGCAGACTGAAGGACAGCTTCATCCACCAGGCTGTCAGGAAGCTGAACTCACTCCCGAACTTGCCCCCCCTCCCCTCTTCTGCCCCAGGCACCACTGAACTATGAACTCCCCACACACACACTAATTATATGATGGCATGCACTAGTCACTTTGTGCAGCATTGGTCTGCTCACTACCTCATTCAGCATGGAACTGACGTCATTCCACTACCTCATCAGTCAGTTAAATAAAATAACTGCTCTTGAGCCCTTTGTCACTTGTCACTTTAATCAGACTTAATAAGAAATTTGTAATAAGGGATTTTTTTTGCACTAAAATTCTTTTATTGTTAAGGTCTTTTATTGTATAGGTCTTTTTTTACATTCCCTTATTATATAGTTGTATCTACATTTTATATTTGATCTAGATTTTTTTAGGCTTTAATGTTAATGTTATCTGTATGCACCGGGGTCTGAGAGTAACGCAATTTCGATTCTCTGTATGTATGTTCTGTACATGGGGAAATTGACAATAAAGCAGAATTGAACTTGAACTTAATCTTAAAAATAAAAAATAAAAATAAATACTGCATATCTTTTGCATATCTTTAGCTTATTCAGATTTATGTTCACCACTAACACAGGTGTCTGGTCGGGTGCTGTATACTATATATTTATATATGTGCTCAATAACAGTGCTGAACAAATCAACCCGGAAAACAGAGATGAAGAAAAGGGATGGCGCTTTCATGCATTATTGAATGCTCTAACCATATGATTGAGGGCAAATTACTTTGTAGCAAGTGTTTTATTCATACAGATGATGAGAGGAAGTTGGCCCTTTCCCGTGTCTTAGAGTATCATAGTTTTTGCCAAAGAGATGCGGTCATGGGAAAAAATCCCAGAGGACATTGGAGGCCACGGACGCAGCATCAGGATTTCCCCGGTCTGAGGGTCAGCCCTGTGTGTAATGAAAGCAGCAGTGATGTGTGACACAGAATACAAAAATCACCGCCTACGACTAGAATGAAAAGAAGGGCTTCAGTATGACCGTCAAAGCATTAGCAGCAGGTACACACACGGCCATTGGTGATTATATGAAAATGTGTTTTTAAATAATTCTGTCAATGCCTGAGAACCTGATATGGCTTAGCGCAATTATAAAGTTGCATTGTAATTTTATCATTATGTAATCTGATGCACTCGTGATAATGATATGTGTTTTCATCTTCTCTTTCACAATAATGCGGCTCCACACCAACTCCATCTCTGCAAGTCCTGTGTGTTTGAGTTGCTATGGCATGCATTTAAAATGCAACATGTGCCAAACATCTTCCCAAGCTTAGAAATCAACAGCAAGAGCAGCATTTCAAAAGAAAAGATTCCCTGCAGTTTTCCACCAAAATAAAAGTGCTATGCTTCAGCGTTAGAAAGCAAGAAAAAAACCTAACAATCATAAATATTAGCATTGTGTAATAATAATAATAATAATAATAATAATAATAATAATTATATATATATTATTGCTATTATTAAATACTTTATAGTTCGTAGTAATTTTTACAGTGATTTTTATTGATCTGATTAAAAAATAATAGTAATAATAATAATAATAATAATAATAATATATTTTTATTTTAACAACAACAACAATAATAATAAAGATAATAATAAAAATAAATTAAACACTGAACAATGAACTAAATCGTTTTTTTTTAGCTTAATTGAAGGCTTGATTATTTATTCACTTATGGATGGTAATTTGTAATTTGTTATGCTTATCAAAGTTGCAAATGGGCACAAAATACAACAATTTTTGGAATAATCAAAATATTATTATTATTATTATTATTAATAATAATTAAAATTGTTATTATAATAAAATTGTTAATAATAATACATATTTCAACAACAATAATAATACTATTTTAATGGTTAGATGTGGCAGAATGTGAGTTTTAGGATAGTTTTGGGAATAGAAAACGCCTGACCGAAAGTTGATTGTGAATTTTTGCTGGATTTTAGCAGGCATATGGATTGTAATAAACACAAATGTTACAAACACAAGTAGAAACAGTTGTAAACCATATACACCTTGCAGTTCCATTTTATTTAGGTCTTCTTTCACACTGGTCACATTTAAATCTCGATTAAAGACAGTTTTATGTGTCTAATAGCAAGACACTATGTTTTGGGCATATATAGGGGTTTTATTTGCATGGTTTATAATGCTTTATAAGTTTGTTCTTCGCTAATTCTATTTCAATTAGCTATTTATGGGTTGTTGTTTTTTTTTCTTGACTGTAGCACTTTAGTACAACGTGTTTTTTTAAAGGTGTGGTTGATTATGATTTCACTTCCATAACTTTAGTTAGTGCATAATGTTGCTGTTAGAGCATAAACAGTGTATATGAAGCTGAAAGTTCAATGCAAAGGGAGATATTTTCCTTGAAAGAAATAGCTGTTTAAGGACTACGAAAAAAAAAAAAAAGAAAGAATGGTAGGGACCAGCAAACTAACCACAATTTTTACATTAACCCCGCCCCAGGGAACATACAACTACTTGTAATGGTAAGGGGGCGTGACGTTTCCGGACAATGTGCACTAGGTGCTTAGCGGATCACAAACACTCTGGGCCCACTAACCAATCAGAGCCGGATTGTGTATTTCTGAGGGAGGGGCTTTAGAGAACCAAGAACTCATTAGACCATTTTGACAAGAACGGAAACAGCGGAAACACAATGAAAAAAGCTGATCAACCAACCCTTTAAATGTGCTTTATGAATAAACTTTTTTTTTTGTTTTGTTTTTAAGATCTTTAAAAGTCTTTTAGCACACAACTAATTCAATGGTTCTGTAATTCAGTGTCGGTATCGCTTTGCTTGATGCTGTTTTCTGCTTGTCCTGGTCTTTTCAACTAGGACAAAACTTAGAATAATCCAATAAATTAACCTGTTAAATGACCAAATGACTCAATTAGCATTGGGTGCCCAGCGGCGTTTAATCTGCTGTGAAGTCTTCTGAACTCGAACATTGACCTGCGCTCAAATCTTGCCTGACAGCGTCCTCATTTATCTCCATCTCATTCTGCCATCCACTAGAGTCGTTTTTTGTTGTGCCAAGCTTATTTTGTCCTCAACTTAGCGGACGATGACAAGCAAGTTCCTTTTATAAACCACCGCAGCAAGTACAGCTAATTATTCATGTGAGGTTGACAATGTGGCTTAACCTCCTCTAAACGCTGGATACAAACTAAGCCATGTCGAGTTACACTTTCGGGAGAACTTCCTCCGTTGCCATTTGCATTTGATCCTCTCCAAATTAAAGGTTGTTTTTTGGCATTGTGCACATGGTTAGTGCGTCGATACACGTGGCTAATTCTTCACATGACCTGGCATGGTATTATAAAGTGTGGTACCTGTCATAGAAGGGCTTTTGTTTTAATACACTAAATTAATAGTCGCAACTCTCTGAGACTCAACCGAAAACCCATTCGGATAAACAGATATTTTTGCATGCTTATTACATCTCAATTAGCGTGTCTTGGCTGTGCGGGATGATTGCTCTCTGGTCCCACTGCAGCAGATGCCTGGGGACACGAAAACCCAACACTCACGGTGACATATTCATTCTCGTTTCTGTCTTGGAGCTCCACAGTTAGTTTCTGTCTTCCAAACTCTGAAAAAGAGCAGTGAACCAGCCAAATTTAGACTAGGTCACGGTCTCGGTCATGACCTAAGCAACGGTTCACTTTAAGCTGTGAAAATTCCTGCTAAAGCTGCGATATATTGCGTAAGATGAGGAGGACTTGCACGGATAGAGTATCCAGCATGTTAGACAACAGCATTGTTGAGTTATTGATGCTGATCACTTGGCACATTTATTGTATTGTATTGATTATTTTTCAGCAAGTGGTACTTTTCATAAAGAGGCTACAAAACTCAAAAGCAATTTCAACAATGGTAAGTGAAAGGTGGTTCTTAAATGGTAAATGGTCTGCATTTATATAGCGCTTTCAACAGACCACATGGCCATCCAAAGCGCTTTACAAGTTGCCTCACATTCACCCATTCACACACTCATTCACACACCGACTGCGGTGTCAGCCATTCAAGGCGCCATCCAGCTCGTCGGGAGCAGCTGGGGTAAGGTGTCTTGCTCAAGGACACCTCGACACTTGGTCAGGTGGAGCCGGGGATTGAACCACCAACCTTCCGGTTTGTAGACAACCTACATGAACCACTGAGCCACTGCCGCCCCAATTAATTTTTCTAATCTAAAAATTAGACATTTCTGAACATTTACTCTCCCTCAGCTCTTCCGAGATATAGATAGGTTTGTTTCTTCATCAGAACAGATTTGGAGAAATGTAGCATTGCATAACTTGCTCAGCAATGGATGTTCTGCAGTGAATGGGTACCGTCAGAATGAGAGTCCAAACAGGTGATAAAAACATTACAATAACCACAAGTGATCCACAGCACTCCCATCCATCAGTTAACATTTTATGATGCCAAAAGCTGCGTTTGTAAGAAACAAATCCATCAATGAGGCCTTTTAACTTAAAACTATTTCTTTTGGCCAAAGTAGGAGTCCATAGTAACACTTTCTCTCACAGCAGAACCCCCCCACATATTTGTTCAGAGCTGTTTTGACTTGTAAATGGTGTTTGATCTGTGCAGATTTTTTCTCCTGATTTAGACCAGATGACATTCTTACTGGAGAAAGTAATTTTATGGATGGAGAACTTAATGATGGATTTGTTTCTTACAAACACACAGAATTTCACTTCACAAGACATTCATTGATGGACTGGAGTGATGTGGATTACTTGTGGATTATTGTGATATTGTTATCAGCTGTTTGGACTCTCGTTCACTGCAGAGGATCCATTAAAGAGCAAGTGATGCAATGCTACATTTCTCCAAATATTCCCAGAAATATTGTTTCAAATTAAGCAAACTTCAGGAAATCTGTATGGCATACCTACATATACCAGAGGAAAAGAAAAATACAACTGAAGAGTTTCCAAACTCAAAACTGAGCAGTGAACCAGGTCACAGTCTAGGACATTTTCTGCTCAACTGGGTGAAAATTTCCTGCAAAAGCCATGTGACAAGCTGCATAAAATGGATCATCTCTTTCATAAACACAACCATATCCAATATCATGTTTTGAATCTAAATGTAAAAAGACAATTCACTTAAATGAGTGACTGTTATGAATTTGAGCACATCAAATTGTGAGTAATGTACCTTGCTTTACTTGTAAAAAGCTGGTCCATACACTGAACCCAATGTATGGTCTCAATCCACATATAAGACATGTTCAGGTAAATCTCCAGCACATCAAGAGATTTTTCTAATTTAATTTAGGTCTTTATTCTAAATAACGTTTTTTTTTATGTCTGAAAGGTTGGAATGGGCACAAAGGTCATAAAAGACCACAATTACAAGACTGCTGATCACATTTAATCATTATGTACATTAATTAAATCTCCAGACTTGTGCAATATAAACTGTATACTCTCAATCCACTTGATTTGGCATCTTTGCATTCCATTAGCATCTATTTCCAACAACTACAATGAATTCCTAATTACCCAGTGATGCATTCATTCTTTCGATGCCTTGCTTTTTTTTTCAAATGAAGTACAACTGATATTGCATTGTATGTCAGGAAGAATCTGGCCACAATAATGACCACTGGCCATGAATCTGCAGATAAAATCAATAAGGGGGTGACCAATATGACTTAACATTAAATTTCTTCTTAATGGATTAAATGTATATATGTATTGTATTTGATAATAAAGTTAAGGACATCTTTCTGTCCATAAATTCAAATTACATGTCAAAAACACTAAATATGCAAAGTCACCACCTGGTCGCATGAATATTAGATGGAGATGTTCTGATGTTAAGGGAATTAACATGTCATCCCACCTAACTAAGCAAGCAAATGAGTCGGCACTCATCCCTGAAGCATTAAAAAGAGGATGCAACAAATTCATCTAAACAGCTCTCATTAAGAGCAGTTCAATAGAGGAAATGGCTAAAAATCCCAGCATAAGGTTGTACTTGGACTGTTGCTATGATACAAACCTTGCATATTGCTCTAGTAATCAAAGAAATTGCAGTGAGATGGAAATGATTGATTTGTTCAGTCTTCCGTTAGTTCAAACAATCACGGCTCATAAATATGCAGCAAAGCCAAATAACTGGATCGATGGCTGTTATAATTATATAGCAGGGCGAGAGTGAAACAGTGATATCAAGTAGACAATCAAACACTGAGCACATTGTTTACAGAACCAACAAATGCCTACATACAGTCATATATATTAATCTAATTTATACATTATTCATTGTTCCCAAAGAGTGAGCTTACAAATTCTCCATCAACCAATACAATAATGTCACTGCAAGCAGCAATCAGTGGGTTAAGAAGCAAATGGGAACAAAAAAGGGCCTTAAATGGGACATTTGGCACAGTAGATGCTGTGGATACTGTCTCTATTCACACTCCTCACAATTCTACAAGATTTAGTAGAGATGTTCGAAGTATGTTATGTTCATCCTGATGTTGCATTGAAAATACAAAACCTCAAAGAGTGTCCTAATCAAAAATGGAAAAGCATTCAGGATGTATTCTAGTTCATAGAGTTAAAAGCTCACATGAATATACACACTTACAACCTCAGATGCTTTTCCAAAAACCCTCCGCTTGGCATCACTCAGAAAAAAAAAAAAAAAAAAACCTTGTGGTTTTTGCGATGCCCCAGTGAACTGAAACACAAAATGATGCAATTACATGTTGCGACTAATTATCACATGGATATGCATAAAGACAGGGCATCTACAATAGCAATAAGCTGTTTTTCTAACCACAGTCATGCAGCAGTGGCTGCCTTACATCGTGAGGTGTCATGGCAGCCGAAGCCTAGTGGTTTCTCTAATCAGAAGGTTGCTGGCTTGATCCACGCAAAGCAACAGCAAGGCACTTAACCCAGGGTGGCGTCAGGGAGCTTGTTCCAGTAACAAATGTAACCATGATGCTACGGATAAAAGCATTTTCTAAGTGACTACAGGTTTTTAAAACCAAAGACACAATGGATTGAAAATGCACAATTAATGAAGCTGTAAACATCCAAGTTTTATTTTTATGAAAAAAAAATAATAATAATAATAATTAAATCCCAGATCAAACTTCACACAAGAAACCTGGAAGCTACAGTAGAATACTGTACAGAGTGTCTCTGCTTCCACTCAAAATAATAATTTTCTAAATGATATAATAAATAATCTGTGGGGTATTTTGAGCTGAAACTTAACAGACACATTCTGTGGACACCTGAGACTTACATTACATCTTGTGAAAAGAAGCATAATAGGTCCCCTTTAAGGCATATTATTCTTAATACATTATAAAATATTTTATATCTCCACAAGATAATAGCACCATACAGTCCCTATAAAGATGCATGTAAAAGTGATATCAATGCTGGTTTGGAAAACAGGAACTGCTACATCATAAATTAATGTTTGAATTTAAGGTTATGGAAAACCCTGTGCATTTCCTTGAGTATCAAGGCACTGTGAAACCATTGATCCAGCATTTTAGCCACCCTATCAACTACTTTTTTTCTACCTCTCAGAGCCCTCCAAAGGCGTTTATCAATAGTGTACTAGCAAGCGTCCATGTTCCCACCCATCCTACTCACAATGCTCTATCCATGTTCCTTGAAAGCATGAGTGACAATAGCTTTCTTTCTGAAAGGCCCTCTCTTCCCCAAGAGTGCCGCTGATCAGTCCTGAGGTTGAAGACTGCCTCAGGTGGGACGTGTGCCAGTTGTTAGCACACCTGTTTGTCATTCAAGCAGCATTGGCCCCAATGACTGCTGAGTCAGACTGAGCCGTAGCCGTCTATTCACTGTGCTAACATGTGCACCTCCCACACACACCCACTCAAACGCAGTGCACAGAGTTCATATGTGAAGACATGCATAGCAACCGTGCAGGGAAGCAATACATGGTTTGACACTCAAAAGATGCTAGAAATTATGCAATGTAGATTCATGCAGATTGCTGCTTTGACTCTTCAAATTACATGGTTGATATGTCTCAAATACATAAAACTGCTTAAAGGGATAGTTCACCCTAAAAAATAATAATTATTCTGATAAATCGTTCACTCATCCTTACTCATCTTTCTTCAGCAGAACACAATAGAAGATTTTTGATAAACATTTCAACTTCTTGTCCATATTATGAAAGGCAATGGAGTTAAAAATATAAGCTCGAAAAAGAACATAAAGGTTGCATGAAATTATTTGATGAGACACTAATCACAGCACGTTTTTGAATTCAATATGAAATATAAATTTACCTTATCTATTGTCAATCACCTAAATGATAGTATGAACAAATCATCCATATTTTATATATTTGTTTATTTATGTTCTCTGAGGCATTACTCCTCATTGGAAATCCTGAAGTGTGACTTGAGGGGATCCCCAGTATTTATGGAAGTAAAATAATGCCATACGTCTTTGAAACAAAAAAGCATGTTGTATAGCACTAACTGAAAAAAATAATGCATTGCATTAACAGTGCATTTTAATGCCTTGTATTTCCACGGCCTGCATTTTCAGATCCTGAAATTTAACAGTTGTTCATTTAAGCTGTGAATATTTAAATTCAAAATATTTTCATATTCAATTCATATTCACCTTCCAGAACTCACTTCCAAAATATTCAACCGTTTAAAATATGATGTATAATATTCGACAGGAAAATTTCTGTCCATTTTATTTCACTTTCCAAATTCGCTTCCACAAATTCAGTGGTTAAAATTCGGCAGATAATTTGCCTTTGCACATTCGTGAGCTGCAGGAATAGCAGTAGAGCACTGATGCATGATTTCCAGGCGCTGTCAGTCACTCACCAGCAGGTGGTGCAAGCAGCTGTTGATTAAGACCAAAGCAACAGGTGGATTAAGTCATTAATTTACAAAAACTGATCTGCAGAAATGAAGCAAGCACTAAGTAGTTTTTTAATTATCGGGGCATGTGGAAAAGCTGATTGTGTCTTTGCTGTTCCCCGTAGCCTACATGTAAGCAGCATTCTCAACCACAAAGGAGATTATATATGCTATTTTACCCAACGCTGAAGTACAGAACTAACTAACATTATATCTAAGGAAGACATTTTTTTTTTTTTGAATAGGGACAAGTATGTCACATAAACACATGTTACATACTACAACATTTTAGCCGAAGCTAATTCTCAATGTCCGTCCCTAGTGAGCCTTTACAAAAATTAAACAATACACAGTTAAAATAAACAAAATAATACAATATAAAACAATATCAACAAAGCTGACAATCAGTGGTCACATATTTGACTTCTGATTAAAGAGTCTTTGAGTTTGTGTTTAAAAAGAACCCAGTTTGACTCTCCTTTAAGTTCAGTGGTCAAACAATTCCAGACCTTTGTGCCTTGTACAGAGAAAACTGATTGTCCAAACAAAGTATTGCGTCTCGGAATCTGACAGTTCCCATTCTGAGCTCCTCTAGTCCTTGAACCCCCAACCCTGAGAGCAACTATGCAATCACTCAAGACCTGTGGGGCTTAATGATTAAAACATTTATGCATCAGCTTCAACAAAGAAAATTTAATACAATTTGCAAAAGATAAAATATTTAACTTCCTTAGACTAATACGATGATGTGACCTAATGGGTTTCCTATCTAAGATTTTAACAGCTCTGTTATTAATCATTTGAACTGGCTTAAGTGTAGTAACAGTAGCTTGTGACCATGTACAGATGCAGTAACTTATATGAGAGAAGATCATGGGATGCATGAAAGTGTGAGCAGCATGAAACGGTAGGCAGTCCCTGATTAGTCTAAATGTATAAAGATTTGCTTTGGCAACTCAACATATTTTTTTAATATGACTGTCAAATTTAAGTTGAGAGTCAAGTACAAGGCCCAGGTATTTGACCTCTGAGACCTGCTGGATCTTTTGCCCATTTATCCATAAATTTTGTTCATCTGGTATGGACTTGAATCTTGAGGCAAAGCAAATAGACATAGTCTTTTTAACATTCAATGTCAGACCTGCATTTTGAACCCACACCGCTACATTTTGCAGATGTTTTGTAAGTTCATCAGAAACTGCCTGCACACATCTCCCTCGCACATAAAACACTGCATCATCCGCGTACATTTGAAATCCTGCTGTTGGACATGAGTCTGGCAAATCATTAATATACAATGTAAAAAGCAAGGGCCCAAGAATGGAACCTTGCAGTACTCCTGTGTTCATTTTTAAAAATGTGGACATTTCATTATTAACCACCACACATTGATCTCTCTGTTCCAGATATGATTTGAACCACTGCAAAGTTGATGGCCAAAAATTTAAATTGGACAATTTGTGAATAAGAATTTAATGATTTAAGGGGTCAAACGCCTTTTTAAGATCCAAAAAAATGGCACCAACGATTTCGCCACTATCTATAGCAGATTTAAGTTGTTCCACAAAGAAGAAGTTTGCCGTTTCGGTGGAGTATTGAGGACGGAAGCCAAATTGTAATGGGTGTAGAATGTTATTTGATTGTATAAAAGTCATAGGTTGCCCATATACAATTTTGTCTAACACCTTTGAAAATATTGGTAAGATGCTTACGGGCCGATAATTGCATACATGGTCTGGTGTTCCTTACTTAAATAATGGCATGACTTTTGCCTGTTTCCAGGTTGTGGGAAATTGTCCGCTCTGAATAGACAAATTGAACAAGTGTATTAGAGGCTTTACAAGAGTGTTTTTATTTTGTTTCAAAAAAGCTGTATTTATATGGAAAAGGTCTTTACTATAGCTATTGTTAACTGAATTTATCGCTTCAAGCACTTTTGCTTCATTAGTCCGCAGAAGTGAGAACAGCGAATATTGGTTTATCGATTGATGTTTAGTGAATTTTAATTGTTGTTCTACATTCACTTGTTGCACCAGTTCTTCCACAGATGAAACAAAAAACGTATTAAATTCCAGTGCTATTTGTTGCCTATCTCTAATCTGCCTGTCTCCATTTCTAAGCTCATGAATAGTCTTTGATTTCCCTGACGGTTTCACAATATTATTTATTTACTTCCACATTATGAGAGGATTTCCCTTGGTTTCTATTATTGTTGTAATATAATACTCCGCTTTTGCTTTTCTTATATTTTTAGTAACTCGATTTCTTAAACTTTTAAAAATATTTATATCATTACTTAGTTTGGTCTTAACTGATTTTTTCAAAGCCAGATCTCTTTCTTTCATTAATCGTTTCAACTCCTCATTGAACCAGGGTAGTATTCTCTTCTTCAAATGCTTTTGCTTTTTAAGAAATTTAGAAATGACCCCATCAACTGTGTTCATTACCTCTTTACAGCAACTGTGCACATCGCTGTTTTCCATGATTGTGCTCCAGTCAAGAGCATTTAATTCATTATCGACAGCAGGAAAATCTCGCTTTAAAATGGTCAATATATTTGAATGATTTTTTATTTATATTTAGCAGATGTTTTTTTTTTTTGATAATTTACGAGCAACTAGAATCATGTTATGGTCAGATAATCCAGTTAGAAAATTGTATGATTTCAAAATCCGATCATCCTTGTTTGAAAAAACTAGATCTATTTGTGTCCTAGAAGATTTTGAGATCCTTGTGGCACCCTTAATTAATTGGGGTAAACTCACATTTAGTCATTAAGGATTTGAGTTTTTTCCTTTTGCCAGGGTTAGACCAGTCTATATTAAAATCACCTAGTAAAATAACTTCAGACTTATGGGCCGCCGATTTCAACAATTTATTCCACTCATTATAAAATGCATCTTTAAAAGAGGGAGGATTATATACAATCACAATTTTAAAATGTATACTTGCTGACAATGAAATTTCAACACAAATACATTCAATGTTTAGTTCATGATCAAAATTGACTTCTGTGCATGTCATATTATCTCTTAAATAAAGTGCCACTCCTCCTCCTCTTCCAGATTTTCTATCATTTTTTTTTAAACATTTATAACCTGGGATGTCAATTAAATCTGTTTTAATCCCACTATGAAGCCAAGTTTCACTCAAGCCAAAAAAGTGTAGATTCGAGTCCATTAACAGCGATTTAACCTCATCATGCTTTGGCAACAGGCTCCTGATGTTCAAATGCGCTCCAAAAATACCTTTAGGTTTACTTTTGCTGTCCCATAAAATTTTTGCGTGATTCACAGTGGAAAAAACCTTGAGAGATTCATGTTTACTCACTGATTTTAAAGATGTATCAGGCATCTGTTTTTCATTCCGATATCAATGACAATGAATTCCCGAATCCTTCTCTGCCTGCATCTCCATGGCACTGGACAATGTTCCACTGTCAAAGCTGGACAACCTTGCCACTGGAACATGATGCACGCGCAGAAACAAGTCCTCCTGCGATGAAACTCTCCTCTCATCCTGCGCTTTACAGTGCAGCCCCGTTCATCGGCGCCTGTACCCCTACATGATCCTCTCCAAAATCCGGGGCACCACTTCCCCCCGGAAACAACGCACCCATCGCAGTAAGGAGGACATTGGCAGCGGATTCGGAGGCATGGAAAGAAGGCGTACCTAGCCGGGCGGCTCCCCTCACCTGCGTCATTTCCACCTCTGAGGTAGACCAAGCCGCGAAGGCGGCCGATGGACTTGGCAACAGCAAGATGTCGCTGTGCGCAACAGGACCCGGAATGAGGTGAATGTCACCGGCTTACAGCAATAGCAAACATAGCATTTTATTAGTTTTTGTCCAAACAGCCAGCCTCTTTTCTTACGATTATATGGTAATATGGTATTCTATGTCCAGTTTAGTGTTGCAAACAGTTCTTGCAACCCCATTGTCTAGGATTGCAGTGAAAATGATAAATTGACCGTGTCCATATCCAAACATGTTAGAGCTTTGTAGGCACTGGGATCCTTCAAACAACTCTTCTGCTAAAATGCTCGCTTTGATGTACATTTGTACCGTAAAAAGCAACACCATTCCGCCGCAAACCCCCAATAAAATAAAAACGTTTAACAACTTTAACTGATGATGATAGGGGTGACGTTTTCCTTTGCTTAGGAGATCTTTCTTGCATCTTACATTCCATTGTGCTTTGGGTAAGCACGGCTGGCTTTCCTTCAAAATGATTAAAAGAGTCAGCGCTGCAAATATTTTATAAAACAACACGAGCAACACGGAGCCCAACAAACCGTAGTGCCAAACTCCTTCAGTCTGCCAAACCACCTCAGACGCCATTTTTTACAGTTACCATGTTAACTTACTCCATGCTATTGCTTTCATTTGCTTAGTTTCCATAAATTTGTATCATGGCTTGTGTGACGCTGTGCTGTAATACTGGGGATCCCAGTATTACACTGCAGGATTCCCCAATGAGTAATTCTCCTCAATTAATTAATACTGTTTTCTTATAAGAATAAAGTTACAGAAACTAAGCAACCGAAAGCAATATATGCCTTCCTTAGATGTAATGTTAGTTCTGTACTGCAGCATTGGGTAAAACAGCATTGTAATCTCCTTTGTGGTAGAGAACCCTGTATAAATGTAGGCTATGGGAAACAGGCTAAGATGCTAAATTAAACATACACACAATCAGCTTTCCACATGCCCCGATAATCGAAACTACTTAGTGCTTGCTCCATTTCTGCAGATCAGTTTTTGTAAATAAATGACTTAAGCTATCCGTTGTCTTCATCAACAGCCGCTTGCGCCACCTGCTGGTGAGTGACTGAGAGCAGCTGGAGATCATGCATCAGTGCTCTACTGCTATTCCTGCAGATGCCGGATGTGCAATGGCGAATTTTCTGCCAAATTTTAAACACTGAATTTGTGGAAGCAAATTTGGAAAGTGAAATAAATGGACCACATTTTGGAAGTGAATTCTAGAAGGGCAATATACATTATTACATTTTTAATTCTGAACATGTGTGTGAAATATTTTGAATTGAAATATTCACAGCAGGATATTAGATGTTAGGATGTTAGATTGCAGGACCTAAAAATGCAAGCCCTGGATACAAGGCATTAAAATGCAAGCACTGTTAATGCAATGCATTCATTTTTCAGTTAGTGCTATTCAACATGCTTTTTATTTTTGTTTCAAAGACATATGGCATTATTTTACTTCCATACAGGTCTTTCTCCATTCATTCAACAACTGATGAATTGAAAAAAAATGATTTTTTTTTTCTACTTTTCTTTTTCAACGATCTGTTTTACTCAGTGGACGTCATAAAATGGAAGGTTGACGTTTCTGCAAAATGATATTATGTGGTTTCTTGCAAGTTTTGGATACAATTTCAAAGTGAAATGTCCAGTGAGTGACGCAAACATTTTTATAATTTTCATGCTTGACATAATATTCCATCTGCACTAAACTTAACTCAGTGTTAACAAAAGCAAACATGAGATAAAAACACATTCCATTTTAGCTTGCTTCCACAAGTCTAGTGTTCATTTCAGCTGGAAACTGCAGTGAATTTTAAGTATAGGTTTTGCAAAAATTCAGGTAAATTAAAATTTTTCTAATGAGTATAGGTTGCCAAAAACTATGAAATGCAGAAAATTGCAGAGACACTTGTATCTGCTGATTTAAAGATTAAAAAAAAAAAATTGACTTGCCCAAAAATAAGCCATTTCCAAAGTACAATGATAAGAGTGTGTTATTCGATATATTTAAAACCAAATTTTTCAGCTGAACGATCTGCTTCCTGTGACCATAAGCTGTTGCATACAAAACAGCCACATGCATATTACATAACACATATCCACACAACCAGTGTGAGTGAGATGAACTTGATTATCCCGGCTGAAACTGAACATGCTACAGTACATATCACTAACAGCTGTGGGAGCATGTCTAAATGGGATGTAATATAGTCCTCATTACTCAATGCAAGCCTTAGGCGCTATGGCAAACCCTTAATTTCAGTAAATAGGCCAGAGAAATACATAACACAACAAGGGGAAACATAGAGATCTCATTCACTCATTTTTCCTCTGTTCCTTCTTTCCTTTTCTGTCCCTTCGATGACTCTATCTGCTAAAGCATCCAGGGCTATTTGTCCCCCTCTCTCGGGTGTGATGGCTGAAATGGAACAGTGCACAAGCAAATGTTTGCACTAACAGTGCAAACCAGAGAGACCAGACATGGAGGAGGCAACTGCAACATTTTTGCCCAGACCGGCCCACTATATGATCATAAACACCACCCATCTTTGCACGCCCTTAATTATATGCATACCAACACCTAATGCCATGTAATGAGTGAGTATAGGAACGAGTGAGAGTTAACAGATGAAATAAGTCAAAATTGTATATTTATTAATACAGTTGAACTATACTCCACAGCGGTGAATCATAAAACAAGCTATAAGCGGCTCTGGCATAGCAATACCATTGTTTCTTACAGGATTTTTGTTAAAACTATGGTGGTGTGTCCTCGGTCCTTCTAGGGGGGTTGGGGGGCATGCCCCCCCGTGAGAAAATTTTGTGCATTTTAATGTTAAATTCATTAATCTGGTGCACTTTGAGAGTTCAAAATTAAAAGCTCCAACCCATATTCAGTGTGCAAAATAAACAAAGAAAAATTAAAACCTCTTTTAGTTACAGTGTCTATTTACATTACACCTATGCATAATAATAGTTATAATTTTAATCCAATGACAGTAATAGCCATATTTTGTAAAACAAATGCACAAAAAAATAAAGGAAACTTTCTTAATTAGTTGTACCAATGTCTATACTTGAAAGAGATAAGCACATGATCTTTTATTTTGACGCAAACTGCATCAAGCTTTTATTTTGGCGGAAAACATGGTTTACAAACGCCTCATATTAAATTTCTAGTGAATTGCGGTAATCGTCAACTATGCAGATGTGGAAATAATCTACACTCATGACATGGCCTAAGTGTTTTGAAAGTAGTTATGCTTACCGCAGGCTCTACACTTTCTCATCTCTCTCCTGATCCTCCGTCCTCACTATCATCATCTGCCACAACAGCTGATGAAGGTCAGAAAAAATATATTTTGACACAGTTTACAGTGTCTGCTTTAAGGGCCTGGTTCTATTTTTTCACGCTATTTATCTGCACATTCCTTGCGTTTCTTCTCCATCTTTTTTTACAGATACACACTGACACTGCTGCCGCTCGCTCACTCGTTTAGAGTTGTGATTGGGCCAGCCCAGTGTCAATCAAGAAAAGAGCCAATGGGCCGCTGATCTACGTGTTTCATGGGCTGGTCTGTCAGAAAAAAAAAACGAACACTGACTTTGACCAATGCATTACACCGGCACAAACCCAGCGCAGCCAATTAAGCAAAACAAAACAAAACGAATGGGCCGCCGATGTACAAATTTTATGGGCCGTTTAAAAAAAAAAAAAAAAAGTATGAGTATGAGATATCGGCCCAAAAAGCACGTTGGCCCACCGGGCAAATGCCCGGTATGCCCAATGGCCAGTCCAGCCATGGCAGGAAACACACATAGCAACAAGTAGACCCAACAAGATGCTACTTCATCCCACGCCTTCTTCACCTCGGGAAGCTTTGGTGAATGGAGATGAACGTTACGCCCATTACTTATTAACAGAACAGGGACAACCCATTCCAAAAATGCACCCCGGTGCACGGACCATTTTTCCGTGGTTAAAATGGCAAAAGTGGATTTGGACATGCCCTGAATGCACCTGCACCGTGTGCTTTACACTTTGCATTTAGATCGTTAAAATAGGGCCCTCTGTGTGACAACTCTCTCTCTGTGTGTGTGTATGTGTGTGTGTGTGTGTTAGTACTGTACTTCAATTCAATCAGATGTCATGAAGTCTTTGGCGGAAAGCTGAAGGTGATTGCTGATAGGCTGTCCCAATCAGTGGTGCCTGCACACAATCCAGTCACATTTGAGAGGGAAACAACAAATTGAGGGTTTCCGAGATTAATCTTTTTTCCTCGTTTTTTTTTTTTTTTTTTTTTTTTTTGAAGAAGTAACGGGTATTACGGTTATGGATAGAAATGTAGCTGAGTAAAGAGTACAATATTTGCCTCTCAAATGTACTTGAGTATAGTCATGATTACTGCCCAAAAATGATACTCGAGTAAAGTACAGATCCCTCAAAATTGTACATAAGTACGTACTGTACTCAAGTAAATGTACTCCATTACTGTCCGGCTCTGATATTGTATCCAAATCAAATTATTACTGTATAACTCGGAAAATGTCTATAATCTCACATTTTCCTTTTTTATTTAAATATTCATTGCAGATAACATCTGCTTGGAATGCTAGCCTTCTAAAAAAGCATCAGCGTCACCATGGAAGTTTTATCTCCTACCAAACAAATGCGAGACCATTGATCTAGTGCACCATTGTTGCAGCTGTGGTCGCACTATGCATTTGACAGGTTGAAACCTAAATGTCTGACAAACAAGGTAAAGCTGTTTTTGATGTTACTGTTCAAACATGAATATAAGAGAAGTCATGATTATTTCATTAAATGAACTGGAACATCACACTGATAGCAGTGTTCTTCCCACAGATCCCCACTTTCTGCTGCTCTTGCTGCTCCTCCTGCATTTTTATTATTTAAATTAGATCCAGCACTATGTAAAAAAAAAAAAACATAAAAAAAAAAAACACGCAAATGGGATACCAGTGCTGGGTTGCCAAATAACCCAGAAATGGACTGTATAACCAGCATTTTGTGTTCTATTTTTTTTATCAGTTGTGTACATTAGAGTTTTATCTTTCTAATTCAATGATGAACTGCCTTTAACTGTCATTTTGCATTATTGCATTATTAAACACACTGTTTTCCTAATGAATGTTGTTCACTTTGCTTTGACTTAAAGCATTTTGTTTAAATAAAGGTGACTTGACTTGACTTGACTTACATCTAATGATGTTAAATGAACGTTCATTGCATTATTTTGGTATCGTGTGTTACCATAATAGTTTTTAGTATTTGTGTGAATGACACTGCGCACCTTCTATCTATAAGTATTTCCCTCCTCAGCTTTTGGAAAAGCTACTTGGGTCATCATGTGACTTTCTCATCACCACCTCTTTTGGTGGTTATCAGTGTATAACTATGGTTCAAAACAGATTAGTACTTAAATATGTTGGTATATTAACATTACATCAGTTAATGAAGTAGTTTATTATTATTATTGTGAGTTTAAGTTTTAAGTCTGCAAAACCAAAAATGTTGCTACCATATATTTTATAATGAAGGTCTGGCAACCAACAGCTGTCTGTATTTTACCGTAAATGTCACTTTTTTATTACAGTGCAGATAGACAGACAGACAGATCAATGTTCAGACAGGATGGTTTATGTTATATACAAATTATTAAAAAGAGATTTCTAAAATAAATAAAAATAAAAATAAAAAAGCTTAATTGCACTGCAAAAAAATCTTCCTAGATTTCCTTTTTCCGTTTAATATTTTCTTCTTTTTTGGGATGAAATGTGACCTGAACATTTCTTTGTGAGATTCACTCATTTATATTTCCCTGTTCTACATTCTATACTTTGTCTAACTTGCTACTGATTTTGTAATACAAAAGGAACATTATTTATCAGGCCAATAAAGCACTAAAATACACTGCAACTGAGAAAGACAAAGAATGATGGATATAATAGAGGAAGCAGAGTCTGTCTGACTGAAGGAAGGCTGACTGATTAAAAATCTGCCAGCTTGTCAAAAATGAAATATCCTGACAGAAGCCCTGTAATGAGGCCAAAGAAACATGTGCGTATAAAAGAGAGAGCTTTAAGCAAATCCGGTCACAACTGGCACATGATTTATTCAGTGCGGTAGGGCGGGGCGTATTAAGGATTAACTCTAAGATTGAAAGCGCCACCTGAACCAGAAAGAGAGCTCAGCTGGTACTTTCCCCACCTACCAGCCGGCCCCCGCTCTCCTGCCGTCCCAGAGGCCCCAGGGCGTGTGACTTGAAGGGCCGTTAATTGTCACCAAACACAGCTTTAATCACATTCCCCAGGCCTCCCGCCCTCTGGGGCGTGACTAAACCTCAACCATGCCGCTGACGCGTGCAGTCATTAACACTGGGTCCCATATGTTGCGGACAGTCCTGGCGAGGTCCCATAGGGCTCTGTCCTGGGCCGGCTGCAGAATTGATGTGTCCGGGGATTACACGTCACGCTCTAATGAATAACTAAGTGGGTCTACCAACAAACCGGTGCCGCACTGTTACCCCTCCTCCCCTTTCATTAGTGAAGCCCCGCCCCTAAACCAAACACGCCACCTCAGGCATACTTATGCCACGCTTAGCATATGGCGGTCACACTCAGAGGCGAATAAATAACCCTTCAACCTCCCAGGATGCCCCGTTCCTGTTTTTCCTCCTCCCGGTCTCATTTGTCCCCATACCCCCAGCGGTCACCACACATTTAATGCTGTCTTGCTGGCAGATTTTTATTGTCCTACTGCTCTGAAGAAAAGAGGGAATGTGTGAGTGTGGATGGGTGTGTGAAATAAGGGGGGTGCGAGAAGACTGAATGAGAAGTTGCCATAGAAACGGAGCCACACTGCTCTGCCGCAGTGAAGAAAGACAGAAAGAGAGAGTTGGAAGAGTGAAAATGAGAATGGAAGGGGGAGTGAAGGAGAACAGCGGAGAGGACTTGACAAAATCCCTGCAGTCCGACGAGGAAGCAGGGAAGGAGAGGGCTGGGACATCGAGAGAAGTCAAAGAGGAAACGAGTGAGAGTGAGTTTGTGTTTGCGTACGTATGACGACAGTTGATGCAGAGGAGGGTCACTTTGTCAGCAGTTGTGGAAAAACTCTGAGACACCAGCAGTTAAGGGGGAAAAAACTGGTATCTCTGTCTTTTTCAACAAAACTGATAGTGCTGAATGTCACTGTCGGTTGCCAGTTGTTTACGTCAATTCATAACATCGCCGGGGGGAATGAGAAAAGTTACACTTGGTTATTATGCTGCATTTTTACTGTTCTGATAACTATCCAATAATGAAAAGACCAAATGTAAACGTCTTCCAATATGCATTCGATAGTAACTAAATCACTCAAATCACTTTCTGAAGATGCAGCTAGAGCAAATGTAAATGCACCTGGTTGTTCGGGTAAGGGAGCAATCACAAATAAGACATGGATGAAATACGCAAAACTTTTGTTGTAACATAGGGAAAGTGAACAAAATTCCGCTGTTAGTATTAGCGTCATCGCAGACGCTAACATTTATATATACCATGGGAACAGGGATCAAATTAATATCAGTATTTGCAGGGACATATTTATATGGCCAAGTGTAAATTAGATGTGCATATGCAATCAGACTGCAATCTTATTCCAAATATGTTTGTGTTTGTAATCTTCCATTAAAATGTTGTAAGTCACTCCATCTCTGAAGCGTTTTTTTTTTATTATTAGTATTATTGTTTGTCTCTATGTACATTTCAAACCCTCCCTTACCTGACAAAGGCCAGTTTTCATGATCCAATCCATCTCTAGTGGATAAAGCTAGGTCCAATCCTAATTCTCATTAAATATGCTCTATTATCAGAAAAAAAAAAAGATACGGTACACATTTAAACATTATTTACCTCTAAAGGGTGCATTTTAGTACCTTGAAGGTACATATTTGTTCCCAAAATGTACATATTAGGACCTAAATGGTAAATAATGTGGATAGACTGACACCCCGAAAGCTTTAAAAACATCTATTTGTATTGATATTAACAACTGACATTAATAATTGACTACTTATGTCTTAAATTTGAGCTCTAGCTAAAACTTCCTAACTACTATGGTTCATCTATAGAACCATTACCATCCATCATCTATGGCTACAGTACTTAGTACTTAGACACTAGCAGCAGGTTCTGACAGATATTTAGTTAATAAGACAATTTATTATACACAAATTGTGTGGATTTGTCAAATTTCTTTGGGTAATGCAGCTTCTACATTACGGTGAAAACTTTGATTAAACAAGCCCCGTAACCTAGACAGGAAGGCACGCTTTGCCTAAAGACTGCCAGAATGACACCCATGAGCACATTCATCTGAGCAGCAAACCCTCGAGGATGGGAGCAAGGCCTGCTGACAGCTGTCTGGAGACACGAGGGCTTTGTTTACCCAGTTGTGAATACGCATTGCCACTCGAGAGGGTGTAAACAGGGATAAAGCAGTGATTTAGTACAACCAGACAGAAAAGGAAGAGAGACGCACAGTCAGTAATCTGTACTCCTGTCAGGCACAGCACTGCAAAAGACACAAACTTTCTACTAAAGTCCAATCAAAGCAGGATTACAGGTGTAATCATTCTAGACTCAAATTTTTATAAAAAGTGGTTTACAAATCTCTGTAAAGCACAATATTTGGTCTATAATTGCACCGACTGACCTCTTTGCATCCACACAGAAGATAAAACCTGTGTACGAAGATGTGAGGACCATAAATAGAAAGCTCTTTACAAGAAACACTATTTTTCCATGCTACCAAAACAATGCCGGGGAGCAGTAGCCTTCTAGCACAACGGAAGAGATGCGCTTGACCACGAGTGGTTTCAAAGAGTGAGAGACGATGGTAAGGGTAGAATGGAGAATGAACAATAAAGTGAGAGAGAGAGAGAGAGAGAGAGAGAGAGAGGTGCTCTTAAGTACTTGCCTTCAGCTTTCAATTATTGATGGATTCAAAATGACAGAACACACAAGAGGAACTAAAGATAAAATGCAGAAAAATATTATTTGTTGGGGAGGGACCACCTACTGAATACACCGACTTCATTTACATAAATCAGAACACTATACTGGATTTTAGCCTTATTCTGATTATGCATGCATAATCCAACCACAAAAATCCCATTTAGCAACATTCATATTACAATAAATCTGAATAAAAGATCCAAAACATGCCTCCATAAATCAGAATTTTGGATCATGTAAACACCTTATTCTGAATAACCACTGTCATGGATTATTGATTTATATCTGCGTATGAGCAAACAACAGTAACTGGGGGTGTATATATATATATATATATATTTTTTTTTATATTGTAAAGTGTAATTTATTCCTGTGATGCGCAGCTGAATTTTCAGCATCATTATTCACATTATTGCAGTCACAGAACTTCAGTGTCACATGATCTTCAGAAATCATTCGAATATACTGATTTGCTTCTCAAGAAACATTTATTATTATCATCAGTGTTGAAAACTTAAACTGATTAATTTTCTTGTGGAAACCATGATTTTTTTTTTCCTTTTTTTTAGGATTGTTTGATGAATATAAAGTTCAAAAGAATCTGAAGCATTTATTTGAAATTAATATTTCAAATTATATTATTAGTTAAATTATAAATGTCTTAATTGTCAATTTTTATCAATTTATACAATTTATAATAACTATTAGTAAATTACCTTTCAAAATAAAGAAAAATAAAAATGTACTGTAAAAAAAAATAAAATAAAAAAAAAAAAAATAAAAAAAAAAAAGCCAGATTTGCATAGCGGATGCATAAACTTCTTGTCAGAATAAAGATGGACCTTAATTGTAAATATCAGGCAAAACATTAAGTCAAATGTAGAGTGTGAAATTGCAGTGAGAAAAAAGTGATCACTTGCTGTTGATTGGCACAGTTGTTAATTGCCCGTTGCATGTTCCACATGTAGGTGGTGCAGACAGCGGGGGACGCTGCGCTGTTTAACACAGACAGGATCGATGAAGAGAGCAGATGAGATTGAAGAATTAAGTGGCAGTGAGGAGTGAGACGACTGGGCTGGTTGAGAGGGAGGACCGGTCATACAGGTCCATCCCCAGGGAGGAAAACCATGTCTCTGCAGTCATGCGAGTCCTTCCCCTCCCCCTTTACTGGAGCACTTGGATCTTCCGCATGAGGGACTATCCCATCCACTGTATGAGGATGGTTGCATCACACAGCACTGCACAACACCGCCATCTACTGGCAGAGGCAGAACGCCATTCTCTCCAGAGACAGCTCTCCAGGCACAGAGCGGCTGGAAAACCTTCTAAGCATCTTCATTTTTAGTCATCTCACACTCACTATGTAAAGGCTGTTCCTAACAGCAAGCAGGGAAATGTATGTTGTTTGGATTTGCTTTTGAAATTTTGGATTTCATTTAGAAAAAACAACAACAAAAAACCTCGATGGAAGCATCTCATGCATCTTTTGCTGATATGGAAATCCCAGAATGCCTTGTGACAAGCCCATCTGATGGTGGTTGGAGTCGATGGAAATGCTACAGTGTATATAAGTACATTTTATTGATGACTGGTTGTTCAGCAACAAGCTAAAATCAGACTCAGATGCAATCAACGGTGAGCAACAGTTTCTTGTGTGCTTCCTTTGACATACAGTATTCAATAACAGGTTCTTAATGTAATATCATTGCTTTATCTTTTTATTAATTTACTTAATGGAGACCAAAAGACTACATCAGTCACCCAAATCAATCAAACTAATTTGGTGATATAAATAGTTCAGCCTCTAAATTCAAAAGACAAGTTCTTCCTTTTCTTGATTTGTTTGGGACACAGGTCTGTACTTTTTTAATAAGTATTTTGTAATTATGACTTTTCAGCATTGATTTAATTAAAAAAAAAAAAAAAAATCAATGGAAGTTATTAAATTATGAGATAAAGTCAAAATTATTAAATAAAACGGTAACAAACTAATTCATAATTATGATATCAATTTTGGAATGACTTTGTATGTCAGTTTTACCTTTTTTATCTCATAATTTGGACTTTTGATTTCATGATTATGACTGCGTTTTCGTAATTCAGTTTCAGCATTTTATGCCACAATTATGATTTGCCAAAGCATTTTTATGTTTAAATAACTGAAAACAGTTTTGCCTACAGACAGTAGTGCAAATATACTTATTGTGACGGCTAAGTTTCTACCGTTGTGCAGTATGTCCAGTCACGACGTCGGCCCTTGTGCTCATGTTTAGGATCAGTAATTCGAGGTTTCATGTCTCTGCGTGTTGCCTAATGGCATGTTTACACTGACAGCAATTAAATCTCTGGAGGTCGACATCTCGACGGTCTGTTGTTTGGTAATTGTCGTTTCTATGTGATTGCTGTCTTAAACTTGTGTAGATCATGACAGCTGCCCTGCCTGCACTCCCATTGGTGGTTGCTCTATCATCTCTGTGTGCATTTGCATAAAATTGAATGCTGCCCAACTTTACGTTTGATGTTTATGCGTCAGCAGCTCTTTGCCTAAGTAGACAGTCGACAGCATTATGTGTGAGTTTATTTGCATGAGCGTACCTGAGCAGACCAGTTCCTGCTCCATCACCCCACAGCCCAGCACCTCCATCTCAAAGGAGGGATGTGTGAAAGGGAAGTAGCAGTCCACCCAGCTGATCTCCAAATCTGCAAGACAGAAACAAACAGATGGAGGAGAGCTAGACAGAGGAAGTGCGAACATCACTGGTTTCTTACCTTCCCCAAAAAGTTGTCGAATGAGGTGCATGAGAGCCTGTTTCAGATCGAACTACACAAGTTTGACGACCTCCAGCGTGTGTGTCTCCTGTTTCTGAGGCGTGTGGCAGCCATCGCTCTCAGACAAAGACAGCTCCTCACCATTCTCCACTCGAGCAAACAGCTATCATAGAGTGAAATGTTGAAAACAAATGTGTATATTTAATGACATTCAGAAAGATTACGTTAAGATTTTAGCATGACTTCTTTGACACTTGTCCTTCATTACAGACTGGATGCTTTAAATGAACAACTTTTTCTACACAGATAAGTAGAAGGTTCTGGCAGGTACAGTATGAACTATAGAGGACTGCTTGAAAGGTGAAGTTTTGATACTTAAATACTTTCTTCTATCTCAGTTTAAGAAAAACATCTCTTCAAATCAACAACACAACTAGAATTTAAAAAAATATGCAATTTACTTATTTTACATTTACAGACAGAGGTCTTTACACACACACACACACACACAATTGCATAATAAATTAAAAGAAAATAGAATACAAAAACATTGTAGTAGGTAGGTAGATTTTTTTAAAGAATAGAATTAGAATCGTGAGTGTTAAAGTTAGAGGGTCAAATAAAGATGGACTCAGAAATTTTAATTTTCAATTTTAATTTAATTCAAATTTTAATTCAAGTCTTAAAATTTAAGGTTATTGAAATCTTCTAACGGTTTTTTTTTCTAGCAAATGGACAAAAAAAAATCTGTATTAGTGGTAATATTACATTACATTTAATATAGAATCTATTACAATATTATTAGTATTGATTACCATTATTAATAGAAACACAACCTTAAAACTGTATTTAAAAACTCTGCATACTATTTTCGCATTCATTATTCAAGAATCAGCTCATTTTAATTAATGAGAAAATATGTAAAAAAAAAATAAATAAATAAATAAAAAAAATTAAAGGTTTGAATGTTACCTTGTTGTTACCATACTATTACCACATTTACCCCCTTTCTTACTGATAATTTTTTTTTTTTTTGAGGAATTCTTTGAAATTTCAAATTACAAATGAACCACACGCCCCAGAAAAGATGGAAGTTGAACATATCAATGCATAAAATTCACAAGATCATATTATCTGAGTATTACCAGTATTAACCCCATTGGAATGAATGAAATGTAAATAAATTATTTTATCTTTATAACTAAGGATTTCTCAAAACCACTCCAAATTTATGAAACCAACATGTTTATTCCTAACAAAATAACATCAAAACAACACAAATGTTATTAAATCAAATACATTTATTTTTATTTTATGATTTATTTATTTATTTATTAGATTATAAAATTTAATAGATAAGCATTTTGAAACCTAAATGTACTCCATTCAAACATCTACACCTAGGAACCCCTCAACTCCGTTTTTTTTTTTTTTTTGTAAAAATAAATAAATGAAAACTATAAATTATGTTTATTCTGTGATTCTTAAGGTTCATCCCCTTGCCAAAAATTATGCATTTTTTTGAAATATATCTTTTCCAGGTCAAAACAGAGCTAAATGCATAACAGAGAATATGATATTATATATTTTATTATTAGTAGTAGTATTAGTTATTTTATTATTAGTTAAGTCCTGCATGTCACTTCATAAAAGTTTTTTGTTCGCTGGAAGATTGAGAAATTACAGCCTCAAAAAATAAACATGGAAGAAACTTTCACAATAAAATCCTTTAAGAGAAGCGATGAAGTAAATTTCTATGTCAAGTCAAGCCATTTTTTTGTCACATTTCCATTTTTTATTTTTTTTTTTATTTTTTGGCCAGGCGGTCCTTTTCCTCATTAAGGATACCATTTTCACCTCATGGTTTGAGAAAAGCTGCACTCCCTCCATCTGATGGAAGACAGGATAGTGGATGGAGTTAATCTCATCTCGTCTAAACACATCTCCAGCCAGTAGGAAGTGGTCCAGACCTGAGCGCACCAGCTCCTTCTGATGGGCGGAGGTGTGGGCCTGCAGCATGTGTGTGCGGATCAGGTAGTAATTGTCTCCTTTTTTCTGACTGGGATGGTCTGGAGGAATAAGCAGACTGTCGAAGTTCTGCTCCACCGTCCACACTGGACTGAGGTTGTCATGTACGGATAAGAGCGGGTTTCCTGTGCGTCCGATGTAGGAGCGGTAGAAATGGTCATTGATGCTTTAATAAGCCACAAGGGGTGGTGCGGCCGGATGTGAATCTTGATGCCAACTTTGGAAAATATTTTAGCTGTCACATTGGTCATGTCATCTCGCAGGCAGACATGGCTGAAAACTTCTGTCGAGTCTTGACTAATCCACGGCCAAGGAGCGGAGCCATCCGTCGATAGACCCCTGCAGGGAAAGAGTGAGTGGGACACGGCCAGGGAACACGTCCATTGGCAGTTGACCAACTCTGTTTTAGAAAAGTGTGGGAAATATTGTAAAATGCCATGGTAGCTGATTCATTAGTCTGTAAGTAAAGAGAGAAAAAAATTTAGTTCTGTGAACTCTCTATTCAACTGTTTCAAAGTGAATAATTAACAATGCTAATTAGGAATGGGAAAGCATCAGAGTCAACCAGTTGTGCAACTAATTAAGTGAAGTGAACAAGACATTTCTTTGCATTTATTTTAGGCATTTAAAGTAGAAGTGTGTAATTCTATTCTATGTATTCTCTTATCCAAACTGAATAAGCAAAGAAAACTTAGAAAAAGTAGTTTGTAGGCTAATTTTCCTGAAAAGATTAAACATTGAAGATTTCAAAAAAGTTTTGCCCTGTCTGTTGCTTATTTGAACATTCAACCAACTCGACATAGAAACAACAACCAATAGCATGAGTTTGGGACAGGACTATATGTTTGTCTGAACAATGGCAGGAAGGCTCAGAAAACATTTTTCATTTCCATTTTATAACTCCAGTCATTTCTCTTTTGAAAGAGTAGTATTTATAACTGTTATCATTTATTCATGTTGAAAACAGTTCATATTATTAATATAAAATAATTAATATTGTGTAGAAACCATGATACTTTTGTCCAGGACTTGCTGACTTAGTGTCTAGTGTGCTAAAAATCCCAAGTCGATTAATTGAAGTGAAGTAGAAAAGAAAATTGTACAATGCAAAATTTACAGGATTCCAAAAATGCCATCCCTCCTGTTAAAGGACACTATTTCTACCGCCATCAAAACACTGCTTTTGAAATATTCACTAGCTTGAAATACTGTCAGTCTTCAATAAAAGGTTACAGGCTATTTATTTAGCATATTTATTTGTTATATCTGTCAGTTTTCTTATTGAAGACCTGCACTTGTTGTCCATATATATATCGATAAGAGAAAACAAGTGAATTGTTTCAATGTGCTATATAACATTTCTTAAAAGGTTGTCTTTATAATTTTATGACTGCTTTTAATGATTCAATCAATTCCTTAGTGATAAAGCCTCTTTTTTTTTGTACTTCTTGAATATCACAATGTTTCACATTGACCAACCACCTACTGCTGTTGATCAGCGACCCGCTAATTTGTAGATTTTACACATAATGTTAATGCTACATAACAAATTAAGAGCAAATAAACAGACCCTGAAGTCATTTAATGGCTGTTGCTATAGCGTCCCTACTTCCTCTGTATTGCTCTGCCATTAAACGCTGTTGTACATGCAGTGGAGATTCTCAGCCATGTTGGGCTTTAGTCGAGCAGTGTGAGAGTTAGATTACATTACTGGGATGTCAGATGAGCTCATGCACAAGGGACTTAACCTAAGAAACCTCTGGTGAAATGTGCGGTGCTGTTCTAACTTGTGATATAGGAAGAGAGGCT
This sequence comes from Carassius carassius, assembly GCF_963082965.1. Taxonomy (NCBI): domain Eukaryota; kingdom Metazoa; phylum Chordata; class Actinopteri; order Cypriniformes; family Cyprinidae; genus Carassius; species Carassius carassius. Next base: position 3,183,866 of record NC_081796.1, on the reverse strand, counting down.
CTGTGAGAGAGCTGATGGAAATAGCAGGTGAGAGCTCATGTCCTCACAGACAGAAAAACAGACGCTCACATCATTGTCTTTGCTGCCAGCACACGACACATTAAAGCGGGATCTGGTATCCGTCACACAGCGGGCTCAATCCGGGGTGTCACAATACACTGTGGATGTGATTTATGGGGAGTGCAGTGTAACTGAATTATGGGGGGTTCAGTCATCATCACCCGCCTTTGATTTCCTCATTTTGTCTGGTTTTCTCTGTTCCTGACAATCTCTGTCCGATTTTATTGTGTTACAAACACGCCAGGTTCCACCTCCACTCACTCACAGCGCATGCCATCACTGGAATACTAATCACTTCCAACTGACCCTCATCACGACCCAATCACATCAGCACTATAAATACCACACACACGCACTCAGTCAGCGTCCGGTCTCGTTCGCGACAAGGTCTTACCTGTATGCTAACTCTAAGGACTAACTCTTCCTCTACTTACCCCTCAACTACATCAAACTACAATGATTCCTTGGCTTTGCCAATTTCTAGAGACGGTTCATCCAAAACTACAGTACCATCACCAGCCCTCTCACCAGTCTCCTCCGTAACAAACCAAAATCACTCTCTTGGACTCCTGCCACCACAGAGGCCTTCCACACCCTCAAAGAAGCCTTTGCAACCGCTCCACTCCTGGTCCATCCTGACCCCGGCCGACCCTTCGTCGTGGAAGTCGACACCTCAACTACCGGAGTAGGAGCGGTCCTATCTCAGCAGCAGGGGAATCCCAGTCGCCTCCACCCATGCACCTTCTTCTCCCGGAAGCTCAACCCAGTGGAGGTAAACTATGACATCGGCAACCAGGAGCTGCTGGCCATCAAGTTGGCCCTGGAAGAATGGAGGCATTGGCTGGAGGGAGCCAAACACCCCTTTCTGGTTCTCACGGATCACAAAAATCTGGAGTATCTTCGAGTTGCCAAGAGGTTAAACCTGAAACAAGCCCGCTGGGCGCTATTCTTCACCCACTTCCACAGTACCATCTCTTATCGCCCAGGGGCAAAGAATGTAAAGGCCGATGCCCTGTCCCGGTGTCACGCCCCCGAAGAGAATCTTGAAGGACCCGAAACCATTCTCCCTGAAAGGGTCATCATCTGCCCCATTACCTGGTCCGCCGAGACCCTTCCTCCAACTGATCCTGCTACAAACACCCCGCCGGGTTGCCCACCGGGACATCAATACATTCCCAGGACATGGCGTACTCCACTCATTCACTCCACTCACACATCTATTGCCACTGGTCACCCGGGGGTCAATGAAACCCTCTCGTTGCTTAAAGAATGCTTCTGGTGGCCCAACATGGCCTCGGATGTCAGGAGGTACGTGAACGGATGTACAGACTGCGCCATATCCAGGAGCCCACGCCATCTTCCATCAAGCAAGCTCCATCCTCTGCCCGTTCCCAATCGCCCATGGTCACACCTAGGGGTGGATTTCATTACTGATCTTCCTCCTTCAGATAATAATACCTGCATTCTTGTCATAGTGGATAGATTTTCTAAATCATGTCGTCTTCTCCCCCTGAAAGGTCTGCCCACGGCCATGGAAATGGAAGAGTTATTATTTAACCATGTCTTCAGGTACTTCGGCATCCCAGAGGATATCGTCTCAGACAGAGGTCCTCAGTTCATCTCCCGGGTATGGAAGGCTTTCCACTCACTCCTAGGTGTGGCCATCAGCCTGTCCTCCGGATACCATCCCCAGTCGAATGGGCAGACGGAGAGGAAGGTCCAGGAGATTGGACGCTTCCTCCGTACCTTGTGTCACGGCCACCAGAACTCCTGGAACCAGTCCTAGGGTGGGCCGGCTACCAACCTCCTCTATTCCCCTGGTCAGGTGAACCTTCGGATGTCCCCGCCGTCGACTACTGGTTCCGGGAGAGCGAGAAGGTCTGGGATGCGGCACACCACCAACTCCAGCGGGCCTTACGCAGACGTAGAACGACAGCTGACCTTCGCCGATCTGAGGCCCCAACTTCCCAACCCGGTCAGAAGGTCTGGCTGTCCACCCGGGACATACGCCTGCGCCTGCCCTGCCGCAAGCTAAGTCCCAGATTCATTGGCCCATTCACCATCCTTCAGCAGATCAATCCGGTCACTTATAAACTCCAATTACCCCTTGAGTACCGGATTCACCCCACTTTCCATGTGTCTCTCCTGAAACCTCACCATCCCTCAGTCTCTCCTTCCACAGTACCTGGCGAAACCGAAGCCCCCCCTCCACTCCTCCTAGAAGACAGTGCGGCCTATGAAGAGACATCCTGGGCTCCCGGCGGCGTGGTGGACAACTTGAATATCTAGTGGACTGGGAAGGATATGGTCCAGAGGAACGTTCATGGGTCCCACGCAACGACATCCTGGATCCCAACTTACTTAACACCTTCCACTTCAATCATCCTGACCGACAAGCTCCCAGGAGAAGAGGACGTCCACCACGTCGTCGGGGTACTCGGCCCTCAAGAGCGGGCCGTGGGGAGGGGGGTACTGCCAGGTTCCAGTACTGCCAGGAGAGGGGGGTAACACGCCAGGTTCCACCTCCACTCACTCACAGCGCATGCCCTCACCGGAATACTAATGACTTCCACCTGACCCTCATCACGACCCAATCACATCAGCACTATAAATACCACACACACGCACTCAGTCAGCGTCCGGTCTCGTTCGCGACAAGGTCTTACCTGTATGCTAACTCTAAGGACTAACTCTTCCTCTACTTACCTCTCTCCAGCGATCCTCCGAAGATCCAAGTCTCCATCGTACGTGTGTGTGGTACACCTCCCACCTCTGACGTCTTCACCCAGCTATCACGGATCCATTCATCACTCTACCCAGCACTACCCACTCCTCTGCTTGTGCCTTAAATAAAACTATCTTTCTATTACTCCTCAGCCTCCCTGGTATTCTGTAACATATTGTTTGTAGCCTCTAAATGAAGTACTGTGGTGGTACAGTGAAGGTTTCAGATGTAATATCATAGTATCTGGTGATTGCCTTAATCATGTACCATAGTATTTACATGGTACAGATCTACTGCCATTGCATACAGTATCTACAAAATGTCATAACCAGAACCCTATAATGCCAAGACCCTTTGGCATGTGCCATTGCTGCACCATGGTATTCCTCATGGTTCAACTATGATACATGCTATTCCAGTGATATATTGAAAATAAAACAAAATTTTACTATGGCACCTTAAAGTAATTAAATTAATTAAAAGGAAGGCAAGGTACATCTATAGTACATAAAAAAAGAATAAAAAAAAGTGCAATCCCTGTGTTCCAGAACATGTGGACCAAGCCATAAATCATGGCATTACCGTGGTATTTCATGGTCCTTTAAATAATACTATGATACAACTATGGCATATGTAACTATCTAACATACATAAAAAAGGTAATATGGTAGCTTTGTTCATCTTCAGAACACAATTTAAGATATTTTGGAAGAAAACTAGGAGGCTTTTTACTGTCCCCTAGACTGCCAATAAGTTACACTGTCAATGTCCAGAAAAGTATGAAAGATGTTGTCAGAATAGTCCATCTCCCATCAGTGGTTCAACAGTTTTGGATGAAAACCGGGAGGCTTGAGACTGTCCCATAGACTGCCAAGTTGATAAAAATTTGCAATTCCAGTCATCCAAAACATGTGGTCCAAAAACATAGTATTACCGTGGTGTTTCAGGGTACTTTAAAGAATACAATGGTGCAATTTATGATATATGTGAAAAGAATCATTCTATTCCCATGTTATCTTTCCCCATATATACGGTATTACCATAATACTCAATAGCACAATTTCACTCACGCAAATGTATTTCAGTACTACGGTATATTTCAAAATACATTGTACCATGATCCAACCACACATTCGCTTTAAAAAAAGTACAATGGTACTTTTTCATGTATTTCTTTTTTTTTTATCTTTTTTTTGAACACATACCATGGTTGTGTCATGATATTCTTGGAAGTACATTAAAGGACATATACTTGGTATATAACATGGTATTACCATGATAGACCAAGGTACTTCACAGAATACCATGGTACAACTATGATGCCTGTTGACAGAGCCATGATATTCCCTTAATTTATGTATTAAACACTTTATTATTATGGTATTATAAGGTAATTTACTGTTAAAAATGGTAAGACTGGCACTTAAAAAAACATATCAGAAAAACATGGCACAACCACATATTTTCTTACAAAAGATAAAAAGTACTATCTTTTTTTTTTTTGGAGGGGGGGGGGGTATTCCTGGAAGTACACTGCAGTACATACACTTAAAAACAACAACATGGTATCACCATGGTAGACCAATGTAGCAGATCTGACCATGAATCAGACAAATTAAAGAGTTGATCAGGGCTGTGGTTTAAACTTGAGCCAAATTCCTCAGGAAGGCAACCGGAGGTCATAAATCAGTCCTAGTTCCACAAGTCAGAAACAAGTTCACCAACCAACTCTTTCACAGAACAGCTTTCAACATTAACACCACTAGAACAATCATTGACAATTTCAATTCAGAGAAGAGATTGTCAAATTTGGGGCAAGTAATTGATAGTCAACGCCGGACATCACGTGTAAACCCATGAGAGTACTACACAAGATCATTTGACTTCCCCCACCTAGCAGAACCAGACTGAAATTCCTAAGGGGGGCCTTTTAACCTCTGGTCTCCACAGAAATCTTTGTCAGATAATGGCACAGAAAATTGTCTTTTCTACATATATATATATGGACGAAAATGAACTCAAAAAGACTTATAAATGAATATCAGTCCATCACTTCACTCCTTATTCATTTATATGTAACCCACACATTTGACTATCATGTTTATAATCACTTATTGTGTATGTCTTTTAACCCTTTAGAACCTAAAGCTAAAATTGGCCGTTTTCACTCATTTTGTTTTTTTTGAGTATAGAATTAGAACATAATGTGGTATCTTCAAGTGTAAGGTGTCATTTTTTTCAGAAAATTATAGGCTTTCAGGAAATTACAGTTATTGTACATTATTTTGTGTAATGAGTTAGTAAATAGAATTTAAATAGACAAAAAAATTAAAAACGGGAAGAAATTGTACTGGTTTTTATTTAGGAAAAATCTGAAAACTCATGATCGAAAGAATCTAATGCCTCAATCTTGAAAAAGGAACTATAATACATATATACAAGTCTTTTTGAGACACTGGATTGCACAGTTTTCACTCAGGAGCCATTTGTTGTACTCCAGTTCTCCATGCGTTTTTGGATCCTTCAATCCAGTCATTTAAATGTGGTGCTCTCTGAAGCAGTTCCTGTCTAACTGCAAGCATAATCCCACATCACATTCCTTGCACTTCCATGGGGTACTCCTTTTGCATCATATGCAACTCTGTGAAAGGTCTTGAGTATCACTCACAGGAACAGGCAGATGATCGCATCTCTCTCGAGCTGCCATCCAGGGGAACACCTGTGAGCGGAGCTGCTAGCAGCTCCTGAAAGTTTTGCCGTGTCATGAGCTTATCATGGTGGACGGCACACATCTCTTTGTGTAAAATGAAGCTGTTGGTCACTGCAATGTCCAGGAAGTGCTGGAAAATGGTCACATATGACTTGTTTTATGGGGCACCGACTTGTTCTGAGCATCTTGTTGGAGGTATCAAGTCCCCCCATGTACTTATTGTACAGCTACAGCAGCGACCACGGCCCCAGCCCCTCTGAGATGGTGTTGTGTTCGATGTAGATGGCCCATTTGCTTCTTCATAGATAACTGGAGTAAGCCACACTGAAAAACAAAACAAAAAAGCAGCATGTATTACAAACTCACTATATATGTACATAAAAATACTTTTCATTATGAAGCAATCTATTAGTAAGAGAAAATGTGTACAAATAATATATAAATATATAATAATATAATAAATAAATAACTATAATAATAATAATACAATAAAATAATAAAAATAAAGCCTGCAGTTATTTACATTTGCATACACACAATCACACACACATACATGCACCTACACACACACACACACGCAAATATACAGATATAGACATAAATGCATGCATGCACAAAGTCACGCAAGCGCGTACACACACACATTTGCATACACATCATAGACTGTATAAGATACACACATGCACACATACACAAACAGATACACATGCACACAGATACACACAAACTGATATACACACACACAGATATACACATGCACACATTAGCAGTAGCACACACAAACACACATAAACATATGCACACATGCATGCACTTACACAAACATACATATAACGTTACACATACACGCACACATTCGCATACATACACACACCTTTACTTACTTACACACACACACACACAAACACACACACACAGATATGTCCATGCACTTACATACACAATTATGTATGCATACACACGAACCCATACACATAACGCTAACATTACATGAGCAAATATGAACGCATGCATGCATGCACATACGCACTTACACGTGTGTGCAACGCACATATAAGTGTGTAAAACAGTGTTTTTTCGAACAGAAACACAGAGTCTGACTATTTTATTCATTTCTCATCGATTCATCAGAAAGAAACAAATAAATAAGCTTCACTTACCAATCCACGACTGGATCAAAACCAGTACACCTCCTCAACGTCTGAATACAGACTCCGAGTCTGATGAATCATGTTCAGCCTCTTCCCAGGTGTAATCAGAGACCAAATCAATCGCTTCCTCTCGTGTAAAACCTTTTTTCGCCATGTTTTTGTCTATATTTCACACTCTCAAACTTTCAAACCTGCTGCGCTCCGTATCTCCCGCTTCCACTCCGCCCTTCCCCCTTTCCCCGAAAGCCACTGTGATTTGCTGCTGGAAAGCATGCAGTTACCGTATTAAGCTGTATATTGTCTTAAAGCGCAAGCTGTCTTCTATCAGACGCAATTAGATATGAAAACATTAATACCGCATGGTAAATTGTGTCGGCGCCGACACGTTCGGTTTTAAAGGGTTAATAACTATTGGATAGCTTAAGGATACATATTCATGTTTCATATGTATGTGCTTGAATCTGCTTGCTTGAAACAGTCATGACCATCAGTTATTTGTCAAATGTATCATATTCTTGTTATAGGAATCATGTCCAAAATTAGACCCTGCAAGAGCGGGAAAATTCGGACCATGTGCTTGATAAGATAACAAATGATTTATGATACCCCCAAGCCAAAACAATATCTGATTGGTCAAGACAACATTTGAGGTGTGGCCAACAGGCCAGTTTAAATACTCAGGACACCATACAATTCTGCTTTTAGGTTTAGCTTTGATTTTGCTATCAGTCTTGCCAGCTTTTAGTATGCTTTTAGGTCGCTTTTAGCTTGTAGCTTTGCTTCCTAGCTTTAGCTTTTAGCCATGCTTTTAGTCATCACACGCGGTTCCAGCGTGCTTCGGCCTGCACGCCTGCTGCTACTTAGCCACGATGAGAAGAAACACCACCTAGTCTCGCCAAACTTTACTCCTTTTCTTTTCCGTTTGAGAGTTTCGTGTTCTGAGTTAAGTTTTGTAACGTCGAGTCTCCGATGTCGGACCTCGACTGCCCGTTCAACTTCAACCAGCCACACAACTCTGCATCGTCAGCCAACGCCCAACCACGGGCTTCCCAAGACATCACTTCAGCGACTACTGAACTTCCAGCCAATCAGCGACATCGGAAAACCCCTTTCAACGACAACAAAGGGGACTCCCTTTTCACAGGAAACGCAAGTAACTTTACCTCCAGACTGTGACCTTTACTGGTGTATCTATTATAATCTTAACCTCATTGAGGAACTCAATGTGAGGGCTAATTAAGTGATTGATGGTTGTTCATGTTTATGCAATTTAACGTATTGCTGTAAACTTGGGATTCCACATTTCCATTCTCATTCTTTCCCTAACTTTCGATCTTCCTGCAACTTGTGTGAATGTGTGAGTGCGTTCGTTCATGTGTTAGATTAGTTTATATGTCTTAGATTTATATAATAAAGCCTTATTCATATTGAAAAGAGAAGTATCTTGTGTTTTGTGCTTACAAGTTAATGTCTTAAACTGTTGATCTTGTTACTGTGCTAATTGATAGTGTTTACACTATACTTTGGATATTAATATCCAGCGCAGATTTGATGTTAAACGTCTCATTCAGTGAATCACAGGGCATCTCAGTGATCAGCCGTGAAACAGTGATTCTGTTCAAATTCCCTTTAAAATCTTAAATGATTCCCTTTGAGCTAAATTGACCTGTTTCCCTAACAACCAAGATATTTATATATATTGCAAGTTGAAAGAACCTTGTCTTGCCATGGTATTCAAAGATAATGTACTTCAAATAATGGTAAGACTGGCATGTTTAATAATATGTTTAATGGGGTGTTGATGGTGCAGTGGATGAGACACATGCCTTTGGTGTGAGAGACCCGGGTTAAAATCCACTGTGAGATACCAATGTGTCCCTGAGCAAGACACTCAACCCCTAGTTGCTCAAGAGGCGTGCGACCTCTGACATATATATCAATTGTAAGTCACTTTGGATAAAAGAGTCAGCTAAATGAATAATGTAAATGTAATAAAGAAATGTGGTGGGAGGGGTCATGGTAGTACAAATCATTTTTGTACCTTTTGCTACTGTCCATTCCAGTTGCCCTATTTAGGAGTTCCTGTAATATGTGGGCATCTATCTTTTCCTTCTTTTCTTAGACTCTCTAATAAGTGACTTGCTTTCATTCTCATCCATCCCCTCTCGTTCTTTCTCCCTCCCTCATCCCTCTCTCTTTCTCTCTCAGAGAGCATTTAGTGGGCTGCAGGTTTGGCTCAGGTGCGGGATGTTCTGAGGACACGAGAGAGCAGGGCTGTATTTATCCCAGAATAACAGTTCTTATTTCTCTCGGCCCAGCGCAAATATTTGCTTTGACCAAGCAATATTTTATGAGGCTGAAACAAAAGACAGACTAATCTTTTCCTCCCATCTCATCACTCATTTTCTCTTGATCCAGTGAGTGGCACAAAATAGAGGCAATGTCACTCTGAGAGACTTATGCACTCTCAGATACAAGCATACTGTCAAGACTAAGAGCATAAGGAGAAGCTGCAGGTACAAAGAGAGTGTGTAGCACTGCAGTGTCATTGCAGTGCGCCAGTGTTCAAGATGCTGCTCCAATTAAGACCTCGATTAAACACCATGATTCAGGGAATGTATCAGTGGTCCCTCCACTGAATAAAAAATAAATGAGGTAATTGCGACTTTTTATCTCAGGATTCTGACTTTTTTTCTCACTATTTTTCCAATTAGAGCTCTCAGAACAGCGTGATGTAAACGCGAAATTTTGAGAAATAAAGTCGTAATTGCAAAATGTAAACTTGCAATTTTGAGAAATAAAGTCACTATTTTGAGAAATAATGTCAGAATAGCAAAAAAAAAAAGAAATAAAGTCGCAATTCTGAGAAATAAACACGCAAATGCTTGTTATAAAGTCAGAACTCACAATTGTAAGAAAATAGTCTCTCACACAATTGGAAGAAAACTAATTCTGAATTGCAAGATTAAAAATTAATCTCAGAACTACGAGTTTATATCTCTCAATTCTGACTTTATTTTGCAATGCTGACTTTAGAACTCTAAATACTAAGAAAAAATAGTCAGAATTACAAGTTTATATCACGCATTTCTCAGGTGGAAAAAAGTCAGAAGGGAGAAAAATAAACTTGCAAGTGTGAGGGAAAAGGTCTGTGAGATAAAAAGTCACAATTATTAGTTTTTCTTCAATTTTTTTATTCAGTGGCGGAAACGGCTTCCATATAAGTTTGTGTTAGATAAAAATTTGCATTATACAATTTTAATTATAACATCTAGATCTTTCAATCTAGACAAAGAGTGGAGCTTTGAGGACATAGTACCGTAGTACTAACATGGTATTCTTGGAAGAACTGTGGAGTATGTCAGGTGAATACATTTCCCAAGTTTATGTTAAATGAGGCATCATTTCACATTTCGCATGACACAAGTTTCAGCTGTATCCTTATTCACATTTAAATTTGTCAGATGTGTAACAGGTTGTTGAAAAGACATCATTACATAAAGCCTGGGAAATATGGCATATAAAAGTAAAAACACTCAGAAGATGTGTCTCTACTGGTTAAATACACATGCAGTAATATTTGACATTGACTGAGTAAATAAAAGCCAGAAGGCACAGCAGTGCTCACTGGGTCTCATTATATAACTGATGGTCATGTTTTTGGTCTTGTAGTTCTCACTGCAGTTTTACTTTAACAGCTAAATTCATCTATTTGTGACTTCAGGGTTTGTGCAGTGCCTTAGTGAAATGCAAATGTACCAACAACAGCTGCGGGGCAATCATGATTTATTAGAGCAGAGGCGAAAATGATGACCGGGGTCTGAGAATTATCATAAATGATATGAAATCCTGGGTTTGTCCTGATCCTTTGATAATGTTGCTAACCTGAAGTCTCAGTGAGTCTGTGAGTCAGCCCACACACAGCTCGTTTCCAACATGAAGAAGGCAAAAGTGCCGAAAAAAAGGTTTCACACAGTATCCATGCGTCAAAGGAATAGTTAACCCAAAAGCCCCCAGGCAATCTAAAATGTAGATGAATCTGTTTTGAAGGAATGTAGCATTCCATCACTTGCTCACCAGTGGATCCTCTGCAGTGAATGGGTTCTGTCCAAGCGTGCCGCACAAGCCCTGAAAAGTGAAGCCAAAACGTCTCGACCGCCCCCTGGTGAGTGGTCCTAGTATAGGTCATAAACCCCGCCTCCCCATGTTATTCAATGGGACGCGAGACCAACTAAACAATTAAATTACCCTTCAAATATCTTTTTTCCGAAGCTGTTTTTTGTCATTTACTGTAGTTTGTATCACGCTAATGTAAATTCAAGTGTTCGTTTTTAAAATAAGTTGTTTTTTAGATAGTTATTTAATGCTCTAAAAACGGTGGTGTGACGTCGTGATTGACAGCTGTGATTGACAGCTCTCTTGAGCCGAGGAGGCACTGAAGCGTCAACAGGCTTTTTTCATGATCTTCGGAGGACTGAGGAGATTGGAGCTTTAAATTTAATCTCTAAATTTCTATAATTTCTATAATTTCATGTATGAAAAAGCAGAAGTGAGTTGCATTAATAAACTAGTTGCTAACATATTGCATGCATGTTAACAATAAATTATAGGATGCTAACCTGGCTAAAACAGACTTCATGAGCTTAAATATGAAGTTGATTTAGCTGTCCACTAGATTGAGATTAATTGTTTATAATAGTTTAATTGTAGTAATACGAGTACTCGTGTTTTTACAGTTTATTCATGTTTTACTTTTTTTAAATATGACCTATTTAAATGTCTGGTTAGTAGGGTACTTGTATTTACCTTATTTTAATGAGATTGGAATGGAACGGAGCAGACAGAGTTCACAGGAGCAGGACTCCACTTCCAAAACAGTGCAGATTACGGTATGTGCATTCTGCGAGGGAGAGTGAGGGCGGGGCACAGGGGCGGGGCCGTTGATTTCGCGGCTTTAAGGCTTTACTTCCTGCTTGCTACTGCGCATAGCTACTGCGCAGAACTGGTCCCTAGATCGCTATCTGCGCAGGCGCAAGTCCAAGATGTCAGCGCCATATCGGGACACTGGCGGCTTCAGTTTTGACCAATGGAAGAGAGCGAAGGCGAGTCGTCCATCTTTTTTTACAGTCTATGGTTCTGTCAGAATGAGAGTCCAAACAGCTGATAAAAACATCACAATAATCCATAAGTAATTCACACCACTCCTGTTCATCAGTTAACATCTTGAGAAGTGAAAAGCTGTGTGTTTGTAAGAAACAAATCCATCAATGCATTTTAAACTTTAAAGTGTTGCTTCCAGTTGAGTCTATAATCCATAATAATGCTTCCTCCAGTGAAAAAGTCCATCTCTTGTTGTCTCTCACATCAAAATCCACCCACATATTTGTTCAGAGCTGTTTTGGCTTGAAAACAGTGCTTGATCTGTGCAGATTTCTCTCCTGATTCAGACAAGGCGACTTTTTCACCAGAGAAAGCAATATCATGGATATAAGACTAATATGTTAGCTGGAAGCAAAGGTTTGAAGTGAAAACATTTTAATGATGGATTTGTTTCTTACAAATGCACAGCTTTTGGTTTCATTAGATATTGACTGATGGACTGGAGTGCTGTGGATTACTTGTGGATTATTGTGATGTTTTTAGCAGCTGTTTGGACTCTCATTCTGAAGGCACCCATTCAATGAAAAGCAGCCATTGCTGAGAAAGTGAAAGAATGCTACATTTCTTCAGTTCTGTCCTGTCCTACATGTTGCAGATTTTCAATTATGGGTGAACTATTCCTGTTTTTAAGGCCAAAAACACTGGTCCTGGATAAATTTGTCTTCTCACTAGTTATTTTGGTTTGATGAGACAGGGAACCCTGTAGATCTGGCCAACATCATGTTCTTAATACTACAGCAACAGTCTGAGTGGGCGTGTGAGAACATGGAACAGTCTTCTAGCATACTGTAGAAGACAAACGTCCGTATTAATTAAACCTGGCGAGCTAGCGCAGAGGTTAATGAAGTCAGTCTCATGTTCTTCTCTCTGGTCACATCTGCTGCTCAGTGTGTGCTGAAGTGTCAAAGGTCATTCATCCACCTGCGACAACTCAGCATGCATTCAGAAAGATATAATAGTAACACTCATCTGAAAGACTCAAGAATTCCAACTTTGCTGCAAAGTCGAGAACTGGAGAACCTTGTCATACTCCAGTTTGATGAGTTTATGGTTCCTCTGGCACACGCGGTAAACTTGAAATAACTTGTGTGTAGGGAATGCACCGAAATAAGAAAAATTAACATAAAACGAAAATTCTGGACACTGTACTGTATATATGAAATCATATATCTATTAACATGTTAAAATTAGGTCTCTCAGAATAATGTATTTCAATTAATTTACACAATGTTACTGAATTGCAAAAGTCACTGAAATCTTTGTGACCACGGATGTTTTATATTTTGGATGTAACCTGATTTTATTTTAGAATTTGTGGTGGCTGAAATGTTGCTGCATGATGCATCCCTATTGGAACTGATCAACTCATCTCAACTTTATTCATGTCCCTCAAGTGGCAATTCGTTTTCAAGCAAGACATACAATCAAACATACGAACATACGGAAAAACAAGCCTATTAATACAATTTACAACCTCACCCACCCCACTGAAAATAAATAAATAATTACCACTAACCATTACCTACATATAGCATGAATATTGCAGCAGGAATAAATGAGCATCTGTAACGATTACTCTTCACTAAAGGAAATCTAAGCCTCAAACCAGAAGGTAAAAACTCAAACTCAGAGTACAGGGGATGATCACTGGCTGCTAAAATAGAGTCATCTTTCTGCTTTCCATAAGACTACTCTGATCAGTACCTAAAACTTTACTACTAACCTTTATTATCCTGGACAAAGCATTTTTAGCCTTAACACTGACATACAGACATTTTATGGAAAATGTTAAAATGGACTCGATGTAAGATTTATAAAAAAGGGACAGTCTTATCCACATTCAATTTTGTCAATCTGCGAAGACAATATAGTCGTTTTTTGTGCTCTCTTACCAATTATCTCCGCATTGGCTACAAATTTCTATTTATTATCAATCAAACTGCCAAGTTACTTATAAGATTCCACAACTTAAATTGCCTGTCCCTTAATAACTGCATTCTGAATAACAGAAGATTTGTGTCTAAATAAATGAGCATTTCGTTTGTCTTGCAATGGTATGTTTACTCACTAAATCGTTTGTAGAAGCCTTCAATACTATTGGGAAATATATTTTCTTATATTTGGGGGGTGGGGGGTCTAGACATAGTCTCATAAAAATATTTCTGAAAAATATTTTGAGTCTCATTTTTCATGATATTTTATTCAGATTTGAAATAGAAACTCATGAAACATGTGCCTTCAACCCATTGCTTTTCTAGATTGCTCCAGGACTAATTTCATGTATTTTTATATCAAATAAAAAAAATATTTAAGTGTGGTAAAAAAAAACATTCAAGGCACTTCAGTGTCTATATTTTTGAGCATTATCAAATCTGGTTGATAAAAAGTAAAGCCCAAAGGGTCTTCTTTCCAAAGACACCAAAATTATGTTTGTAACACACTGAAGTAGGAAACTGTTACAATTATAAGTTAGGTAGAGCACTTTCAGCTGTGAGTCCCATCCTCTACCCCTCTTCCAGCCATATATGTAAACTGTAAAGGGTCTAGAAGACTCCCTGTTTTTGATATGATTTCTTTTTTTCATTCATCTTTGAAAACACTTCATAAATAAAGAAGTCAAAGCAACAGGCCTAAAATCATTTAACTCTTGCGGGTGATTATGTTTAGGAACTGGAATAACTGTAGACTGTTTCCAAATTTTTGGCATTCTCTGAAGATTGAGTGACAACTGGAAAATCTAATAAAAAATAGAGCCCAGCTGCTCAGCACAGGCAATAAGTACATTACTACGTATATTATCAGGACCAGGGCTTTTCCTAGCTTTAGAGTGTTTGAACATATTAACCACATCACATAAATACATTTCTCCACTTGTGAGTTTCAAACCTCAGATAAAACTCATTAAACTCTTGTGCAAGCTGCCTGTCACAAGTATATGTGTCACTTTCAGATTTCTATTGTTCTTTATGTCTGCGATAGTTTTCATGGCATCCCAGGCAGAATACATTTTTATCTGCCAGCTGCCTCTCAATCTTCCCAGTAAAACACTGCTTAGATTTCTGGATTTTTGTGATAGTTCAGTAGACTGAATAAAATAAAACAGTAGCAATGCTTATCCGAAATGCTCAGATGATGTCATGCTGCCAAACAAGCCGATGTAAAGGGGTGTAGACACAAAAACAGAACTGAACTAGACCCAAAATGCAGGAGTCTCAAGATGTGTTTTTAGCGCCCAGGCTTGTCACTACTCACCAGAGATTCCAGATCACACATTTCTTCTTAAACTCTTTTACAGAGGAAAGAAACAACAACAGCTCCTCTACCATTATAAGCAATCAAAAATGCTTCCCACTCATTACATTTCTTTTATACCAAACACAACCAAAACATAAATAAATAAATGAATCTCTCCCACATGCTGGGTATCAACAGATTATATTTAATCTGGATTATGTAATTAGATTAAAAAAATAACCACTTGTAACTACATTACGTTTTAAAATGATCATAATCACATTACAGTTAACATTTTTGCGGATTACATGATTACAAATTATTCATGAATACATATTTATCCTTCCTAATCCTTTTCATTTATTTTTTCTGATCATGTGATGCAGGCATTCCCAAATGTTTTATCATTCAAATCCCCAAATCCCCAGAATATTTACCCCCTGAGATATAAAGGTAGTACTTCAATAATTTCACAAGACAATTGCATGTTCTCTGATTTTGATTAATGGTCATACATTTTATTCTATTTAATTCTCTACTAATCCAAAATTAGTCAGAATACACTGCCTAAAATTAGTCATTTTTGTTGTACTGCTGACTACTACAACTTTCAATATGTCATTTATAACAAGTAACAGACTACATACAGTTTGTAAGTAATCTACCTAGCACTATACATATTTATATATATATATATACAGTGTTGGGAAGGTTACTTTGGAAATGTAATAGGTTACAGATTACAAGTTACCCTGTTTAAAATGTAATAGTAGTGTAACTTTTTCAATTACTTTATTAAAGTAATGTAACTAATTACTTTTGAGTACTTTTTGATTACTTTTCTAAATTTGTGAAAATTAAAGAATAATGAATAAAAGCATATACATCAACTTAAATACAGTTATCTAATAAGCATGTGACGTATTCTGTGTAATTAACTCCTGAAACATTGGTGTTTTTTTTAAACTGCTGTCTCTTTGTATATGATGATAGTTTTCTCAAAATAAGTAAAATGCACATGAAGTGACACAGAGCAGTTCTAGAAATCATGTTTATGTGCTCGTGTACGCCTATATTGAGGCAGCAGAGGTTGAAAACACTGCGAGCTTCAGTAGGACTATGTGTAGTAAATGAAACCATGTCTTTGCCATTAATTTACAGGAGGGGCGGACTGGGAAAAAAATTCAGACTGGAAAATTCAAACTCTTACAAACAAATTCACGGTCAAAACTATTTTTGGTATGGACCTGAGATAAAAAAAAAGGTTTAAATCTTTAATTTGGGGACATGCAAAATAATTAAAAGTTATCTCCTGAACTGCACCTTCACTTCCATTTTTCTCTTCAGTCTCTTTATTTTGCCCTGTTATCCATCTCTCTCATGACTTTAATACTCAAGATTGAACAAAACTATACTTTACAATACAATACTCTACAATACTACAATATCTTTATAGAAAAATACTAATACTGTACACGAGTCATGTTTTCCTTACAAAAATTGACCATGCTTTTTTTAGCCTATACAATAACCTTGTTTTGTTTTGTTTTTTGCAAATGGATTTGTATTTATTTTTAAATAACTCAATTTGTAAAATCATTTTTAATTTTTGGTTACCACAGTTAAACAATAGTAACTATTTTCTCTGGATTTATAGTAATATATTAAAACGTTAATTTTCGTAAGGGTTGTGTTGTTGTCTGTCCGTAACTCCCCCTAAACCTATAAAAAAAATCTGATTGTTTTTCAGATAAATTCCTACTGTAACATTACAACTGATAATAATGATGTCCTTTATATAGTATTTTGAGTGATGACTGGTGAGCAACGTGCTGCTGCTTGATTAAATAAATAAAAAAACAAAGACAATAAAGCATCTTTACAGATGAAACTGACCTGAAACCCTGAACAGTAGTTCTGCTTCTCTGCTCCAGCTGTGCGCTTCCACAGTCCACTCTATACTCTCTCTCTCTCTCTCTCTCTCTCTCTCTCTCTCTCTCTCGCTCTCTCTCTCTCTTTCTCTCTCTCTCTCTCTCTCTCTCTCTCTCTCTCTCTCTCTCTCGCTCTCTCTCTCTCTTTCTCTCTGTCTTTCTCTCTCTCTCTCTCTCTCTCTCTCTCTTTCTCTCTGTCTCTCTCTCTCTCTCTCTCTCTCTCTCTCTCTCTCTCTCTCTCTCTCGCGCATTGATTACTCTGAGTCTGATCCAAACCGTTTGGCGGAGACGCGGAGAGCGCGCGGAGACGCGGAGAGCGCGCGGAGAGCGCGCGAGTCATGACTAACACTTCATGATTTATTAGAGATTTAATTATCAAACGGCGGATTCGCAAATGATCGCTTTAGTACATTCGGCAGGCAATTATACTTTAATGATATTAAATAGTGGGGCAAAATCGGCTGCCAGGTCACCGGGAATTGTCCTGGTTCTCCCGGTGTCCAGTCCGCGCCTGATTTCCACAGACACCCAGAACGTGCAGGCGACATATATTGCATTTTTGGGGCTTAATATTCACAGACACTAGTCGATGTCATGTTTTGATTCAAGTGTGCTGACCTACTTTAATTTAGTCATCCAAAATGTGCCATATTCCGTCCGCGTTAGGCATTCCGTTTTTATGACTGGATTCTACGAACCAGACTGTGTTTCCGCATCCCGGAAATTATTAGGGCGGTATGTCTCAGAATAGTCCCAAAATAGAATTTGGGAAAGATATCAGTTAAATCTGTATGTGGATGTGTGTAAATATTCAAATGTAATCCCCTTTGTAATCGTTAAAAATTTCATAAGTAACTGTAATTTAATTACTCATTTTTTCTTAGTAACTGTAACTAATTACAGTTACATTAATTTTGTAATTAAATTACGTAACGCCGTTACATGTAACTAGTTACTCCCCAACACTGTATATATATATAAAATGCCTTATAAACTGATTTTCTGTCATGGCCTATGGACCCCTCCGCCACTTTGCCCTGGGTGACACAGTTGACTCTCGCCTTCAGACAGCGGATGCCACCACAGCACTCAAGCAGCACTCCAAGCCCTATCAGACACTCTGCCAAACACACTCACACATGACCTAGCAAGCACACACACACACACTCACTCGCAGGCATCAGTCAGTGTCACCTGCTTTGGGAATAGTGTGTATGGCAAGAGATCTTTAATTAGTGGAGAAAACCAAAGAGAAAGAGACTGCACTGCAGCAAACACACCTAAACACTGCGTAGCGTTGTAAGACCAGCCCAGGTTAGTAGGGTGCTCCAAACATCACATGCGCTCCTACTTTTGGATCAATTTTGTAAAGCAGACACTGCAGTGTTAGAAATCTTAATCCAGCGATGCTTCAATCTCTTCTTTTATGACATATTTCAGAGGGAACTATAGAATCAGGCTTTCTGTACGATGACCCTTGTCACTGAGCTTGTCCCTGTTCATAAATTCTTAGCTCAGTGTGTAGTATAGACAGATGGTGACACTGCTTGGCGTCTAATTGTCATATATTGTACTCATTACCCATATGCAAAGTTTAAGGTCCAATTGTGTGAAGATGCAGGGGTCCTTTATTAATTGCATAACAACTGCATGGGATTTTAGGCCTCTCACAAGTAAAAAAAAAATTATATATATATATATATATATATATATATATATATATATATATATATATATATATATATATATATATATATATATCTGGATGTAATAACCTTTGAAAACACAAGACTTACATTTTAAGCAAAGAGAAATAACGTGCATCCAAAATCACATACTGTCTGAATAGGTACTAAATTTGCTCTTATTTTGCAGCGGTTGAAAATTATGTTGTATAAGGTAAGAATATGGGAAGTATTAAGAAAAAATAATAGATCCACCATGTTGTTACTGTCACCTGACTGTAACACAATGGACTCGGGAACAGGAGGTCAATGATAGAACAGTTTATTTTAAAACAGGAATATAAGCAAGCAAGGTGAGATTCAGGTGAGTAGACCCGCAGAAGGCTTGAATTATGGTTTTGATGACTGGAATTGACATGGAATATCTTTGTACCGACAGTGGGGACACCAGGATGAAGGAATCATTGCACACACCTGGGGGGTAACACTGGAGAGGACAACTTGGAAGAGGGATCACTGGAGGAACACAGGAGGCACGATGGAGGAAGACAGGAGTCTAGGAGAATCAGGCTAACAAAGAGGTAAGTAGCAAGGTTAGTTTGAGAGTCAATTGAAATAGCTTGAGACTGGAGAGGTTCCGTATTAAAGCTACGAGATCAGACAAAGGTGACTGAGGTGTGTGCTTTCATGTGGTGGTGAGTGAATGAGATCAGGTGTGGGTGATTAAATGATTGGATTGTGAACAGGTGCTGGTGATTAATGCTCGAGTGAGGGAGTGCGCTGTGGGTGATGAGCCTGACGAACTTATGACACTGACCTTCACTGCCATTCATATATCCCCTCCTGTGGCTTCATGGAAAAGACTGTGCATTTCAGAATCTGGGTGGAACTAGTAGGTCATCCAGGTACTTTTTGAATACTGTGAATTCGGACATACTACTCTTTTGACGTGCTGTTTTTCACCTACTATATAAGTAGGGAAGTATTTGATTTCAGATGAAGCAATAGAGTGTATTTTGAACAGTAAACAACATTTTAGCAACCGCACCGCAACATGCTACAAACCACTCACACCCTAGAAACACCCTTCACTCTTAAACGTACAGTATGGGATTTTTGGCCACCAGGGGTCACTCAATCAAAATAACAACAAAAGACGTACTTTGATGACGTTGGGAAAGAGCGTGGGCTCATGGGAGTTGTTGTTCATTGGAACACGCGTTCTGTCATACACGGGTTTCTTGTATACAAACAATACCTGATGCGCGCGCATCCAGGAGGCAGAAAACCGTTATGCTGAGTTCAGTAAGACAACATTGTAATTAACGTAGATTTTGCATTGTTTGTAATTTCTTGTTGACTCAGTAATAAATTGCAATTTCAGAGTTGGATCTGTTTGTTTGTGTTTCATATTAATATAACATTATGTAAAACGTCCAACTGTTTACGAATCAAAATCCGGACATACTGTGAACATCTGACACCCAGCACTGGCTCAGTTAGAACAATTGACCATGCAACTACTCCTTGGCATTTTGACTAGCGACAACACCACCACTATGCTACCTAGCCTAAACCCTTTACTCCGGTACGAAGAGCGCGGGTCTTTTGCCTCCTGGTTGCGTGCGCAAGCAGTGATGACGTCGCCGAGAAGTACATGTATTCCGCACTCATTCTAACTTATTTTGACAATCACATATTTTCGAATGGAGAGATATATGAATTATTAGACCCTTATGATATCAATATTCCATCTAGCTAGTAGTAATATATGTAAAAAAAAAAAACATGATCGCCTACGTTTATAATTATAATTACGTTTATACTATGATATCAAACAAGATAGTGAACTGCATTTGAAGCTACTTTATCCAGCTAGAAATAGAACAAATGTGGTTTTACATTATACTATACATGAAAGCTAGTCCGTCTGCGTTTTACACAAGACATCGTCGTTTCACAAAATATACGGATAGATAACGTTACAGTTAGCTGAATGGATGCATACCTGTTTATTAGAATGCAAGCAAGTTCGGCATCTCTCTGTAGTTTCAGCTTGCCACGAAGCTCTCTTCATCTTGGAAATGCAACTCCAATATTTACCCGTGTCTTGTTTCTTCTCTTGTCTAAAAACCTTCTCGGGTCATTTATTTCACCCGTACGTTTGCGCTTCACAGAACGTGCAGGCAAAGCATAATCATGATCCATAACTAAGTTATTGATTGAGGTATAAATACTAATATAAACAATATAAATATAAAATATAATAGTCTCGATCAAGGCTAGCTACTACTTTTCTTCTTCGTCTCTCCTTTGCTTCTGTTCACCACCTTTGTATTTGGTGGCTCCGCCGGGTTACGCAGGAAGTTAGATAAACTAGAGGGGTCAAAGGTTATATGATGTCATAGACGGGTGACAAAACGGATATAAAGAAATGTGCCGTGTCTTATAATTTAACTATAATTTTCTCCGGATTTGAAAGTTCGTGGAAACTGTTGGGATAATGTAAGTACACAACTAAAAAAAAATATATAACATAGATATAGTGATTTATGCTATTTTTAAAGCAGAAAAATTACATATTGTGCCTTTAAAAGTAAAAGTTTCAAAAGGTTTTTTGTTTTTTTTTCAGCCATGCCATATTTTTAAGACTGTAGGATGGCGGCGCCCAGTTTTGTTCAGGTAAATCAGAACTTATATCCAATTTAAAAATCTACACTGTAAAAAATCCAACTTACAGTATGTATTACAAACTCAGTTTTTAAAGTTAATTCAACAATTTAACATGATTTAACATGAAAAAAGTTGAGATAACACAGAAATGTAAGTTAAATAGAAATTTAGATCAATTTGTTACACCAAATTAATATTTCAAGTTAGAAAAACTAACAACTTTAAGTTGGTTATTAGTATTGCCCACAAAGGCTGATTTTTTATAAATAACGCCATTTCAATTTCTCCTGTTTCATTTTCGAGTTTCCTTAAGCGGCGTCTGTTTATTCCCTCATTGTGATCGCTCTGGTAAGTGTAGTTCTATGTGTATCAATTCACGATGTGATTTAAATGAAGTTTGTTCACAATATGCGCTTTTGTACAACATAGGTGGCGGCAAGTTAGTCAGTTAAATTTTCCCGCCTGGTCTTATTGTTGGCCCAGGTCAGACGCCTGACAGTGTAAGTTAATCTCTCCGGTAGGTGCTGTTCTCTATATAATATTTACCATAAGAGTTGAAATATGTTTGTTCAAAATATGTGCTTTTGTACGCCGTTTTAGAGTTGCCTCAGGCGGTGCCCAGTTAACGTTGGTCCGTCATTGTTATCACTCCAGTAAGTGGTGGTTCTTTGTGTATCAATTTAAGCCATGATTTGAATAAAATTTGTTCACAATATGCACATCTTTACAACAGTGTAGGTGGCAGCAAGTTAGTCATTTCAGTTTTCCTGCTTCGTCTTTAAGTTGCCTGAGAAGGGTCAGACGAACGCAAGGTTTTTTTTTTCTCGACAGTGCAGTCGCTCTGGCAAGTAATTTTCTATGTAGGCTATGAGAATAATTAACAATAAGATCTGAATGGTATTTGTTCACAATATGTGCTTCTGTACAACTACTTAGGTGGCTCCAAACTGGTCAGTTCAACCTCTCCTGCTTCGAGAAGTCTTTAAGTCATTCGGTGACTTTTTTTCCTGACATTATCATGACTTAGGTAAGCACTGTTTTATATATATTGAGTAAAAGGATTTAAATATTGTTAAGGATATAGAGTTTTCTTTATTTGTTTATAATATGTTCATTTTGTACAGTTGTGTGGGTGCCTTTGAGTTTTGAATAAGGTTAACTTATAAGTGTATTAATAAAAAAAGTAAAAAGAAATGTAACCGTATAAGAAAAGCTTGTGTGTTTTTGTCTCAAAGATGTATTTTCTTCATTTAACTGTCACGGCTGGGAGTAAGGACAGGAAGCAGTTGCGAGTAATGGATATTTATTGAACAGAGTAACCTCGACGGCAGCACAGACAGGTGAGGAGGTGTTTGAGTGCGCTGGTGGAGATGGTGGTGGTGAGTAATCCGTGGCGATGACTGATTAATCCAAGAGTGACCAAACTGGAACAAGACACGACGAAGTAGAGCTGGTGGAAGACAGACATGTAGCACGGAGGACCTCAAACAACGATCTGACAAACAAGAGACGAAAGACAGGGCATTAAATAGGCTGGTGGAATGAGCTGCAGCTGCTGCTGATCAGATGATTTTAAATTTATGTGCTTATGTTTGCTAGGTGTACTATAAATCAGTATGTTTTAAAAATGCAAATAACTTAAGTGCTATTTTAAAGCTTAAGTTCATAGTTTTTTTTTTATTATTTAGTTTTTTATTTGATATTCGTTTAACCAACTTGCTTGCTTTTAGATACTTTAAAGGGATAGTTCACCCAAAAATCATAATTATGTCATTAATAACTCACCCTCATGTCGTTCCAAACCAGTAAGACCTCCATTTATCTTGGGAACACAGTTTAAGATATATTAATTTAGTCTGAGAGCTCTCAGTCCCTCCATTGAAACTGTGTGAACGGTCTACTGTCCATGTCCAGAAAGGTAAGAAAAACATCTTCAAAGTAGTCCATGTGACATCAGAGGGTCAGTTAGAATTTTCTGACTCATCGAAAATACATTTTGGTCTAAAAATAGCAAAAACTACGACTTTATTCAGCATTGTCTTCTCTTCCGTGTCTGTTGTGAGAGAGTTCAAAACAAAGCAATTTGTCATATCCGGTTCGCGAACGAATCAATACGATGTAACCGGATCTCTTTGAACCAGTTCACCAAATTGAACTGAACCGTTTTAAACGGTTTGCATCTCCAATACGCATTAATCCACAAATGACTTAAGCTGTTAACTTTTTTAATGTGGCTGACACTCCCTCTGAGTTAAAACAAACCAATATCCCGGAGTAATTCATGTACTCAAACAGTACACTGACTGAACTGCTGTGAAGAGAGAACTGAAGATGAACACCGAGCCGAGCCAGATAATGACTCGTTCACGAGTCAAGAACAGTTCATGTTAGACGCGTCCGATTCAAGAACCAAGGAGCTGATGATACTGTGAATGTGTGATTCAGCGTGAAGCAGACTTGACACACAGAGTGTCTGAACTGATTCTTTTGGTGATTGATTCTGAACTGATTCTGTGCTAATGTTATGAGCCCAGGTAAACCGAAGGCTTGCAGTCATCACCAATGAAGCCATTACGTCGAGCACAAAAGAACCGGTGAACCGTTTTCAGGTCAGGCGAGTTTGCTGGCCAATTAAGAACAGGGATACCATGGTCCTTAAACAGGTACTGGAAGCTTTGGCAACTTAAGTTGGTCAGCAGCAGAAAACATGAAGTGCTCTTAAGCTTCCTGGTATATGGCTGTTTTGACCTTGGACCTCAGAAAACACCAGTGTTGGGTAAGTTACTCAAAAAAAGTAATCCACTACAAATTACTAATTACTGCTCTAAAATTGTAATTTGATTACATTACTGATTACTGCATGTAAAAAGTAATCAGATTACTAATTACTTTACTTTCAAGTTACTTTGAAAACATATTAAACCTAAAAGAAAACACTACAAACAAATTGAAACTCAGTTCTTTCCGTAATTTAATATTGACTGAAAAATAATACAGAAATATGAAAACAGCAACTTGACTTAAAGATCCAATGCATTTCTATAACTTAACATTCTTAACATAAACTTGCCTAACAATGAAAACTGTAGTCTTTTTAAATGTGTCTACAGTATGTCTCAACTACAACATACCTTGCTGCGTGCAACATGCACTGTATGTGTGTGCTAGCTTGTACTAACTGTGTTTGTGTGCATTAAAGACAGGAAAAAATACTTTAAATTGATAACACTTGAAAAAAGTATTTGTAAAATAAAAAAAATAAGAAACATTGCATATTTGAATGCTGAAATGTAGTTGTTTTTCAACTACAAAGTGAAAGTTTATTCTACACTACAGGGTACTAATATGCAATTATGCATGCATCAAGTTTCTTTCTTGAAACTGTTACTTGTGACATATTTGCAAATCTGTATCCGCATAGCATTTATCTAGATACCTTGCAAATGTCTTTCGGTCCTGCAAGGGTACAGAGCTGTCCGTCACGGGTATCATCGTAAGCAAGTCTCTAAATGACTGCGATTCCACAGTCGACAAGGGCAGCATTTCCTCCACCACATACGCTGCTACAGCTCTCTTCACCTTCCAGAAGTTACCTTCCCTCCCGATCTTGAACAAAAATCCAATCTAGCTTGTTTAGACGAGGTTGCACCGCTCTCGTCTCGGGCGTGGGTAACGTTATCCTCCTTGGCGACGAGTTTTGTTGTAGAATGCACTCTGTTCAAGTGCTTCAACAAATTGCTGGTCGAGTTAATAGCGGTAGAAAGTTCTTTAGAAATTGCGCACAGTTTGCATTTAACAGTTATATTTTTGTTTTTACGATCACAAAACTCAAAATAATGTTTATATTTCCACTTGAAGAAACAACCACCACACTTGTCATCTCCGTCCATTTTAACAGCACGAGTTCTCCAGTAATTCATTAAAGCGCATGCTCAATAACTGATACAGCCGCCCCAAAACGTGATTAGAAATGCATTTTATTTACTTTAATATTTTTTCTTACCAATACATTTGTAACGCAAGTAACTTAATTTTATTGACATCAGTAACTGTAATCAAATTACATTTATTTTAAATGTAATGAGTTACATTACAGCGTTGTCACGAATTACTTTGTAACGCGTTATACCCAACTCTGGAAAACACAGTGGACCAACACCAGCAGATGACATGGCACCGCAAACCATCACTGACTGTGGAAACTTTACACTAGACCTCAAGCAATGTGGATTGTGTGCCTCTCCTCTCTTCCTCCAGACTCTGGGACCCTGATATCCAAAGGAAATGCTAAATTTACTTTCATCAGAGAACATAACTCATCAGCAGTCCAGTCCTTTTTTAATCAAGGCGCTTCTGACGCTGTCTGTTGTTCAAAAGTGGCTTGACACAAGGAATGTGACAACTGAAACCCATGTCTTGGATACGTCTTTGTGTAGTAGTTCTTGAAGCACTGACTCCAGCTGCAGTCCACTCTTTGTGAATCTCCCCCACATTTTTGAATGGGTTTTGTTTCACAATCCTCTCCAGGGTGCGGTTATCCCTATTGCTTGTACACTTTTTTTCTACCACATCTTTTCCTTCCCTTCGCCTCTCTATTAATGTGCTTGGACACAGAGCTCTGTGAACAGCCAGCCTCTTTTGCAATGACCTTTTGTGTCTTGCCCTCCTTGTGCAAAGTGTCAATTGTCGCCTTTTGAACAACTGTCAATTCAGCAGTCTTCCCCATCATTGTGTAGCCTACAGAACTAGACTGAGAGACCATTTAATGGCTTTGCAGGTGTTTTGAGTTAATTAGCTGATTATAGTGTGGCACCAGGTGTCTTCATTATTGAACCTTTTCACAATATTCAAATTTTCTGTGATACTGAATTTGGGATTTTCCTTAGTTGTCAGTTGTAAACATCAAAATTAAAATAAACATTTTAAATATATCAGTCTGTGTGTAATGAAAAAAATATAATATACAAGTTTCACTTTTTGAATGGAATTAGTGAAATAAAGTTTTTGATGATATTCTAATTATATGATCAGCACCTGTACAGACTATACATACATACATACATATAAATGTGTGTGTGTGTGTGTGTGTGTGTGTATGTATTTAAATATAGGGTAACCTACTGATTTGGTTCATGTGCCTTGCTTTCATGACACTGGATTATAATTCCAGTGGCATTGAGAATCAGATGGCATGACATTTATTTTCCCTCCTGCCTTGGTTCCCATGCTATTTTGAGAGACCCAAGCTGGCGTGGACATAGTCCCATTTGCCTGTGCCCGGGCCTGATTGGCCTGCGTGTGTCGAGTCGCTGTGGGCACCAGTGGATCCATGCAGAGCCAGGTCACCCTCAAATGAGCTGGCATCACAGAAAGGTCCAATGGGCAGCAAACAGAATCACTAATGTGAGAGAGTATACAACAGGTCATACTGAGAGAACTGCTGCCAGTGGCATATTCTGCATCTGCTGACTAAGATGTCATCAGGCCATATGTCAGTAAAAACAAGTTCTCCTGTCAGTCGTTATACTGTGCTCATAGCACATACTCTTCGATTGTGCTGTATATAATTTCATATTAAAATGCAAAGGAAACTACGATCATGCAATGGTTGGTTGTTAAAGCTGCCTTAAAACTGTGCATGCATGTAAGTACAGGTGCATCTCAATGAATGTCATGGAAAAGTTCATTTATTTCAGTAATTCAACTCAAATTCTGAAACTTTGGTATTAAATTCAATGGTCACAGACTGAAGTAGTTTAATTCTTTGGTTCTTTTTCAAAGAAGCTGGCTGTTCACAGAGTGCTGTATCCAAGCATGTTAACAGAAAGTTGAGTGAAAGGAAGAAGTGTGGAAGAAAAAGATGCACAACCAACTGAGAGAACCGCAGTCTTATGAGGATTGTCAAGCAAAATCGATTCAAGAATTGAGTGAACTTCACATGAAATGCACTGAGGCTGGGGTCAAGGCATACAGATGTGTCAAGGAATTTGGCTACAGTCGTATTCCTCTTGTTAAGGCACTCCTGAACCACAGACGACGTCAGAGGCATTTTATCTGGGCCAAGGAGAAGAAGAACTGGACTGTTGCCCAGTGGTCCAAAGTCCTCTTTTCAGATCAAGTTTTGTATTTCATTTTGAAACCAAGGTCCTAGAGTTTGGAGGAAGGGTGGAGAAGCTCATAGCCCAAGTTGCTTGAAGTCCAGTGTTAAGTTTCCACAGTCTATGATGATTTGGGGTGCAATGTCATTTGTCGATGTTGGTCCATTGTGATTTTTGAAAACCAAAGTCACTGCACCCGTTTACCAAGAAATTTTGGAGCACTTTACGCTTCCTTCTGCTGACCAGCATTTTGAAGATGCTGATTTCATTTTCCAGCTGGATTTGGCACCTGCCCACACTGCCAAAAGTACCAAAAGTTGGTTAAATGACCATGGTGTTGGTGTGCTTGACTGGCCATCAAACTAACCAGACCTGAACCCCAGAGAGAATCTATGGACTATTGTCAAGAGGAAGATGAGAAACAAGAGACCAAACAATGCAGATGAGCTGAAGGCCACTGTCAAAGAAACCTGGGCTTCCATACCACCTCAGCAGTGCCACAAACTGATCACCTCCATGCCACGCCGAATTGAGGCAATAAAGCAAAAGGAGCCCCTACCAATTATTGAGTACATATACAGTAAATGAACATACTTTCCAGAATGTCAAAAATGCACTAAATTTTTTTAATTTTTTTAAAAAAAATTTTATGAGGTATTCTGAATTGTTGAGATCGTGAATCGGTGGGTTTTGGTTGAATGTGAGCCAAAATCCAAATAACCACAGACTTAAACTTCTTCAGTCTGTGTGCATTAAATTTATTTAATACATGAGTTTTACAAATTGATGAAATAAATAAACTTTTCCATAACATTCTAATGTATTGAGGTGCACCTGTATTTGTTAAATATGAGTTCCCTTTAAGAACATGTCTCTGAAATGCAGTGGTTTACAAACTGTCCTGGAGCAGCCCAGTCCATGAGTGTCTCCCTCATTTAACACACCAGATTCAACTCCTCAGCTTATAGAGACTTTAAGAGCTGAAATTAAACAGAAAAGATAAAGAGTTGTGAGAAAATGTTGAGAAGCAACAGCTCTTCAAGCAGCCAAAATAACCTAATAACTAGCTGCTTTGATGAACAAAAGAAAAAAAGAGCTATATCTATAATCTATATATAATCTATTTTTAAATAAAAAAAATAAAAAAAACTTTTTCTTAGAGACATTAGTATTGGTATCAGTGATACTTGGACATATAATAATAATAATAATAATAATAATAATAATAATAATAATAATAATAATAATAATAATAAATAAATAATAATAATAATAAAATAAATAAAAGATGCCACTAAACAATTATTTACAAAATATATACAGTCTTTCTGTTGTTTCTACAGTTAATCTGAAGACTGAATGTGAAATTGTTTCATTATAAAAGTATATTTATAAACTTTAATGTTAGTTGGGATTATTTGTGACTCATTTCAGGAAAAGAAAAGTTTGATTTAATTAAAATATTTATTTTTTTATTTTTCATTTTTATTGATAAACAGCATTAATTTCAACATTTATGAAAAGCAATGCATTGCCTAGCATCGTGTAAGAACAGAACAGAAGCACTAGGCCTGCATTTGAAGTGTTGTATTTTGTTGTACACAAAACACAACTTGGATTCTAAATGACTGTTTATTATTATGGAAGCAATTTCATTGCGCTGTTCGTTTGTAGTTTAGACAATGTGTCACATAGATGCAAAGAGCTCTAAAATGTTTGCAGAAAGCTTTTTGCATTTACACTCATCTCAGAGACAGCTGTTCTAGTTGCTGCAACTTCATGTTGTGAAGGCAGCTTTTTTAAGTAGTTTAACATGAGCACTGAAATGAAATGAAATAAAATTAAATAAAATTAAATAAAATTAAATATGAGAAACAGGTTAGTTGGATGCTTGGTTGGTGTTGCCATGCCAGCTTTCTTGGCTATTTTCATGTCAACTAACAATTTGAAATATAATATGAAAAACAGTAAAAAAAATACAAATAAATAAATGGATAGGACTCAATCAGGGCAGGAAATCATGTTATGAGTTTTTAAATTCTTAAGAAAATTAAGAACTGTGAGATAAAAAGTTGCAATTACCTTTTTTTTTATCCCTTCAGCGGGGGAAAAATTGGGAAACATCAATTTTAGAATTTACTCTGAATTTTGAGTTCTAAATCCAGAATACGGAGAAAGTAAATCAGAATTCTGAGTTTACTGTATATATCTCAAATCTCTCTTTTTATTTATTTTTTTTTTTTTGGTTTGTTTGTTTCAGAATTGCAAGAAAATAAGTATTATGAAAAAATACCAGACCTGTAAGATTAAAACTCAAATTACCTTTATTTATTTACTCATTTATTCCTAGGTAGAAGGCAGATCCTAACAGAACATGTGCAAGGGCACTGGAATATTCACCAATGGAGAGTAGTTTAAAACCTCCTTCAAGGACAAAACCTCCAAATCATCATTATATGACCTACTGATGCTAATGTTCCCACTATGTTTCCTGCCTAATAGCAGGCTCTGCCTATAGAAAGAAACCCACAGCGGTGTGAAGGTTATCAGCAGACAGCAGTGTGACAAGGACATGGTGTTCATGTGTAATTGGCACCTCGGTGCTGTAATCACTACGTCAGTATGCTACTTCTTGGTTCACGTTAAAATTGCTACATATGGATCATTTAGACAGATCAAACTCCTTCCTGTGTTAATCTTCACATAATATAGTCAACATAAGTTATTCATGATGTCTGGGAATTCTCCACTGCGATGACCGAACATCAAAATGGATCTAATGACCTACACCAGAGGAAAAAAGAACACTGTTATGTAGAGAAAAAAAACTGTGAGACTGCAAAGTACGAGCAAATTTTTATATCAGACAACATGGTTCATCAACATTATGTCTGAAACTGAAATGTGAGCAAAACATCAGCGATCACAAATGCAACACAGATGGTTTTGAGATGGCAAAAGGAATCTTCAAATATCAATAAAATCACAAATAGTACAGAGAGAGAGTGACAAAATGTCATGGTTAAAAGAAAGAGGTCAGTAGATCAGACTAATCTTTGACTTTTATTCAATGTTCCTTCAGTAAAATCCATTGAAATTCAAGAAAACAAGACTATGGAAGCCCAATTCCACCTCAGAGTAGAAATAAAAATGCATTTTGTGACTTTACATATGATCAAAATTGAGAGTTTATTTCTTGCAAATGCAGGAAATTAAATAAGAGAACTTTATTTCTCTCAATTGCAAATGTACCTATATCTCACAGTGTGAGTTATATCATGTGACCTCTCACAATGCAATTTCTTATTTTAAACTGCACTTCACAATAAGCTTGTTATATTGTAGCAGAAATGGGCATCCAGGATCCATTAGCTATGTTTCCATCAATCTAGCTTTATGCACATTTTAAGATATCCCATAAAAATAAGAGCTGGATGGAAATGCCAAGATGTGCATAAATGATAAAAATGCACATAAAGAAAATTATGCTCAACTGAAGGGGGATACATTTTGTATCTGATAAGAAAACATGCACATAAACTACAATGGAAACACATTTAGCAAATAAATGTATTGATGCGGATCAAAAACATCATGTGACTTTGTGCAACTGGACGGCATAACAGGACTAACCAGCAGAACGATCTCGTTGCACACCATCTGAAATGTTGTTTTGGTCACTGTGAAACTCTTGAGCCAAAGTCTGTTTTCAGAGTGGTTTGGTATAATTACCTCTGTGTTGTGTACTGTGTTCCCAAACAGCAGGCATCCACATCCAAAAGCAAGACTAACATGACTGCGTTTATTTCTGCACACTCTGAGGTACAAGTAAATCATTATATACAAGAAAAGACCCACAGTGGCTTCTCTTACTGTAGCAAGTGACCTTTTTTTTGGTCATATTTGGCATCCGTTTATCAGGAAGTGGACACAGTGTTTAATTTGCAAATGTTTTATGCGATATTCCAGTTCTGTGCAAAAGTTAAATTCACAACTTTGAATATAAACATATCGTCTTGGTTACGTACTTAACCCTCATTCTCTGATGGGGGGAACGGAGACGTTATGTCGAACAACATATGGGGTATCACTTGGGAGGCCAATCAAGCCATATGGCCCAGTACGGGGGCTGACCGGGACTCTGGGCATGCTAACACCAGTACCGGGCCTGGTGACAGACTGCTCCGCCAAGTCTGACCGCCGAGGGGGATGAAACACAGTCAACCAGTTTACCCCCCCGGGAACTCTACTGGGAGAAGAAAGGCCCTCGCATCCCCGTGTTAGGGGGAAATGGTGCAGCAAGCGTGACACCGAGCCAGCCCTTCCCGCTAATTACCTGTTACCCAACACACGGGAAGAAACTGGCTCTTCACGAAGGTTGTAAATGTGATGTGCTCTTTTAGGAAGCATGCAGGGGAATCGCTGAAAGGAACACTGCTGTTCGCGCCATACTGCCAACCAGCTTCCCGACACACAGCAGATCAATGGCTTTGTGGAGTATAACATCTTTCATACAGCCACTCGGCTCCGAAGCAAAAATCTGAATAAGTGGATGCACCTGTCGCCTATTTTTACCCGTGGACACGGGGAGTGGCTCAGGTATGTTAAATCCACTAGCCAGTAATCATTTTCAAACAGAATAGAGAAAAAAAACCTTGGGAGAGACCAGGCTCAGTTGGGGGGCCAGTTCTCCTCTGACCAGACGAAACCAGTAGTTCCATTCCAGGCTGCAGTAAAGTCAGATTGTGCAGAAGAATCATCTGTTTCCTGTGGTCTTTTCCTGGTGGTTCTCTGAGACAAGGTCTTTACAGGGGATCTGTATCTGGGGCTCTAGTTGTCCTGGTCTCCGCTGTCTTTCAGGGCAGTAGAGGTCCTTTCTAGGTGCTGATCCACCATCTGGTCTGGATACTGTAATGGGCTCGCATCTGCATTGCTGTTTTCATCCTGGCCTGCAGGGGTCACTCTCAATGAGTACTGTGTCATGTTCCCTCCAAAACTGCAGATGGCTCTTGCCCTATGAACTCTAGCCCTATGGTCTCTCCGCTCCTCCAGAGGGCGTCATCACCCCGTACCATGTTCAGTGCTCTGCTCATCAGCATTGATTCCTCACACCTGTGTTTGACCCTTTATAAGTCTGTTTGTTCCCTGCTATTGTGTTCAGTCTTGAGCCTATGCTTCCTGTGTATCCAGTTGCTAAGTTAAGTTTGATTGTGCTTGTATTTTTGGACCTTTGTGTCTTTTTTTGTTTAATGGTAGCTAAGTTTGCTACGTTTATTTTGTACTTTGTTTTCTCAAGTAAAGATTATTGTTACTTTTTGAAGATTCAAGCCCCTTGGCCTTTTTGCTCTTTTGCTCTTCCGCTCTTGGGTTTAACAGTCTGGGAGTAGCTCAGTGAGTAAATTCACACTCTTGGTGCACCAGAGACCCGGGTTCAATCCCTGCTCAAGGCAGCCATGGAAGCAAACCCAGCGGAAGAGTCTTCACCACCCTCCAATGTGGAACGGATCCTAGCTGCACTCTCTGAGCAAGCCACTACCATTCAACGACATGATCAAACTCTGTCTCAGATTGTCCAAATTTTGAGCCTTCAGTCCCAGGCCCCTTCACCCCAAGAACTCCAACAGTCCCCTGATCCTCAACCTACGTCCATGGTGACACTTCCTTCTGAGCCCAGATTACCATCCCCAGAAAGGTTTGATGGGAGCTCTGAGAGATGCAGAGGATTTATTTCCCAGTGTACTCTGGTTTTTCAACTACAACCACGGAGTTTTCCCACTGAGAGCAGTAAGGTGGCCTACATCATTACTCTCCTCACCAGTAAGGCGCTCGAATGGGCATCAGCTTTGTGGGACCAGAAGTCTCCACTAACCACAAACAGTCAACAGTTCATCATGGAGATGAAGAGAGTTTTCCACCAGCCAGTGGAGGTGATGTCGATCGTCACCTGCTGAATCTCTCTCAAGGTACCGGGAGCGCAGCTGAGTTCGCCATAGAGTTTCGCACTCTGGCGGCTGAGAGTAGATGGGATCAAAGAGCCCTAAGAGCGACCTTCCACCATGCTTTGTCATCAGAGCTCAAAGACGAGTTGGCATTCCGAGACCCTGCCCCTGACCTTGAGTCCCTCATTGATGTAGCTATCCGGGTTGACCATCGCCTCAGAGAACGCCAGATAGAGCAGCAACGGGAGACCAGCTTATTTGAGGCCACCAGTCCTGTTAAATTATCTCCTCCTTTTGTGGACATGGATGAACCCATGCAGTTGGGAGGAACTCGGATATCCCAGTCCGAACGTAATAGGAGGATGAGAGATAGATGCTGCCTCTACTGTGGCAAGCCAGGACACTTTCGTGCCAGCTGTCCTGAGCTTTCGGGAAAAGCCAAGTCTCGTCCTGGAGTAGGGGGGCCTGGGCGAGAATAGGAACCATCCCCTGCTCAGCAACCTTAGGTTTGAAGATCCAGGCCACAATCACCATGGGCCAGCAACACCATCAAGTATGTGCCTTTGTAGACTCTGGGGCCGCCGGGAGTTTTATGGATTTTAAGATGGCCCAAAGTCTTGTAATTCATCCTGTGACTCTCCAAGAACCCCTTAACATTACTGCAGTTGATGGCAGCCCGCTGGGATCGGGTCGGGTCAGTCAGTGCACGCCACCTCTTCAGTTAAAGATAGGGAACCACCAGGAATTGATTCAGTTTTTATTAATTCGTACTCCTAAACTCCCTATAATCCTCAGCTTCCCATGGTTGACTGATGATAACCCCAATATTGACTGGTCCAGAGGAGTTGTCAAAGAGTGGGGAACACACTGCCAACTGTCAAATACTGCTTTCTGCTGTCCACTTGAGCTGAAGTCTGTCCAAGAATCAATGTCCGGCAATCCCAAGAGCAATTCCATCTTTAGGCTCAAAGCCCTGTCCGTGGAAGTCATGGCTATTCCCAGGATCGAACCAGTCACTTTTAAGCCCCCTCTTTTCCCTCCCAAGCCATTCCGAGTTCCCCCAGAATGCATGGACCTCCTCGAAGTCTTTAGTAAGGTCCAAGCTGCCACACTGCCCCCCCCACAGATCATACGACTGTGCTATTGAGCTGATGCCAGGAACTTGCCCACCCCGTGGAAGGCTCTTTTCCCTCTCTGGCCCTGAGAGATTAGCTATGGACAAGTATCTGAAGGAAGCTCTAGATAATGGATTAATCCGTCCTTCCACATCACCGGCAGGAGCCGGTTTCTTCTTTGTTGAAAAGAAGGATGGTAGTCTCAGACCTTGTATTGATTATCGAGGCTTAAATAACATCACAATCAAGAATCGTTACCCCCTCCCACTTATGACCACAGCCTTTGAGATCCTGCAGGGGGCCACCATCTTTACCAAACTGGACCTCCGAAATGCATACCAACTTGTCAGGATCCGGGAGGGGGACGAATGGAAGACTGCATTTAATACCCCGACAGGTCACTACGAGTACAAGGTAATGCCATTCGGGCTGGTTAATGCTCCTGCTGTCTTTCAGGCCTTTATTAATGATGTTCTTAGAGAGATGCTGAATATATTTGTGTTTGTTTACTTGGATGATATTTTGATATTCTCCCACAACCTCCAAGAACACATTCAGCATGTCAGACAGGTCCTGACCCAGCTGTTGAAGCACAAGCTCTTTGTTAAGCTGGAGAAGAGCGAGTTCCATGTCCCAGCTGTCTCATTTCTCAGCTTCCATGTGTCCAAGGGCAGCCTCCAGATGGATCCAGGCAAGATCCGAGCAGTCTTGGACTGGCCCCGACCCACTTCAGTCAAGCAGGTACAGCGCTTTCTGGGATTCTCTCATTTCTACAGGAGATTCATAAGAAGTTTTAGTTCTGTTGAAGAACCTCTATCCTCACTCACAAAGAAGTCTAACAGGCCATTCATGTGGACCAGCAATGCTGACCATGCCTTCAATACAGTGAAACAACGCTTCACATCTGCCCCCATTCTAACTCTCCCAGACCCAGAGCTGCTCTTTGTCCTGGAGGTGGATGCCTCAGATGTGGGGGTAGGAGCCTTCTTGTCACAGAAGTGTAAGAGTGATTATAAACTTCACCCATGTGCCTTTTTCTCCCGCCGTCTTACTCCAACACAGAGAAATTATGACATTGGGAACAGGGAGATGTTGGCCATTAAGTTGGCATTGGAGGAGTGGAGGTACTGGCTTGAGGGTGCCAAACACCTCATCTGGAGGGACCATCAAAATCTCACCTACATTCGAGATGCCAAGAGGTTAAACTCACGACAAGCCCGTTGGGCCCTTTTTTTAACCGGTTCAACTTCATTCTCTCTTATCGCCCAGGTTCCAAGAATCTCAAGCCAGATGCACTCTCAAGGCAGTTTGAACCACCTGAGAGGGAGTTGTGCCCAGAACCCATCCTCCCCGCAGCCAGGTTGATAGCCCCCATCCAGTGGGATATTGAGACCGCTGTCCATAGAGCCCAACAGCAACAGCCTGGTCCAGGTAATGGCCCTGTAGGGCGTCTCTTTGTCCCAAATTGTATGCGCTCTGAGGTCCTGCAGTGGGCACATGCATCCCTCCCCTCCGGGCACCCGGGAACCACTAGAACCTGCAAGCTGGTTCAGAGGAAGTTTTGGTGGCCCACGTTACAGAGAGATGTTAGGGCCTTTGTCTCTGCCTGTCCAGTGTGTGCCCAGTGCAAGGAGTCAAGAACTCACCCTCATGGTTTACTGCACCCACTGCCTATCCCGAGACGTCCATGGTCTCACATCTCCCTGGATTTCGTCACAGGTTTGCCCCCATCTCAGGGAAACACAGTAATTCTGGTGGTGGTAGATAGGTTTTCTAAGACTTGTCACCTCTTACCCATGCCCAAACTCCCCACAGCTAACCAAACTGCAGAACTTCTGATGAAACATGTGTTCAGAATCCACGGCTTTCCCCAGGATATGGTTTCTGATCGGGGGCCACAGTTTACATCCCGGTTTTGGAAGGCATTTGGCCGGCTCATTGGGTCCTCCATCAGCATGTCCTCTGGCTTCCACCCCCAGTCCAATGGACAAACTGAGAGGGTAAATCAGGACATTGAGAAGACCCTGAGGTGCCTGGTTGCTGACAACCAATCCACTTGGAGCTCTCGTTTAATTTGGGCTGAATTCGCTCATAACACTCTGTACCATTCTTCTTTAGGCATGTCCCCCTTTGAGTGTCTCTATGGATTCCCCCCTCCCCCTTTGTTTCCTGGACAGGAGCCAGAGGTTGACACCCCAGCTGCCACACTGTTTGTCCGTCGGTGTCGACTTTCCTGGAAGAGGGCCCCTGCAGCCCTAGTGAGGACGGCCCGACTCCAACGGAGGCAGGCTAACCGAAGGAGGAGAGCAGGACCCTCATTTCGTCCAGGACAAAGAGTGTGGCTCTCTACCCGAGATCTTCCCTTGCGAGTGGAATCCCGTAAGCTGGCTCCAAGATACATTGGTCCCTTCAAGATCCTCAGAAAGATTAATCCGGTTTCCTTTCGTCTTCTCCTGCCCAGGTCCATGAATATCCATCCTACTTTCCATGTTTCTCGATTAAAACCAGTTGTTTGTTCCACTTTGTCTCCAGCCAGTAAATCTGCCCCAGCTCCTTGCATGATTGATGGTCAGCCAGTGTACACCGTCCGCAGGCTGCTGGATTACCGCCGGGTACGTGGAAGGGCTCAGTACTTGGTAGACTGGGAGGGTTATGGCCAAGAGGAGTGGACCTGGGTTCCAGCTTGGGATATCTTGGATAAGGCTCTCATCTCAGACTTTCACCAAGCCCAAGGAGTCAATCTAGGGAACGTCAGGAGCCGTTCCTAGGAGAGGGGATCCTGTAATGGGCTCGTATCTGCATTGATGTTTTCATCCTGGCCTGCAGGGGTCACTCTCAATGAGTACTGTGTCATGTTCCCTCCAGAACTGCAGATGGCTCTTGCCCTATGAACTCTAGCCCTATGGTCTCTCCGCTCCTCCAGGGGGTGTCATCGCCCCGTACCATGTTCAGTGCTCTGCTCATCAGCATTGATTCCTCACACCTGTGTTTGACCCTTTATAAGTCTGTTTGTTCCCTGCTATTTTGTTCAGTCTTGATCCTATGCTTCCTGTGTATCCAGTTGCTAAGTTAAGTTTGATTGTGCTTGTATTTTTGGACCCTTGTGTCTTTTTTTGTTTAATGGTAGCTAAGTTTGCTACGTTTATTTTGTACTTTGTTTTCTCAAGTAAAGATTATTGTTACTTTTTGAAGATTCAAGCCCCTTGGCCTTTTTGCTTTTTTTAGCGCCGGCATGAATAACAATCTTACTGTATTTACGTTTAGTATTAGCCAGCACTTTTAAATATGCCAAGATGTCAGGCGCTCTGGCTCCCGGTAAACATTTGACTATGGTGGCTGGTGTCTCTATATTCACGTTCCGCACAATAGAATCACCAATAACTAGAGCACTTTCATCAGGTTTCTCAGTGGGTGCATCACTGAGTGGGGAGAACCTGTTTAATGTTTTGATCGGAACAGAAGAGCGGTGTTTTGACCCATGACTACGCTGCCTCACTGTCACCCAGTTGCCCTGCTGCAGGGTCTCTGTCGCCGGAACCGAACAATGTACAGGAATCGCTGAGCTAGACGCATCCAAAGCCGTATCTAGAGCCCTAACATTCTTACTGTTCTAAATTAAAGTTTGGATGCGTGTCTTCTGAAATCTTCTCTGTCAGCCTAACTATTTCCCTGCATTTATCACACGTGAATCCCTCATCTGCGACAATCATAATCATTAAATCATTAAATTTTTTATAATCATCATAAAGTTAAAAAGCCATAATACTATTTTTGAAATCAAATCTATGCATAGCTACAGTATAGACACTGTCAACTAAAAAAAAACTGTAAATCTTAAAAAATAAAGTATATACATAAACCTAAATAGGAAATAAAGCAGTGAATGAATAAGCATGTGTATTGTGTCCTGAAAAATTGGTGTCTCATATTTTAGAGCAGTCACTGCAATTTATGATGGAAATCAATTAAATCTGTCTGTGTGTGCATGATAATATTTAGATGTAATCGTTAACATTTCCATAATTTCAAGTATCTGTAATTTAACTTTTTTTTTCTCAGTAACTGTAATGGATTTTGTAATTAATTTATTTATGTAACACCATTACATGTAACTAATTACTCCCCAACTCTCTGTGTAATGTAATGGATTACGTTACTAACTAAAAAATTTTGTAATTTCATTTGGAATCAGTAACGGACAACAATTAGTAAGTAATCTACCCAGCACTGAGTATCTTTAATCGTAAAGCTCTTGCTACTTTTTTATGAAGGAAATAAACCCTGACAAGTTGTGTGTTACTTCCACAACCTGAAATTGGAGCACTCTTTTATGTTTGGAGGGAGTCATAGAAGCATTTCTCTCCATCAACGGCGTGTCCAGACCATGTCATGGCTTCCACACCTCAGATGGTGATTTGGTCGAGGAGTTAAATGGCTGAGGGGGGCAATGAAACAACCTGTCCCACCCAACCTTATGCTTCATCACCTCTGCGGTTACACATGCCTACAGTGGAGCCATGCCCTGTAACAGGAAACCGTGGGCTGTAGAACTCAATGAGCGCCTGCTAAGAGGCCATGCTG
The DNA here is from genome assembly GCF_963082965.1 of Carassius carassius. Lineage (NCBI taxonomy): Eukaryota > Metazoa > Chordata > Actinopteri > Cypriniformes > Cyprinidae > Carassius > Carassius carassius. The sequence goes on along the minus strand of NC_081796.1, from coordinate 3,144,804 downwards.
GGCTCTGAGAGAGGGCAGTCCTCAGGCCAGGCCAGGCCAGGCATAGGAATCACACATCTTGGCTGACACACTGTTCCCACGGCAACGCGGGATAGCGCCATCCGCACCCACCCACTAACTGGTGTCCCTCTCACCTCAGCCAACATTCAGCCGCCCCCGCATTAGAATGTCCCATGTCCAGTTTCCTCATGACTTTATGTCCTTCTCTCATTTGTTTGGAAGTTATGTGCTGGTCATTCATCCCACTCGTTTTTTCCAATTCAACAAATGTTAAAAAAGTAAGAAAACAGGACAGGTTTGTGCAGTTTGCATGAAATTTATCAAGATTAAAAGGCATTTTCTATTAAATGGATTCATTTATTTACAATATATTTATATAAAATTACATGGATTTTTACTATCAATAAGCTGCACAACTTAAGATGCAGAGCCATTCAACATTTAAAATGTGTCTCAAGAATGTTTGATGCACAGGAACAAACATAAGGTTCTTCAGTGCCAAGCATGCATGCTTGAGCTTCTGTTCAGCATATTTGTTGTGCTCTAAATATGAGAAATGACAAATATTTACATAAAAAGGAATAAAATACTAAACTGAATCTGTTCATGATTTAAAGCGATCCTTTCTCTTCCAAAGATTACTTTTACAATGTCTTTATATACTTTTTGAAGCTTGTAAATGTTGATTTCCTAGACTTTCAGTGGAGAGACAAAAATGATGAGAATATATAAAAAATATCCTAAATATGAAAGTATTATAGGTTTGGAACAACATGAGGGTAAGTAAATGATGACAGAACTTTCATTTTTCTTCCAAACCAGATAAAATGAGTTAAAGACATGACCATTCTATTAAATTCTGAGAAAACAGAGATATTATTCACTGGACCAGGATCCTGTACACATAAACTCTAATATCTGCATTTGTAAGGATGTACTGTTACTTCATCCTCTTATTTAAGACACAACTTGACCTTTAAAAATCAAATATCCCATGATAAAAAAAATAGGTTTCACGTTTCTATCTCGGGATGCCCAACCTGAGGAAACTACAAATTGCACCAGCTTCAGAAAGGAACCGCAAATCTACAATAATGACTCTTTTCAAAAAGGTTTACTAAATAGTCCCACTCTTGCTACAGGATAAAAAAACATACATCTAAACCCACAAACTCACATAATTGGTTGGACTGTTGCGGTATCATGCTGACGGGATTTTGAAAACAAACAAACAAAAAAGAATGTTTTGAAAGCACCACACAGCCTCTGTGTTGCAACTTTATGAGAAATCAACCAACAAATGGCTAATTTACAGATTTCTATGTCTACTAATCTCAGTATTTTAACACCAAATATTACAAACATCATCTTTAAGAGTACTATGAAACTCAACTTAAAGCATTTCATTTCGCTTTTGTAATACTGAGAAAGCAAACAACATGCTCCTAAAGCAGCTCTGACCGGTTAATAAAAGTGCATTTTAGGACCACCGTGCCACGCGGCTGTCAGAGCCTTGAGTAGTTACTGGCAAAACCACAAACAAGGTAAACTTTTATGAGCAGCCAGGAAATGTGTGGCAGCTGCCGTCTCCAGACCATCTCAGCCTGCACACTCCATTCATCTGTCCCCGATATCTGTGTTTGTCCCCAACCAACCCTCTTGTCTTAAGTGCCCATCACTTCCCCAAATGTATTCTGTTCATCCTGTTTGCGCACTCTGCATTATGAACCATCATATTGATGAAATAATGGTAAACTTGACAGCAGCGACAGCTCCGAATGCACTAGTCCGCTAGCTAGACACTTTCACTTTCAGCATGACTGTGTCCCTTTCTTGTCGTTTGGGAGTGTTTTTAGAGATGGTCTTGCATGCGTGAGTCAGGGTGACAAAATCTTGTGTTTTGTACAAAAAAACAATCAGAGATAGAAACAGGATCGGCTTTACACTGAAGCAACAGGAATCCCTGAGCTTGCAACACAATGTTGACACACTACATTAAACCACTCGCTGTCTCTCGAGGCAAGCGGCTGAATTTAGAAGGTGGCTTCTGGGGAATGCCTACCCTATCTTTATATCTCTTTCTGTCGCTGTTCGGAGCTCATTTGAGAAACAGTCAAAATAACCGTCTTTATCGGGATTCCACTGAGACGCTTTCTCAGTCAGCTCTCCTTGAACGAAAGATCAAAGAAACGGTGGTGTAACCATCTTAAGGGCTTGTAAAATGTTTTCTCCACATTTCAAGAGCGAATTCAAAGTAAACACAGCCAAGACGAGAGGGACGTGATACCTGAAATGTGCCCATTACAGATTCCACAGGTGTTTAAGACATAAAATAAACAACCAAAGTTAAAGTAAACTTCTGCTTTAGAGGAACGGCCCTCGCTGGCTGACTTCCGAAAGGAAACTTGAATGGTAAAGCCCCACAAAAATAGAAATGCATGAGAGTTGGGGAGCTCGGTGTGTGGTTAGGGAAGTGTGTGGGTGGGGTCACGCTGGCAGCAAACAGGTATGTGCTCACCGGAGCGTGTGATTGCAGGATGTAGAAAGAAAATGAACACCATCCCTAAATGTGAAAATAAATTCATTATTTATTAACAGGATACCTTCATAAAATACTGAGCTCATAAATTGCATCTGACATACTTTGGTCCAAAACTTAGTGAGATGTCTGCCTATGCAGCATTTTAGCAAAAGTTGTAGGTGTGTTTTTATGCTTAGAGTATTGTTGTTAGCTTAGCAACATGCAAACGTCACATTCTATTGCAATTAATTGCAATCAATATTAAATCAAATTTCCAGTGCGATACACTATTTGTTGACATTTCAAATATTATGCTTATTCAAGTAATACTGGAGTAAAACATTGTTATCAATATCGAAATTAACAAAGAGTCAGGTTTCCAGAGTAAATAGGGCTATTTGAGGCATTTTTGTGCTTTCTGGAGTATCACACTGTTAACAACATTCTAAAAACAAATTATATTGCAATCAACAGTAAATTAAGTTTCCAGTGTGATTCACATGGAGAGGGATAGTCTATTTGTATTGTTTAAGATTTTAAAATTATCACATTGCTAACTTAGCAACATGCTAATGCCAAATTCCATTGATATCTATGATGAATCAGGTTTTTAGTGCGATTCAGGTAAACATAGTTATTTGAGGTATTTTTATGCTTATTGGAGTATCGCATTGGTAGCAACATGCTAAGGGCAAATTTTATTGCAGTCAATGGTAAATCAAGTTTCCAATATGATTCACAAAAATAAAAAAAATAAAAATTGCTTTATTAATTTTATTAACATTTCACATTGCTGACCTAACAACAGGCTAACTTTTATGTTCTTTTGAAATCAATGGGGAGTCAGGTTTCAAGTGCAATTAACTTATTTTTTTTTTTTTTTTTTTTTTGGAATATCACATTGTCTGCATAGCAACTTGCTAATGACAAATTCTATTGAATTCAATGTTTAGGTTCAGGTTTCCAGTGTGATTTATGTAAACAGTGCTATTTAAGGTATTTTATGCTTATCAGAGTATCACATTGTTAGAAACAAATTTTATTGCAGTCAGTGATAAATTAAGTTTCCAGTACAATTCACTAAAACAAGACATTTGCATTGTTATTAAGTGTATTAACATTTCACATTGTTAACTTAACATGCTAACTTTTAAGTTCTTTTGAAATCAATGGGCGCCAGGTTTCAAGTGCAATTTACATGAAATTTGTTATTTGTGTTATTTCTATTATTATTAGAGTATCACATTGTGTGCTTAGCAACATGCTAATGAAAAAAAATCTATTGAAATCAATGCCGAGTTAGGTTTCCAACACAGATTTTTAATCTGGCACAGAGTTGATGCCCATGTAGAGTATTCCAAATCAGTCACTTATGAGGTTCTATTTCTATTGTGATGCTTCCTATATGTAGGCATTAAACGGTAACTCAGGTTTTTGGAACCAAGCTACAATCTCTTAATTTCTGATGGCAGCATCCATCTTTATGCAATATTTAGTTAAGCTTACAGCTTTCAGCTGAGAGGGATGCCAACCTGATACAAACTTGACCTGACTTTCTCAGAGCCTGAAAAGCCCCAGCTTGCACAAAGACTGTCTAGATGATGTGCAGTCAGCAGGCTGTGACCACTGGGACAACCCACAGCCCTATGCACCATGGATAAGACACTGCCAGTAGGCCATCCCTGAGGTGGCTTGGCCTGATGCCCAGCTTTTAGAGTGGCATCATCTAGAGACATGAATTCCTCATCATTTGGGCACAGCCTGCTTACACATCCATCATGAAATCCCTCTTCAGCACCGCCTCAGTCTGCAACATCCAAATTCTGATGCACAATGACATTGCCCTTACGATAATTCATCTTGGGTCATAATGTCCTCCAAATTCAGCATGCACATAGCATCTGCAGGTCCTGCAAGTGACCCTGTTTTTTTTTTAGGAGACCAGTCTCAGTATGTAATGATTTAGACCTTTATATATATATATATATATATATATATATATATATATATATATATATATATATATATATATATATATATATATATATATATATATATATATATATATATATATATATATATATATATAATTTTTTTTTCTCCAGCCTCAATCAATTCAACTTCAAACTCTCAATCACCTTCATTTATTTTCATTGTTTTTGAATTGCAGTAAGAATCTCTTCAAGTTTGAACCCATTTAGATTAAACCCCAGACTAAAACACAAAATAGCTCAGTAGAATACATTTAAGCTATACATCTGTAAAGAAACAGACTCTGAATATGTTTATACTGAATGACCTTGCTTGTTGCACCTTTGAAGCAGCAGACTTAAAAATTCAACATTAAACAGCAGTCACAAACCATTTTACTTCCATTACATGACATGTTTCAAGGTGAAACAGGGTGTGTAATCTAATCAAATATGTAGGATGAGACTTGAGTTCATTCATAGGAACTGATTGGATGGTGAAAAAATGGGCGTTCCATATAATAGTGGTTAGAGCTTAAGGCGTTTCTCAATGTCAAGGATCCTTCCTTGGCAGGATGCGTCCTTCCAAGTCACTTCCTTCAGAGGCTAGGCGAGACTCCTCTTAAGCATTCGGAGAACACGTAAATGGAACAGGCTAGCAAGTGCACGTAATTGCGTCATTACGTCAGGGAAAAATGGTATCGTTAAATTACTTTGGACAACTTAACTAGTTATTTATAAAAGAAATGCCGATGACGCAACCAATTGTTAAATGACTGGTCTGGTTCAGTTAACCATTTGTATTTGTATAATTTACAATATCAATATGGTAGTAATTTGTACTGGCATTTAAACGTTAAACTTTACTTATATTTACTACAGTTATAACAAATGTTTGGTAACGTAAATAAAAACCGTTAACGCTCCGACTCCGCTAACGTTCGACATTTTTGAATTTTTGAACAAGATAGCAAAGATGCGAGCATAGGATTGTGGGTGATTTGAGAGCGCGAAGAGCGCGAAGGATACACATATGCATCCTTTCCTGTGTATGGGATATTCTTCGAACGAAGGACTCAGTCCTTGGTTGAAATTCCGAGGATCCTCGACATTGGAAAAGTCCTTCGACGGATGTCGATGAAGTAGCATCCTCGAAATACTGGCTTCCGAGGATCCTTCCTTGACATTGAGAAACACCTTTAGATTCTCTGCCCAAGCCCGAGCCCGACCCGACCCGACCCAAACCGCGGTCGGGCCCTTGATAAAGCACGTCACGTGTCATGCGCAGCGTCTCGTCCACTCGCAGTCTCGCATGCGTGATGCATCACACCTGCTGTGCGTGCTGTACTATTCAGTAGAATAAGTGCAATATGGAGCTTGAAGAAGCAAAGAAAAAAATTAAAACAGGAGAATTAACTTTGAGTAAGTCTGGAGGAAAATCGGAGGTATGGAAACATTTTAAACTAGTCGTGGGGAGTGACAACATATGTGTTGGCTTTGTCTCGTGCATTAAATGCGGCACGCATAACTGTACGGCACGCATAACTGCGCAGCTCCCCCGTAGCCTAAATGATCTAGCACAGCAGCACCTGCGGTAAAAAAAAAAAATCTGGCGCCGCCCCTGGTTATAACGGCCCACAAATGGTCGGGTTTAAATCGGGCTCGGGCTCATAATTACAGTGAATGTGTCTGGCCGGGCCGGGCTCGGACACAACGTGCTCGGGCTCGGGTAGGGTCGGGCTTGATTTGTTGGGCCCGATCTAAGCTCTAATAGTGGTCCTGAATGTGTTTTGGATAACTATTCCTCTCCTAAAACACCACTAGCCCCCACTTTTGAGGGGGTCAAGTTCACGCTCAAGTAGAGCTCCACAACTAATCGAACGCAATTAATCCCAATTGTCATGCGCATCTTGCATTACCTGCTTGCCATTACCTACATATATATATATATATATATATATATAACAAAAACTACAACAGTATATCAATGATACTTAATAACACTGCCCGGAAGTATGAAATTGGAGAATAAAAAAAATAAAATAAAATACTGCTACAGAAAACAGGCATTTATTTTATCATAAAAAAGTAAATTGACAACCATAGAAAAGTATTATTGTAGGTATTTTTCTTAAACACAATCCTTGTAGGGTCTTTCCAGCATTAACAGGAAATACAGTGGTGTTTATGCAATATCATTAAAGTAAATTATATATTTCTCAAAGATTCATGATTAAGCTTTAATTGGGTTTCATCCAGCTGATCAGTGTATAAATCAAGAGCTCGAACAATGACTCACGCAAAGGAAGAAGCGTTTAGTCATTTTCAGACACTTTTTTTTCTCAGAACTGCTGCCCACATTCTGTCACCTTTTAAAAACAAACACCCGGCAAAATGTTTTCGAAATAAAATCTTTCTTTTGTGACCTATTCAAAGTGTCAGTGTATACATAATAATCACTTGAAATCACGCTGTTTCGAGCGGTCTGCAGTGCCACAGAGGCCGGGCGTCTAAATGTCACTCAGTGACTGGAGCAATGAAAGCGCACCATGTGTGAACCGATTGTAAGAGGAAGTGAATAGCGAGCTGGCAGGGGACGCATGCCATGTTACATCACAAGGCAAGCTGGCGCTGAGGTGTCTGCGTTGGACACTATTCATGGGCACAGGCTGAGGCAGGAGACCCAGCAGGGCCAGGAAAAGCTATATGGAGCAGATGGGAGCGTCCTGCAGAGCAACAAGCCTCTATAAGTCTGAGAGGAGCGCTCTCCACAGTCGGACCACTGTGATAACATCCACTCAATTTATTAGCACCTTTCTCACCAGGTGATGTGTGGTATGGCTGGCAATAACGACTTCCTTTATTTTATTTTTAGAATATTAGCCAACTTTATGACAAAGACAGTAGACAGGAGACAGGATTTCTTTATAAAGAGATTGGATCTGATCAGGACTTAGTATGATTTATTTTTTTTATTTTATTTTTCAAACCAGTTAAAGGAAAAGTTAGTTTATATAATCACCCCAGGACAACCAAGATCTATATGAATTTCTTTCCTGAGATTAAAATAAATGATGGTTTTGGAGAAAAACATTTCAGGACTGCTCTCCACTTAAAGCATGTGAACCGGACTCAAACTAGACCATTTTTGATGGTCCAAAATCCATATTTAAGCAGCTTCAATGTAATCAAATCAATCAGTAATTTCCAGAAAATAAATAAATACATAAATGATGTACTTTTTTTTTGCTACAAATGCTCGCCTCAAGTATCTCAACTACAAGATATCATTATTTTCCGTGATGATGAAATTAATCAAGTTTTGCATCCATATATTTAATGAAAAAGTTTGTGAAACAAACAGCCAAAAAATTAATAAAAAAATAAACACATCCAAAATACAATTCTTGAACTGTCAGATGAAAAATAAATGAATAAATAATAATTATAATAATAATTATAATAACACAATCACCCTAAACTGGTATAAAGCCTTTAAGTCTTTAAATGTATAAATATTTGAACACAAATCATTTAATAACAATAAACCTACATTTTTAACAAATCAAAAATAATATCCATTTTTTATATTGTACATTATAATGTTACAAACGTACATAATTTTAACATTTTAATTGCTTTTAAAAAAGTGTTTGTTTTCAAACAGGTTTCCCCAAACACTCCCCCTGTCTTTAATTAGTCAGTCAATCAGAGAGCCCCGCCCCAAACTCACATGATTGGTCGTGCTGTTGCTGTGTTGGGCTGAACAGGACACTCAAACAAACAGTCATGTTTTGATAGCACTACAAAGACATGTTTTTCACTTTTCAGAGAACATAACCACTTACGACTTACTTCTTAAAAATCTTTATCAGTTTAATATACAGACACAACATCAAAAAAATTTGACTCTTCAGCCTGAAGTCGCCTAAGGTAAATCTGTACATTAATCAGCTTACTAAGAAATTAATATGTGGAGAGGGACTACGGCTTTATTCTTTAGTTGTTCTCAGCAAGCTTTACACGCTCTCATATGGTTTTACATCTCAAACTATTTCCAACAATTGTCACAGCAGATAATTTGTCTCAATGACAGCTAAACAAATGCTACAACTCTAACAGAAGGACATTATCAAGGAAGCACAGGGTAATGTATTTACTAACTCCGTGCTAAACCAAAAAAAAAGTGATTAAAGCTCCAAGCTACACAATTAACCTCTCGAAAACAACACGACACACAAACTCCAACATTATGTACTCAGGAATGGGTTCAGAGGTGTTAGACCACCAAATGCAAAAATGCTACAGATTATATCTGCTCCAAGAAATCCGACTGCACTGAAGTAATTCCAGTGAATTCATGAATAAGAAATAGTTTGCACAGATCGTTATAAACAAAGCCCATGAATTTAATATTTGTATGAAAACATTAATATGATTTTAGTTCATCTGCCTAGTTTTTGTTTTGTCCAACACCATATTCAAAGGCACCCTGACATATTTCCCAATAATATCCAATATTTCTGCTGTAATTATGATTATTAAAGCTGCTTAATAACAGAAAGTATTGATTAAAAAGAAAAAAATCATTAACCAGTATTTAATTTTGTGACATCAGAAGTGTCAAGATCTGCTGTTCTTTAATTAAAAATAACAGTCAATATATATATATATATATACCAATTTAGATGTGTAAGTTAAACACCTGTTAGTAATTTGTCAAAGATTAATCGTGATTATCCTCATCTAAAAAAAGGTTTTTGTTAACAATATATGAGTGTGTACTTTGTATATTATGTTTATATAAATACAAACGCTTGCATGTATATTTTTAAGAAAAACATGTTTTGTTTATATATTAAATATATTTTGTATATAATATAAAATATAATAATATAAATATATAAATGTATATATGTCAATATTTTCTAAATATATACTGTATGTCTTTGTATTTATACATACATAATAAACACAATACACACACATATATCATGCTAACAAAAACCTTTATCTTGAATGCAATTAATCACCATTATTTGTTTGACAGCACTAATATATATATATTTAATATATATATTTAATATATATATTTAATAATACATATTATTATTGGTGTGTTTTAGTAAAATGTCCTTACCAATATACACTGCAGACACACTTCTGTTTCTGCTGACTTGCTTAATTTGTTTCCCATTATGTTACATTTATGAATTCAGTAATTTTTTTCCACAGTATGTAAGTGGAGATGAGCTGAAAATATGTTCAGCTCCTTTGAGAAATGCCAGGAGGCCCTCATTAAGAAAAACTGCCAGGTTCCTTCAGAACGATAATCCATTCCCTCTATTACATGTTTATGGCGGTAATGGTTTTAAATACAGAAGCTCCTTGTCTGACTGATGCACCGCCAGAAGGCCAAGAGTGAAGATAGACTAGTTTAATTTGCGCTAAAAGACTCAGGCCAGACTAATAACAACATTTCTCAATGAACAAGCCGAGCAGCTCGTGGACCCTGACAGGACGATGTGAAATACACTGTTACGAGTCCTGTTACAGATACCACCAATCACACAGGACAACTGTTCAGCTAAAAACTTCTTCAGAGGAAGATTGGGTTGAAACAAAAGCCTGAGCACCACAGCTTGGTTTATTGAAGCATGTACACTAACCGCTAGGTCATGGCTCTAACAGCAACAGCTATTTCAATATTAACAGAGTTAGAAAACAGTTCCAACGGTTTTACTTCCCACTTCAACTATCTGACCAGTCTGTAAAGGTCGGTGAACTGTGGGAACAACAACAGTTCAGGTGATTGAAAACGCTTGAATAAACTGATCAAGCTGCTCTCAGTTTCAGTGCAGAAAACATGATGGTGGCAAAATTGGAGTCTGTAGTAAACAATGTTTCACATAATTTTAGCATAAATGAAACTCTAGACACTACAGCATTATTTCTTAGCTCTGGCACGAATTCGTCAGCTGAAATGCAGTGTGGCATAGTGAATATCAACAACACCACGATGAAATCAATTAAATGCTCAACACGAGATGACAAAATGTCACACGGGCCTATACCGTGTAGAAGGAAAAGAACAGCTAGCTGGAAAACTTGTTTTATATAATGGATCCAGTCACAGTCTCTACCTGGTTTGAATTATTCGCTGGGGACACAGATCAATGGCTGCAAACCTGCGTAATCCTCGTGCACGCTGAGTAATGACCAGCCGTTCACCTCTCTTGAGGGTTGATGTAGTAAAGGACAATAATCACAGGAACTCTTGTTCTTGTCATATCGACTCACCTGAGATTGACCGCAGGATCTCTGAGGCCCTGTTTACACCATCTGTCTCAGCCGATCTGATCACAAACCGTCAGCTGAAGCAGATCAACATTGACCTTTGGTTGTACCGTGTCTCAAACGCATCTCCTGTGACCACTTATGATCGGATTTGAGGAAATCATCGCTAAATGAATGTCTTACTACCTCAGTGTTACTTCATCTCATCTGTCACTGCATGTTGATATTCAGGGTCAACCACACAATGCTAATGTTGTCCAGATCTATGAATTGATTTAATAATACAATAATTAATGAATATGATGAGGTGCATACACATCATCTATGATGATGAGCATGTTTTTCATTTCACAATTAAGATTCATTGTAATAGGTTTTGGGGGCATAAAGAGTGTCAGCAAGGTACAACTGTCCCAATATCAAAATTAAGAAAATGTAAATAAATAAACTTTATTATTACTACTTATTGGCATTTTTCTTAAAATATTATTAATATTAAAAGTTAATATATATTTTTATTTATTTGAAATGCTGACTGCGAAGTAATGTGGTCTAGTCAGGGTTATTATAGTTCAAAGTTTTTATTATCATAAAAAATACATGATATAAACTTATATCAAGTATATATATATATATATATATATATATATATATGCAGTGATGGGGAGTAACTAGTTACATGTAACAGCGTTACATAATTTAATTACAAAATAAATGTAACTGTAATCAGTTACAGTTACTAAGAAAAAAATAGTAATTAAATTACAGTTACTTATGAAATTTTTAAAGATTACAAAAGGGATTACATATGAATATTTTACACATCCACATACAGATTTAAATGATTTCTTCTGAGGCACACGGCCCTATAATTTCCGCGATGCAGAAACATAGTCTGGTTCGTAGAATCCAGTCATAAGAATTTGCCACATTTTGAACAAATAAATCAAAAGTAGGTCAGTACACTTGAATCAAAGCATGGACTAGTGTCTGTTAGTATTAAGCTGCGAAAGACATTATGAATCCTGCACGTTCTGCGTGTCTGTGGAAAACAGGCGCGGACCGGACATCGGGAGAACCGGGACAATTTCCGGTGGCCTGGCAGACGATTTGTCCCGCAGTTTTAATATTATTATTGTATAATTGCCTGCCGAATGTACTAAAGATCGGTCGGTTAGTTGTGACTCGCAATGGTTGGGCGCGCGTGCTCTCCGCCGAACGGTTTGGATCAGACTCCAAGAGACCGGAGTGGACTGTAGTGCACAGCTGGAGCAGAGAAGCAAAACTACTGTTCAGGGTTTCAAGTGCAGGTCAGTTTCATCTGTAAATAGGCTATTGTAGTTTTGTATTTGTTCACTTAGTCAAGGCGCAACAGCACATTGATCACACTCACTCAAAATACTGTATAAACGACTTCATTATTATCTATTGTAATGTTACAGTAGTAATTTAGCTGAAAAAGAATGAGATTGTATTATAGGTTTAGGGGAAGCTAAATTATTAATTCATTTGCAAATAAATAAAACACGGTTAATGTACTTTTATATAATAAAAGCATGGAAAATTTTTGTAAGAGAAAAACATGACTCATGTTCAGAATTAGGATTTTTCTATAAATATATTGAAGTGATGCACTCATTTTGACATGTAGGAAATTTGTAAAGTATAGTTTTGTTAAATCTTGAGTATTAAAGTCATGAGAGAGATGGATAACAGGGCAAAATAAAGAGACTGAAAAGAAAAATGGAAGTCAAGGTGCAGTTCAGCAGAGAATTTTTAATTATTTTGCATGTCCCCAAACTAAATATTTAAACCTTTTTTATGTCAGGTCCATACAAAAAATAGTGTTGTCCATGAATTTGTTTGTATGAGTTTGAGATTTCCTGGTCTTAATTTTTTTTTTTTTTTTTTATGTATAAATGCATAACTGTTACTAGGACACCTTAAAATAAAATGTAGCCAGATTTTTCTTTCCATTATCCTGGGAACTCTTATTTGTCATTGACCCATCAGTTCTGTTCTTGTACATTTAGATCTTCTCTAAAATGTTTGTTTAGTTTTATATTCTTATACATGAATAACCAGCAAAAACTAAACCTTCGTAATAGTGCATTGGCTGACTGATTTGAGTCTCTGATTTTGTTAGGGATGGAGTTGCATTAACACTACAAATGCAGTGTGATCGCATGCATTCTACCTCAGAATGAGTTTGTGTGATTTGAACCCAGTTTAAAAAAATGGATCCTGAAACCATTAAATCTCATTCAGGCCCTTATCTTCTCAACCAACCACAGGACAAATCACACGCACTCGTAACAAACATCCCATTGAAAATCAATGACAGCCACTTAAGCTTGACTGCTTCACTGAAGTGGACAAGAAACAGGCCTGCTCTTCTTCACCCACTTAATCACACACAGGCTGAAAACACGACTCGACCGGTGGCCTTCAGTTGTCAGAGCCGGCCGGTGGGCTGCTGACGGATGTAGGTGAATAATCATTGGCACTCGAGTGGATTCTGGGTTCAGGAGCGAGTGGGTGGTGAGTTGATGCAGTGCAGACACAGCAGGATCTGCGAGAGTAACGACTCCCATGCAAGCTCCAGTACTCAGCTGTGAGCATTGCATGATGGGAAATACCTGCATCAGGCAACGCTGGAGGAAAAGCTGGAGACTAACGTTCATGCTGGCTTGAAAGCACCCTGCCTGAAGATGCTCTAAGCTGCTTCCTCTTTGGTATTGGAGATGCCTGACAATAACAAATGAAAGCTAAGAAAGAATGTCTGGCAAAAAAGCAGAACACTTAAAATAGCAGCCAACAAGGTTGTACATGATTTACATATTTGAACATTATACAAATGAATGCAAAGGAGGATGAAACAAGTACCATTTTGTTCCAGAGAATGGTCATTTTTCTCATAGCATGTGCCAGCAGTTTCAAGCTTAACATGAATGTCTCAACTCTTATAAAATTGCTTAAATTAAGCTATTTTAGTAGTGTCTCGGATTTTAAAAATGCTGATGCTATATGATTGCAAAAATGTTGATGCTTAACCACAAATCCACAATTTTCACAAATCACAATTTTCACAAATCCACTATCTCCACAAATCAGCACTGTATGTTTTAATGAATTGGTTTAAAGCAGTTGATGTGCTAAAATATGAAAATGTTAAATGAACTGGTTTAAAGCATTGTATGTTTGAGTCATCACAGAAAAATATTAATGGAAGAGCCTGCACTAAGACAATGTAATCAGATGTTGATAATAATTTACAATATTTATTACCTAAATATAAATTTTATGTTCATTTAGCCAACAAAATGTGCTTGCTAGATTTTTTTGTATGAGAGGTTTGTCTATTAATTTCTTTGTAATTACTCCTCCAGCTGAGAAACACATTTTAATTTGCTGTTTCAGTTTTCACTCTAAAATATTTTAGATATTTTCAGTTTTAAACGGATAGTTCACCCAAAAATGAAAATGACCCCATGATTTACTCACCCTCAAGCCATCCTAGGCGTATGATTTCCTTCTTTCAGACAAATACAATCAGAGTTATTTTAAAAATGTCCTGGAGGGATGAGATTTTGAAGCTCAAAAAAGTGCATCCATCCATCCTAAAAAGTGCTTAACGTGGCTTTATAAAGGCCTTCTGAAGCAAAGTGAGGTAATTGTCTTTTTTTGGGGTGAACTATGCCTTTTTATGCCTATGCATTTTAGTAAACGTTTTAAATATATATGTGTGCGTGTGTGTAAATATAGTGTGAACTAGTTTTCCTGTGTTTCAATTAGTTCAGTCTGTCCACCTGTTGTCTTGTTAGTTACCTCATTAGTTCCATGTTTGCTTCATGTTTATAAGTTCTCAGTTCTCCCTTATTTTTTTGTTGGTGTGTAATTAATTCCTTTCTCCAGTATCTTTGTTTTTAAAATCTATTTCCTAGTGTTTATGTTCATCTTTGTGAGCTTTCTTGCACGGACCGTAAGACTTATCACAGTATTGGCCTACAATGAATGCACAATGTTTTTCAACAGTGTTTCTTCCCATTTTTTATTTTTCATCTCAATTTCTTCAACACTCTATAACTATAAAGATGTCAAGTGAGGAGAGAATATGAAAGTTGAAAGAAAGCATTAATGCCAACACTGCAAAGACAGAAGCAGTCCTCAGGGAGAGGAGAAAATGAACCACTCCGAACAGGACAGAAAATATTGCAGTGCAGTGAGGATGACTGTTGACTAATGCCTTAAGATGACAAATGGTGTGACAGATTAACCATTCAATAAAAATATGAAAAAGGATGCAGTGTATGAATTAGTGTGGTGCAGTCAATTAATTGCATAAAAATTTTCATGATTTTATTCTATCCTGCCAAATAATATTGCATAATATTATATTAAAGAAATGGCATCCAAAAACCTAAATAGGACATTTTAAATAAATTTAAAAGAGAGTGAAAAAGTGTTAAGTTTCTGTCTCTTATTAATGGTTCTGTTCTCATCAGTCCCTGATGATGCCATTAACTGTTTCTCTGTACTTTTTCTTCTGCTTTAGACATCTTTATACTATATTATGCATGAACTTCAGAATTTAGTATTGCCATAAGAATAGAAAATTTTAATATATATATATATATATATATATATATATATATATTAGTGGTGGGCATAGATTAATTTTCATCACAAAGTGCTTGTGCAATTCCACATTGCACAAGGTGCAAACAACCTTACGCCTGTTTCACACATACTCCGTCTGCAGTGCGTATGCGTTGCATATTTTTTTACGCAACATGTTAACGGATTCCAGTTGCGTTCCAGGAGCGTTATGTCTGCAGCAGTGCAGCAATTGTTTACGTACCGAGTAGCGAACTGCAGACGCGTCCTGTGTGAAAGCACATCGAGTCTGTGCTGCACCGCACACGTAACGCACACGGACTGCATACGCACTGCAGACGGAGTGTGTGTGAAACAGGCGTGAGCAGAGCCGTAGTTGGGGTCAGCGGGGACCCGGTGAAGGTTGTACCAGTGGGCCCTGTTTAAAACTGTTTAATTTGTATGTTCGTTTATTTTTATTTGTTTGTGCTATTTACACAATGTTTAAGTTTTTTTTCAAGTTTGTAGGTGTCAAGGTTCAGAAACCAAATAATTAAATGTAAAATAGCACTGGATAGTCTTCAATGTAAAAATGAAATATACAATCAAACCTACATTTATTCAGACACCTTCAACATTTCTCACATTATTACAGTTTTGCTATATATGTCAAAAATTATTTCTGGTGTCTGAATAATTTTTGGTTTGACTGTTAAAACTACAAAGCAATTCAGTCAAGAGCAGTGAGTGATTTTCTTTTTCATTTTCTTGGATTAACATTACAGCAGCCAGTAGCTAAATTAGGCGCGGTCACTTTAAGAGACGATGAAAGCATCCAATATAATACACATCCTATTTTTTTCCTCAACTGTTTACTTTCACTTGAGAAATAACTGACAGTTTTTTCGATCATAATTTCCAAGGTGGATATTTTGACATATTTTGTATGTATTTGTCGGCACAAGAGCAAAAATAAGCAAATTCGATGTTCAAGTGTTTTGAGACTGCTTTCTCTGCGTGAGCCCTGAACACCAGAACACCACGGTACTGAATTGGGCTCTTTCACATCTTTTTGTTTGTTCAAACTGCGATTTGCATTTGTTCGTTCAGGTGCAGGAGGGACTTCGAGGAGAACTTCGCAGAACAGAGCTCGGTTAAGTGTCGCTGTCCGTGATATGCGGCTCTCGATCTCTCTCGTGCGCACTGAACACAGCGCGTGAATAACCAGCTACTCTGTTCAGCTTTTCCGCGTCTTGTTTTTGGATGCTTTAATGTTTAAATTGACAAGCGGTAAGGCTTAAAAACACGTGAAAAAGATAAGCTTTCGTGACGATATGCAGCAGTGGCCCGTCAACTGTCCTGAGCATCTTTTTAGGCTGACCTCAGCCAGTCGGTTATACAAAATATCAAGGTGAAAGTCATCATAGCTTGCTTAGTATAGACCCACTGGCCCAGCTGACCAATAACAACATACACTGGCCCAGCTAACCAGTCACAACACACACTCACCCAGTTAACCGATCACAAAACATATTTCAGAAGGTGGGCCTTCATTTGATACAGGAACTACTCAAGTCATTTATACCAGACTGGGGAGAGAGGTGTTTTAATAATGAAAAACATGTGAAAAATTATGTTTTTCAAACATCCTAGTATGAAATCCTGTTCTAGTGTACCCCAAAACAAAATCTAGACTTTGTAAAAGAGCATAACAGGACCCCTAAAGTTGTTCAAGTTTTTCATTTCTAAAAGTTTCCCCTGATTTTAGTGCTATTATTCTTCAGTTTCTCCCATGCACTTTTAAAAATATGCAGTTTTCAGAAAACTAATTGTCATCATCAATCTTGGCAAAATCGTTAAACCTTAGATTTTTAGTTTATGCAAGTTTTAGACACTATTTCTTCCTTCTTATTTATCATCTTTTGACATGATAAAAGTAAATTGTATTTAAAAATAGATCGATTTTTTTAAGTTGTGCTTTCCCATGCTTGCATGTTTGACAATCAGCTGCCTGGATTTTACAGTCTGTTGCCTTGACCTGCCACTGGTGACCTTTCCGCTCAAAGCTAAGGCCATCTGTAAACAGGACATGGCTGTGACCTTCTTCAAGTGGCGCAGAGAAGCGGACACCCTTTAAAGCACAACATCCATCTCTGCGGCTCAAAGATAGACCAGTTCTTCATGCACCAGAGACAGAAAAAGCACTTTAAACATGTTTCTCATGCTACTTGTGTTTTTCATTAAGCGGATGGCGATGATGGGTTGATTTGTTATCTGCAGAGAATCAGACTTGAAATAACAATTCAAGCTAAAACCTTGGCAGCATACTGTGCAGCACTGAATAAACACATGAGCTGCAAATACACAGAACACAAACATAACAACATAATAAATGCTCCAAAAACAGTGCAGTCACAAAAAAAATAAAAAAATAAAAAGGTTGGTTGTCTATTGCCAGTAGTTAAGGGATGTATGAAGTATAGCTCAAGTCATTTTCAAAACCAAGCAGCTTTCTGGTAGGGTTTTTTATTTATTTTATTTTATTTTTTTGTGCAAAGCACAAAACAAACTGCCACTCCCAGACTGTTCTATTCAGTCCAAACAACTCTCAGTAATAAAGTCTGGTTTCTCTAAGGGTTCTCCAGAATGAGTCACAACAGCCATATTAACTTATTTTATGGTTCTTCTTTGAACTATAATGTCAGATTTTGTCACCAGCACTAGTTTACAATCCACTGAAGACTTACTGGACTACTCATTAAAGTGACAAAAAAGAATTAGACTACTCATAAAAACTGATAAAAAAACACCAACAGTCATCAGCATGTTAATTCAACAGAACTTTTAAGTTCTTTTTACAACAACAGAAACATGTTCAGTCCTGCTAAATTAAGCATTAATTTTACTGATGGATAGCAGTCGTAAAATAAGTCACTGAGAATTTTACTCATTTCCAGCAGCGACTCACAGATTTCAACACATCACAGAGACATTCGTTTGAGATGTGACTTATTGCATACTTTAATTTTAGAGCAAGGATCTCCAGACATCCACTCTTCACAAGACAGAGTGCCAGATGATTCCCTTAGCCAGCATTTCACAGGCAAAGTGGACAAGGAAGTTCTGAGATAACAGATTTCTACACATTCAATCTCTCTTGCCACGCTTAGATCTGTAGCCAAATCTGTCTGATGATGTCAAATCTACTGATATGATCAAAGCTGGGTCAATCAACTTAACCAAACGTCCCTGGCTAAAAAAAAATAAAATAAAATGGATTCTGGTGAAAGAAACACATAAAGAAGAAAGCCAAACTATTAAACACCATGATTGTTTACTGAGGAATCCACTGCTCTGTAGAGATTTGGAGCCAAATTACAGGGGTTAAGATGACAGTGTCATGGTTCTTGAATTCGCTGGCTCATTCTCTCTGTGTGTATTTGGTTGTGTTGGAAGCGTGGCCACTGATTACCACTCACCTGATCACCACCGACAGCTGCAGTCACTTTCACCGGCCTATATAGGTTCTCATCTCATTTCCTGTCTTTGTCAGATCGTTGGAGTTTGTTGTGAGTTGTCCTGTCCCTGGCTGTCCGCGGTATTGTCCTGGTTCCTGTGTTGTCTTCATGGTCGTTCCATTCCTCGTGTTCCACGGAAGACTGGTTGCCCATCTGCGTCCCTGTGCTGCCAGGAGAGGACCATCGTGCACTTGCTTCCATCTGACCCACCCACTCTTTGTTTTCTCAATAAAGGACTGAGATTTCACTCGCTACTGAATCCTCCTTATTTATCCTGACAGAACGATCTGACCATCGATGGATTCAGCAAGTGCGGCAGAGTTGAGAGAGTTCCTGGTCAACAACATGGCTCGTATGGAACATCAAGAGAAGCAAATGGCGGCTACGGGTCATGCAGTGTAAACCTGGGCAGCGCAGGGGTCTGAGCTCACGAATCACCTTCAACAGCTTCGTGTGCCCACTGCACCACCCACACCGCCTGTTCTCCCCACCCCTGGAGATCGCCTGCATGAGCCTCGTCTACCTGCTCCAGAAGTGTATGCCGTTGAGCCAAATTTTTGAACACATTTTTGAATAAATGTGCATTATTCTTCTCTCTTCAGCCACTCACGTTCGGAACAGAACAGTCGAAGGTTGCCCTGGTTATAATGCTGCTTTCAGGACGTGCGGCTCAGTGGGGAAACGGCGGTGTGGGAGAATCAAGATCCCTGCTGTGTCTCATTCCAAGCACTCTCCATGGAGATGAGACGGGTCTTCAACTACGTAGTGGCTAGGCGCGAAGTGGAAGTCAACTCGCTGAGCTTTGTCAGGTGGACAGACCTGTCTTGGACTATTCGATCGAGTTCCACACCCTAGCGGTAGAGTGCAAATGGAACGAGGAGGCGCAGTGGGACATGTTCCTGCATGGGATGGATGACCGCATTCAGAAGGAGATTTTTATGCTGGAGCTTCCCATGGATCTTAACGGTCTTACCGATCTGGCGCTTTGGGTGGACGCATGGTTACAGCGACTAGATAGGCATACTTGTCAGACAGTGGTTTCCGAGTTCCATTACTGATTTCAATACATTTCTGATTCTCTGGCAACCGGGTTTATTCGCCCTTCTCTGCGACCTTGCATTGATTATTTTCTTCTTCTCTCCAGGAACACGTTCAGCATGTCAGACGAGTGCTCCAGAGGTTGCTAGAGAATGGGCTTTTTGTCAAGGCGGAGAAATGCATGTTTCATGCACAGTCTGTTCCGTTCCTAGGGTACATCATCTCATCCGCGGGAATGTGCATGGACTCCTACAAGATCAAGGCTATGGTAGATTGGCCAAGTCCAGATTCCCATAAGGCCCTACAGAGGTTTCTGGGGTTCGCCAATTTTTACCCACGTTTTATTTGTAATTTCAGCCAACTAGCCACGCCTCTGACGACCTTGACTTTCTCCCGAACGACATTCAGGTGGTCTGGTGTAGTCAAAGCTGCATCTACCAAACTCAAGAGCCACTTTGTTTTGGCTCCCATTCTGATTGCCCCTGATTCCTCACGTCAGTTCGTGGTGGAGGTCGACGCATCAAAGGTGGGGTAGGTGCAGTTTTTTCTCAGCGCTCTCCTTCGGATGACAAGATGCATCCCTATGCATTTTATTCTCATCGTCTGTCGCCAGCCGAACGTAACTACGACATTGGTAACAGAGAGTTGTTGGCAGTCAAGTTAGCATTGGAGGAGTGGTGTCATTGGCTAGAGGGGTCGGGGGTTCCCTTTATCGTCTGGACCGATTATAAGAACTTGGAATATATCAGATCAGCTAAAAGACTCAACTCCAGGCAGGCTCGGTGGGCTCTTTTTTTCGGATGATTAGATTTTTCCCTATCATACCGCCCAGGGTCTAAGAAGATCAAACTTGAGGCTTTGGTACGCTTTTTTGACCGCTCCGATCGTCGGTCTACTCCCAAGTTCATTGTACCAGAGAAAACTACCTTTTTACACACTCACATGGGTCAAATCAGCCTTAGAAGGGATAACGTCCGGTAGTCATTATTCGATGGGGTCATTGCTCCAATGTGGCATGTCATCCAGGAGTTAGTCGAACCAGTTTTTGGTCAAAGCAAAGGTTTTTTTTTTTATCTTTCATATTCATGGCCTCCCGATAGACGTGGTTTCCAACAGGGGGACCCAATTTACATCCAAATTCTAGAGGGAGTTTTGTAGATTACTGGGGGTGAGTGTGAGTCTGTCCTCGGGTTTCCATCCCCATAGTAATGGTCAAACCGAGCGAGCCAACCAAGATCTTGAGAGAGTGTTGCAATGTTTGGTGTCCAAGAAACCTTCCTCCTGGAGCCAACAGCACTCTTGGGTTGAGTACGCACATAACTTGTTACCAGTGTCGTCCACAGGCCTCTCTCCTTTTGAAGCTAATTTAAGTTACCAGTCACCAGTTTTTCCTAGTCTGGAATCTGAAGTCGCGGTCCCCTCTGCTCATGCCTTCATCCAGAGATGTCGTCACACATGAAATAGAGCCCGTGAGACTCTGCTCCAGGTGGGCGCGCACCAAGGTTTCTTTCATCAAAAAATATTCCTCTCCGCTCTGTGTGTAATAAGCTTGCTCCTAAATTCATTGGTCCGTTCCCTGTTGCCAAGATCCTAAGTCCGGTAATAGTTCGCCTCAAACTACCTCCAGCATACGGGAGGATTCACCCCATTTCTTGTTTCCAAATTAAAGCCTGTATTTTATTCCCACATTAATCCGCCTGATCCGGTTCCTCCCCTGCCGTGACTCATAGACGGGAAACCAACTTACTCTGTAAATCTTATTCTGGACTCTAGACGGAGGGGACGCAGATTCCTGTACTTGGTGGACTGGGAAGGTTACGGTCCGGAGGAGATGAGTTGGGTCCCTGCGAGGGACATACTGGATCATTCCCTTATCGATGATTACAATTGAAAGGTAGGTTCTCCTGGGAGTGCCAGGAGGCACTACTAGGGGGAGGGGTACTGTCACAGTTCTTGAATTTGCATTATTGTCCTGGTTCTTGTGTTGTCTCCATGGTCATTCCGTTCCTCGTGTTCCACGGAAGACTGGTTGCCCATCTGCATCCTTGTGCTGCCAGGAGAGGACCATTGTGCACTTGCTTCGGTCTGACCCACCACTACAACTCTTTGTTTTCTCAATAAAGAACTGAGGTTTCACTCGCTACTGAATCCTCCTTATTTATCCTGACAAGACAGGCAGCATCATTTATACACAAAGACTGACAAATCTGTAAATAAAGATCAAGTGACTTTATAGTTTTTTATTTTATTTTTATGTTTGCATAATATGGCAAAGGTGACAGTTTAATTATAGGAAAACACACTTTTCACATTTTCCCCTAATGTTGCATGCCTGTATCTCTAAGTATCAAAGATATCTTAATATCCTTTTAGATTTGCGTTCATAATAAACCATTTTTTTTTTATCTTGATTTTTTAAGGTTCTATATGATTCAGTTGATCTGACATGGAACGACCCAGCTTTAAAATGTTTGTGAACAGAAAGTTGCTCCTGGAAGCTGATGGATCAGAGATTCATTTTGCATCAGAGAACATGATAAACATGCTCATACAATCTGTGGATTAGTAGCTGCACTTTTGCTAATAAACATAAATCCTAACTGATACAGCATTTAGCTTGAAATGGCAGTGGAAGCAGGTCAAATGACCATATTTCAATAGCTCACACAGCAGAGGAGCACTGGGGTCCAGCTCGCCTGCAAGAAAATTTTGTTTAATATGAAGTTAAAAGCATCTGGAGTAGGGCTACACAATATGCAGGGCAAATTTTTAATTGCTAACAACCTATCAAAAGAAAGATCTTGATGTTTTGAAATACGTGAATTTCAGTACTGTAATTTTAAAGTAAAATAAAATAATTACATTTTGTTTTTACAATTTTTATGGTTCAGCATTTATTTATTTTTTTATTATAATTACAATATATTTCTTATTTTGTTAAATATTTTTATTTCATACTGATAATTCTTATTTTAGAGTATTGATTTGTTCAAGAACAGTGAGTATTTGGCCTATTAAAAAAATACCAATGTTGAATTAAACAATTATATTGTGACAATAAAATTATATAACACACACACACACACACACATACATATATATACATATACATATATATATATATATATATATATATATATATATATATATATATATATATATATATATGAACAAATTGATCATATTAAATTAATTTTTAAGTAAATATTTTAGAACACAAGAGTAAATAAGCTGGCAACCTCAGCACTAAACTATAAAAACTGGACTTCAGCCAAACATAATATA
Source organism: Carassius carassius (assembly GCF_963082965.1). Classification (NCBI taxonomy): domain Eukaryota; kingdom Metazoa; phylum Chordata; class Actinopteri; order Cypriniformes; family Cyprinidae; genus Carassius; species Carassius carassius. The sequence continues at coordinate 3,121,579 of NC_081796.1, read as the reverse complement.
TATAATACTATTACCTAATAATAATATTACCATCAAAATAACAGAGCAACCGAGACCATACACAGAGCATGAGGTGAAGTCAAATATACATCTGAACTGCTTTCACAAGAGCAAGACATTCTTAATGTGACAAAGCATATTAATAATTTTAATTACCTTACACACACAACAAGTGTTATTTTGTAACAAGTAATTATACATTTTATCTCGTATAAGAACTAGTGCTGTTATTGAGACGACTGCTGATGTTCCTGATCACTGTAAACACAAAATCTCGTAGCATATATTTATTAAGAGAGCATTATGTGTACTGTAGTACCTCAGGATATTTTAGATATAGAATAATTAAACTTGAAAATCAGCTTAACTTCTGAATTTGAACAGAAAAGCAAGTATATTTGTTTCATGTGCGCATCATGTAGCTGTTCTGGGGTCCTTGCGTTGAACTGACAGCAGTTTCCATCATGGCAGCAGGGAGCATGTACTGTCTGTCACTCTACAGACTGCTTCTGAATGAGATCAAGAAATTCCCCTCTTATAATTACAGGCAATTACGGCAATGTACATTTATTTATCTGCAGCACTTGCACGTGTCATTTTTGCAATACGCTCCATGGCATATTATAATATGTTTATCTCAATATGTGTGATATTTGCAATATTTCTGTTGAAGAATCCAGGGGTGCGTTTCCCAAAACCATAGTTGCTAACTAAGTTTGCAACTTTGTTGGTTGCAATGCAATTTCCCATTGCCAACCAACTAAGCTGTTAAGAGGTCAGCAAATATGGTTTTGGGAAACGCACCCAAGTTAAGCAAAATAAAAACTGTTTCGTATTTTTATGATACCTTTTTTAAGATTCTTCTTTGATGAGTGGAAAGTTTAAAACAGCAGCATTTATTAAAAATAAATAAAGAATCTTAACAATAAATGTATTCACTGCTTAATAAAAGTATTAATTTATTTGTTTCCAAACTTTTGCAGTGTAGTGTATCACGATTTTCACAGAAACATGAAGCAGCACAGCTTTTTCCACCACTGATAACAAAAAAAAAATAATTCTTGAGTGTGCAGCAAAATATATTTCAATAGAAAACACTGTATTTGAAATCTGAACACAGTTTGTGTGTTTATATACCATCTTGTGTTTCTTAAATTCATATATCTGATGATAAATATGAATTTGTGAAGTGGAGTGCAAAAGTGCTATATTTAATTTGATTAATTTGATCTTCCACCAAAAAAAAAAAAATTAGTTATTAGTTTTCTGATAACTTCTCTTTGTTGGTGAAATGATGAGGTTGCAATACGTTGTTCTGAGAGGCGTGTAAAGGGCGTGCTTTAGTGACGCGCAGCGGCGTTTCAGGCCCTGACTGTGGAAACCCTGCGCTATACTGGCCTCGGTGCTACTGGTCCGAGGCTATTAGCCCCCTCCGGCCCGCTTTAAGCCCTGGCTCGCACTTGCCCGACAGTGGAAATGCGGCTATTGAGTAAGAAGTACCAAAACTTCTCCTCTCCAGCAATCCTACAACATACCCTTCACATGGATCAGCATTACAGTAGGTGGCCAGCCTATCTGGGCCGCGGCGGTAACTGTAATTCAATCGCGTGTTAAAATCATTCGCGAAACTACCGCCAGGTGGCGCAAAGGGACGGATTGCGAAATGAATGCAATTGTAAAATGAGATAAAAGAAGGAAGTAAAACAACAACAACATTATGATATAACATTGTAACATTTAAAAAAAAAAAAAAAAAACATGATTTATTTTACAATTTGTTAATTTTTAAAATGTAGGATAGACTTAGGCTACAGTCTACTAAACAAAAATTAAAAGAAGACCTTAACACAAAGGATCATATGCATGCTATTTTTATTAAACAGTAAATAAATATAAGGCCTATATATATATATATATATATATATATAAGCTAAATGTTTTAATTTCATTTTCATTTCGGTTCATTCTTGGTTTAAAAAAATCTTCAGGTTCCATATGCAGAGCGAAATGGGAACGGTCCAGCATTTAGCAATAATTAGTATATTAACTCTGTTATTATTCTTGATTTTTCAAACTACCAGCATTTTTGAATTATGCCTTATCTGTGACCAAAAATTAAGTATTATTTGTTTCAGCTGTTTGATCGTGCTGGTGCCTCGCGCACATATTCACTGGAAACAGCAGTCGTTCACCAGACATTCGGCGTGAGCACTTTGACATATTGTTAATTATGATTTTTTTTCCTCGATACTGAAACGCACACAGCCTATTTACCTCATGAATAATAGTTAAGCTTCAAATGGGCAACATCACAAATATGGAAACGTTTGATTTCTCCCGATTGAGAAAGCCCAACCTTACCTTATGTTTAGCTTTAAATTATTATTATTTTTTGTTTTATTACTAAGCCTATATTATTATATACTGCAATTATATTTATCCATTAGAATTATATATTTTTAATTATTGTTTTGTTCTGATAAATTTGTAAAATTTTAAGCATTTGTTGTAAAATATTTTCTTATAGCCTATTTTTTTCCTCTCACAAACTCTGATTTATTTTTTAGCGTTTTTTTTAAAAAAAACATGCAGCAAATGAAAACAGGTGATTGATCCGTTAAAATGAAATGAAACCTATACACAACTCATATATTTTTTTCCTCTGACAAACTTTATTTTTTAGCGTGTTTAAAAAATAAAAAATAAAGAAAACATTCAGCAAATGAAAATATTAATCCGTTAAAATTTGTTACTGTTGGTTAACAGTAATTATAATTATTTTACTTCAGAACAGAGCCTGGGACTAATCTAGGTTATCCATGTTTTTTTTTTTTTTTTATTGCACCTGAAAATGACTTTGTTCATTACATTCACTTCACGCGATCTGGCACAGATCAGCCTCCCGCGATGCTCAGCTGTGGACGATTTAAAAATGTTTGATATAAAGCAGTGGTTCTCAATCCGTGGCCCGTCACGAATTCAAATGCGGCCCGCACCACATGCTGAATTAAAAAAAAAAAAAAAACTTTATCAGTTTGTAAAATTTTATTGTTTACATCAATTTAAAAAAAATGCTACTAATGAAATATAAGCTATATCCTAATGTTTTTATGTGTTTTATTTTCTTTTCTTCATATATTATTTTCAGACATGAGCAGAACTACTGGCATAAGCATTTAACGAACACATACAAGCGTGCACTTTGACTGAATTCAATTCAAATAGTCATCAACAGCCATTAGGTAAATTGCCTTTAAGGTAAAATTGCGCATCAGAATGGACAAATTTGTTTTTGAAGGGAGAAAAAAAAGAAATTCAAAAAATGCCAGCGAATGAACATGTGCAAACTGTGAATAGTCGCAGTATCAGTATTGAAGGAGAAGTGCTGGATTTTCGTTTTTTTTTTTTTTTTGCCCCACAACTCACTTGAAGAAGTTCAGATAAATAGAAACACCATAAACTATGTAACAATCCTTAATTGAAGAAATTTGGCAAAATATCTCTGGAGAGAACCTCATATTATTAAATTCAAAAGTGCTTTCCATATTTGGATCAAAATAGGCTACATTTGTGAACGCACATTTTCTGAAATGTTGCGCGTCAGGTCATGCAAGCCTGCATCTTAAAGCCTCTGTCAAACTTTCTGCGTCCGAGAGTCCGCTATGGACCGTTAGGTAGGCCTGACGTAAAAATCGTCATTGGAGAGTGTGTGCCGAGGCTCTGAGCACACGACCGTGCGGACAGGTGCGCGTGGTCAGTAGGCTTCAAAAGCAAAATTGCACATGTGCAGGCAGAGTGAAGAAGCTCATTGCTACTCGAACCTGTGCAATCCGTCAATAAAAGAATATAAAGACAGTCAGATGTGCAATAATTCCGGGCAATTACAGAGCTGACCATCAGCCTGCGCATTCAGAAGTATAAATTGAAGAAGTCTGCGTCCGCGCTGGCCGTGTCTGCATCCGGATTGCTCATGTGGAAAGTATAACACAGGCGTTACAATCGCAACTTCTTTGTGTTACTCCTTTCAAGCTGAATCTCACAAAATTGGTCAGCTCCCGACAGCATCAGGTGCTTTATTTATGGGGAGTAGAATTGTTTATTTCAATGAATGTAATAGATTATATATCATAATAGTTAGGCTATACTATTATAAATCAGGTTGGTTTGTATTGCTGGCGTAATATGTAAATTATATGCGTAGACTTGCACTTAGACCATAGTGCGGCCCGCTGGAAAAAAAGGTTGAGAACCACTGATATAAAGGTTGCTGTCCTAATTTTATACAGGAATTGTTCATTTTAAAAATCTAATTATATTGTTAGTTCTAATTATATTGTTAACACAAGTTCATTTAGAACTTTTATTTTTTACTTATAAACTCCTTGAGAATTTAAAGTTAGTTTAATAGTATTTAAATTCAAGTTTAAAAAAAGGTTTTAATTGCTTAAATTATCTTTATTAATTAATAATATGTTATCATGTTTATTCTTGTAAAAAATATGTGTTTATTCTTTAAGAAAACAAGGGAAAAAATAAGGGACAATCCGAATATTTGTTTTGCTTTACCTATTTATGTAAGCTACAATTATTCATCAACCATACAGCATGTGAATAAATAAAATGCATAATTTTCATAACATTTCATTATTCATAAAATGCATTATGTTTCTGGTGTTTGGATTTGTACTTCAATATAATGAGCTCCAAGTTTAAGAATAGCCCTAGACTAGTTTCTCTCTCTCTCTCTCTCTTTAACAGCATTAGCTCAATGATATACGTCTTCCTTCCGTTAGAATTTTCCTGCCTTGCTAAATGTTGGGCTCATGATCAATAAGTTGTATTGGCCTCAATCTGATTCAGTAAAGTCAAACCGCAGACAGTGAAGCTGCATCACTGAGCGCACGGGACTCGCTGTGAGGCGGGAACAGAGGATTCCGCTTGGTCTTAAAGCCTGCCGCAAACATCCACGATCACAAATAACAATGATTTTCTTAAAATAATGATTAATTATTAATTGATGATTTGTTATTATCATTATGGTCTTGTGAAAATAATAAAATTATGAATACAAAGAGTAGTGCTGCTGAGTGCAGGCATGTTTCAGCCCAGTAACACACCGTTCCTCAGAGCCAAAACACAGACCGAATTCTGTTCAGCTGGAGGGGGTTGGGTTTTGGCTAGTTATTCATGGCTTGTGGGGGTCGAGATAAAGGTGTGAATTGCTCTTTCATATGGACAGTGTCTTATGAGGCTTTCACTTGCTGAACTGGTTTATATAGGACTGTTGTTTTGATTATATTCACAGTGCTGGCTCTCTCCCACAAGAGAAATGCAACATTCGCAGATTTCACAATTCGTTTTCATTTAAAAAACATTCCAAGCTTTCTGTAGATATATTTTTAATGTACCTATCTGAGACACCACGATATTATGTTAATAAAAAAATTATACATTCATTATCATGAAAAAATTCAAGTGATGAGACGGCGCCTCCCTGTCATTAATGCACATTAATAATTTTTGCACAAACACTTGAATATGAGCTTCTTATCACGAGGAAAATTCATGCCAACAGCCAACATATTTAGCTTGATCAGAAGGTTGACTGCAAAAGTACAGAGGGATGTTAAGAGTTTGTCTGTTTCTTTTACTGATTATTTTCGGGTTAAAGCATGATATAAACAGATTCACACTCAATCGCTTTTGCAATAATGCGTTCAAACAAATGTAATCTTACAGTGCTACTACATTATCAGCATGCTATCTGATTTTGAAATCTTGAAGAAGTTAATCGATCTGTTTAGATAAAATAACTGACAAAAATATACTGTTATTTTCATCACAAACAAAATTTTCACAGCAGAAAGCAGCAATTAAAGATGTAATGCTTACAATGTTATTAGTTTGGAATGTGATATAGGGAAAAAAGTTCACACAAAATAGCTTAAGCCACTTTGAAACTCTCCTGTTATTGTTTTTATTATTATTATTTTATATGCTATGTTATGAACATTACATTTCAAACATACTGAAATACTTTATTCACGGAGTGAAGGTGAAGGGTGTTTCTGGTATTAGAGTGCGTGGAGGGGAAGTTGTTGCTTCTCACAGACTCTGCTGCGAGTGAGAGAGACGTTTCACCTGAAGAAATGAAGACAACCGCGGCTGCACAAGCACAGCACATCCGCCAAAAATCAACCTGTAGCAATGCTCTTTGATCAACTCGCGAAGCTTTACTTTTGTAGGTCGCATGGCAGTAAATAATTCGATAATATGACCATGCAGTGAATACAGATATTTAATAAAAACATTAAAACAAGCAGGGCTGTAAAATAAAACAATAAAAAACGCACGCCAGGTCTACACCGGACAAAAGTGGAGCGATCCAACAAAAGACAACAGAACCCAGTGATGGATACACTGGACTCGATCCCCATCAGTGAACTGATGCTTGTTCTGTTTATGATGAAATGTTCTGACACTGTGTTCAGATGATTTGACACTATAGTGTGATGTCATCAAGTTTAGACACACTTTTCGCTGTGGGGCACAGATGATAACTTTCGCGTCCGGTGTAGACACAGACAGTGACTGCTCTATTTACAAATAAGTTCTATAAGAAAAAAAAAAAAAAAAAAAAAAAAAACCTAAACCAGTGGCATAACGAGATGGAAATATAAACTAGAAAAAATATTAACAGGTGCTCCGTCCATGACACTGACTCACTGCAGAGCTGGCAGTTTTAATCTGAACAGCTCTTAAAGCTGAGTGGATGGTTAGATGCATGATGGGCTAGTATTAAAAAAATTAAAAAATAAATAAATAAATAAAGGTCTTTCCAGCATTTAGGTATAACAGTACTGTTTTTTTTTAAATCATCTTGTTGCAGTTATAAATTTGACTGCTAAATGAATGATAAAGAACTATATTAAAACTTGTTTTGTAAAATTTCTTCGTCATTTGAATATTGATTTAAAAATCGATTTAAATAATAAATCACTTTTTTTTTCTTTTTTAAATTAAAAAAAAAAAACCTGGGATTTTTTTAAGGCCATATGATGTTACCCTTCTTTAAAAGCAAGTGAAGGAGGTTCCCTTTAAAATCACTTTAGTTGTCAATTACTAAAGCTTTTTTTTTACATCGTGTGAATGTTGTTGATTATAATGAGAGAACTTGAGTTTAATCGTGAGGATGTTTTATTAATTCTTTAGAGTTTCGAAGATTTAATCGTGCCGGTTTAATTTTATTCGTTTCTTGTTTTAGGCAAATTAGGCCTAAATAATGGGAACTAAATTATACAGTGCTTCACATTTAAACATGCAACAATTTCTTAATCAGTTTACAGACAAATGTCTTTTTCCCAATAAGTTATGTCAAAATAAAGGACAGGTAACGAATAACAAAAATGCATGTTGTTTTATGAAAGGAAAAAATATATTTATATTTAAAATATAAATTAAAATATAGGCATAATATATAAAAATATTGACACTTTGCATATTAATCCATGTAGCCTACCCCCTAAAATAGGCTACCACTTTTAATGCTCCGATGCAAAGTAAATATGGAAGCAAAATAATGACTTATGTCTTTGAAACAAAAAAGCATGCTGAATAGCACTAACTGAAAAATAATGCATTGAATTAACAGTTCTTGCATTTTAATGCCTTGAATTTCCAGGGCTTGCATTGTTAGGTCCTGAAATTTTATATAGTTGTTCATTTAAGCTGTGAATATTTCAATTAAAAATATTTCACACACCTTTTCATAACTAAAAAATCAATAATTCATATTCACGTACCAGAATTCACTTCCAAAATATTAAATCGGTTAAAAATACGATGTATAATATTCAACAGGCAAATTTCGGTCCGTTTTATTTCACTTTCCAAATTCGCTTCCACAAATTCAGTGGTTAAAATTCGGCAGATAATTCGCCCTTTCACATCCGGGAGCTGCAGGAATAGCAGTAGAGCACAGAGGCATGATCTCTATCTACTGTCAGTCGCTCACCAACAGGTGGTGCAAGCGGCTGTTAAATAAGACCAAAGCAACAGGTGGATTAAGTAATACAGTTACAAAAACATATCTGCAGAAATTAAGCAAGCGCTAAGTAGAAGTTTTGATTATCGGGGCATGTGGAAAAGCTGATTGTGCGTATGTTTATTTCAACCTCTTTGCTGTTACCAAGTAAGCAGCTATGTTCAGCAGTTCCTTCATCTTGGCTGAGCTTTCAACGTTGTTACGGGAAAGGATGAAGCTGAATGTTTAGTTCTTGTCACATGACCCGCGGTGCGCTTGCGGCATTCTGAAAGTTGAGATGTTTTTAACTCGATGCTGTTCGGACGCGCCTGGAAAAAACGGGCGTGTCGCACCGCGTGCGCATCGCGACCACGTCGCTTCCATTATGAGCGCGCATACCGCGCGCCTACATTGGAAATAACGAACTTGAGCATGCAAAAGACGCGATAAATGAACGCCCCCTAAGAACTGCGGTCTTCTACAGTACTTCAAATATGCCGTGGAGAATCACAGAAAGTGACCGAATTCAAGAACATTGTTGCAGCATCTCTCATGCAACGAATAAACACCGCTAACTTGGAGAATACAGTGAAAACTCCTCTTCTCGCGTCTGCCCTAGACCCTCGGCACAAACATCTCAGGTTTCTCGATGAAAACATGAGAGAAGTAAGAAAAAAAACTTTATTTGAACATTATCAGAACATTTTCCTTGATGCAAGTGGTGCGGATGCAGCCGCCGTCACCAACGATGAAGAGGATGCAATAACAACTCGTAGGAAAAGGCTGGAAAAGGCTGAGCCAGTACTTCAGCGATGATTACAGAGAGTCCAGCCGAGACGAGTGGGAACAGTTCTTGCTGGAGCCATGTATTCCATGTATTCCACCAGATGAGGATCCCATTCAGTGGTAAACGAAAACACGAAGCGCTTCACAAAACTTATTCGCTTAGTACACCGTTATTTGTGAGTCCCGACAACGTCTGTGCCGTCAGAGCGCGTTTTCTCCGCGGCTGGCCTTATTTTTAACAGACTAAGGAGCTGACTTTCCCCCAATCATGTTTACATGCCCGTATTTCTTAACAAGAACATTTGAAAGAATAGAAAAAAAGAAAAAAAGATTTGCTGACAGTTTAAAAGTTAAGTGTACAATAGCCTAATTGCTGCAGGCTGCTTTACGTTTTTTCTTTGTTCACTTATTATTATTTTTTTGCTTTTAATCTGTACTTTTATTTGTTTGCACGCATTGTTAAAGGTTTTCAGCTACAAAACACGATGTGTAATGTTCAAGCTTATTGTGTGTAAGCTTGTTCAAAATGACGAAAACAATTGTTGCTGAAAAATGTCTGACTCATTAAACTTAATTTAAATAAACGAATATTCTTTTTTTTGTGAGCTCAAATAGTCGAATGTGATATTTGTGGAAAACGCCCATCCCTAATAAGTCAGTCTTGTATCTAGCAATGTACTACAACTGTTGGAACATGAAAACCCTTTCCAGGGATCTTTAATATGTAAATGATTGTATACTGTAAATATATGAAGGGAGGTATTGGCAAAATCTCACCTGTAGAAAATCACTATGAGAAATACAAGATTAAGAATTTGACTGTGTTATTTAGAATTTTAATTAAAACACATTGGACCTTTTAACCCAGTCAGTGGAATTGTCAGACGGTCCCTTGGGTGCGGTAGCACGTCAATAATTTCTTCTGTTTACATTTTCAGAATATACCTAGATTGTTTTTAACTCATTTTTTATGGTAATATAAATTGGTTGCATATTGTTAAAACTAATCATGCTATTGATATCTTTGTGTGACTGTCGACTTTATAGACCAGTGGTAATGGAAATCAATTATAAAGAAAATGCAGCGCATTGGATTCTTTTTGATCCCATTTGCTTGCCTGTATATAGTTTGCATAATCCTCAATAAAATCTATTCTGAGATCTGAGGTCTTATATCACAGTATTAATTGACTGAGAAGCGTTACTCGTCATTGGGGAATCCTGGAGTGTGACGTGAGGGGATCCCCAGTATTACAGCACAGCGACGCACAAGCCATGACACAAAGTTAGGCAAACTAAACAACCGAAAGCAATATGTGTCTTCCTTAGATGTAATGTTAGTTCTGTAATACAGCGTTGGGTAAAACACCATTATAATCTCCTTTGAATGGATTGCCATTTTGAAATAAATTTAGTAGCAGAGCTACTGAAAGCGATTTCTTTTGTGCTGCAAATCCATTTATCCTTTGCTGAAATTTCCGCGTCTTCATGGAGATAGCGCATCATTGTTGCTTAGCCTCAGGAGCGCTTCTGCCCGAGCACTTTGGAAAAAAGGAGAAAGCGGCGCACATAGCCTTTTCCACGTGTTATTAGGCGCGATATGTGAATGGCCCCTTATTCATTCATTAATTATTTTTTAAATAAATTAAATAAATTATTTTATATATATAACATGCACTTTTTCTTGTTCCGTAACTTGCGTTCATATCCACATCTGTCTGTATATAGTTTGCATCATCAGTAAGATGTGAGTTTGTCTTTAAATCGCTGTCACTGTTAGTGCGCTGAGCCACGTGTTTTCTTTTCTTTAACAGATTTCTGAGGGAAACCGCGTGAAACCTTGAGCGTTCGTTCATATTTTACATCTGCTTAACTGTCTATATAGTTTGCATAATCATCAATAAAATGTATTCTGAGATCTGAGGTCTTATATCAAAGTATTATTTGACTGAGAAGCATTAGCCCAGTGGTTCCCAAACTTTTCCATTCCACGACCCACCTAGACAAGTGTAATATATTTCACGACCCACCAAAATATTAAAAAAAAAAAAAAAACAACGAGTGAAATTACTTTAAACCTAATCTTACTTAAAATTTTTATGACAGAAATTAAGTATTTAAGAAAAATAACCATTTTATTTTAGAGTACAACTGAAAATTTCACTACAAATTTACAAGTTTTAATTTTTGTTTACTGGCGTTAAAATATGTAGTGTCCATAAAAACGTGAAGCAGGCTCACTCCAGTGAAGTGTGATCTGCGCTGCTGTGTTTTGTTGCATTCATGATCCTTCCGTGTGTGTCGGCGAGAACGGAGCACAATCCAACACTTTTTTAGAAAAGCATAAGAAGCAAAGCAGAACTATCTAAAACAGTTTGGAGATTAAAATAATTGTGAAATAGGTAAAAAAAGACCGATTGAACCTTTTAATGACATTGCTCTGAGACCTTCAAAACACGCAACGCACACGGACTTAATTGCAATTTGAAAATCACACTAAGGATATTGCAGTTCATTATTAATGTTGGTGGGCTATATCGTTGTGATGAGTGGGTTCCCAGTTCCCGCCTCCTTCTTCCTGTGATTGTGAAGATTTTAATGTTTTACACTGGTGCCGAAGCCAGGGAGGAAGGAGGGGCGCGCTGCCGAAGATCCTTCGCCGCTGGGGTGAATCCGCAGTGCCATCGAGCAGGGCGAAGGAGTCTGCCGCCGAGGGTGCTCGATGTGGTGGGCTGGAGTGAGTTGCCGGGGGGGGGGGGGGGGGGGGGGGGCGAACTCACTCCAGCCCACCGCCTCGATGACTCCTTCGTGGAAAGAGGTGGGAACCGGCGGACAATCAAACAAAGTTTTAATAACCAAATAAACACAAAACAGCGCGACAGCCCCTCTCGGATGACTGCCGTGCACAAATAAAAAACAAACACAAAATAAAACCCAGGCCTGGTCCTCTCTCGTCCTTCACTGTCATCGCTCCTCTTTTGTATCTTTCCGATCTCCTCCGTGGTTCTTGAGACCGGTGAGTGTTGCTCATTTCCCAATCACTCCACCGGCCTAGCTCTGTTCCCATGGCACTAGGCCCCGCCCCACTCGTCACATTCGTGCAGCCCTAGACTGAACTGTGTTAGTGTCTGTGTGTCATTGAAACGCAAAATTAGCTGCAGCCAAGTGACTTTGTGCGACCCACCTTGTTCCATTCCGTGACCCACGAGTGGGTCGCGACCCACAGTTTGAAAACCCCTGCATTAGCCTACTCGTCATTGGGGAATCCTGGAGTGTGACGTGAGGGGATCCCCAGTATTAGCCTACAGCACAGCGACTCACAAGCCATGACACAAAGTTAGGCAAACTAAACAACCGAAAGCAATATATGTCTTCCTTAGATGTAATGTTAGTTCTGTAATTCAGCGTTGGGTAAAACACCATAATAATCTCCTTTGAATGCTGCTTACTTGGTAACAGAAAAGAGGTTGAAATGAACATACGCACAATCAGCTTTTCCACATGCCCCGATAATCAAAACTTCTACTTAGCGCTTGCTTAATTTCTGCAGATCAGTTTTTGTAACTGTATTACTTAATCCACCTGTTGATTTGGCCTTATTTAACAGCCGCTTGCACCACCTGTTGGTGAGCGACTGACAGTAGATAGAGATCATGCCTCTGTGCTCTACTGCTATTCCTGCAGCTCCCGGATGTGAAAGGGCGAATTATCTGCCAAATTTTAACCACTGAATTTGTGGAAGCGAATTTGGAAAGTGAAATAAAATGGACCGAAATTTGCCTGTTGAATATTATACATCGTATTTTTTAACCGATTTAATATTTTGGAAGTGAATTCTGGAACGTGAATATGAATTATTGATTTTTTTATTATGAAAAAGTGTGTGAAATATTTTTAATTGAAATATTCACAGCTTAAACAAACAACTATATTACATTTCAGGACCTAAAGATGCAAGCCCTGGAGATACAAGGCATTAAAATGCAAGAACTGTTAATTCAATGCATTATTTTTTCAGATAGGCATGCTTTTTTGTTTCAAAGACATAAGTCATTATTTTACTTCCATAAGTAAACCACGATTTCTTTTGAATAATATAACGGATAATTAATATAATATAAATAATACAGCACACCTTTTAAATGTGTCAAATCTAAAATATGGTTTAATACCATGTAGCTTAGAAAATATAAGCACAGACTCAGGCACAGGCTTGGCATTTATCCTGCTTGAATTCGTTCTAAGAAATGCACATAACTTCATAAATACCAAACTTTCATTTGTGAATATTAAATATTAAATATATTAAATATTTAAACTATAGTGTTTTTCTTTCATTTTCCGTGACTGAAGCAGTCAAATGTAACACATCCGCGAGGCAAAACTGACGTCTATTTGCGAAAATGTGCTTTGATGCGCTTGTTTGATAACTTGTGGTTAAAGCGCCACTCAGCGGTCAAAAGTTGCAAATGCACTTTATAGACGGAGCGGCGGTGGCCCCCGCGGCGGTAAAAGAGGCGTTTTCGATGTCTACTTAGTGTAACTACACAGAGCCATTATTCACTGAAGCCTACTCTAGACCCAATCCCCTCACACCTCCTCAAAGCAATCTCTCCTTCACTTTTGCCAGCACTCACACACATCAACAACACATTTCTCCTCATAGGCACCTTCCCCACTACATTCAAACAGGTTTGGGTAACCCCACTGCTCAAAACACCTATATATTTATCACTTCACTTACAGATAGCTACAGACCTGTCTCTCTCCTTCCATTCATAGCCAAAACCATTGACAGAGTTATTTTCAACCAGATATCATTGTTTCTTTCACAGAACAACAATCTAGATTTAACCAAGGTTACCAATCCATCCATATAAAATCAATTAAAAAAAAGAGACAAAAGTAATATTTTGCATATAAATATTTTATTACTTTAGTGTTTAAGAAATTAAATATTGATGAAATATGTAAATGTAGCAGATTAGAAAAAATAAATAATTTGATCAGTTCAGATAAGCTCCGCCCTCCGTTGGTTGCATCATATAGCGCAGCTTAGAGGAGTGATAGTCACTTGTCACAGAGAAATCGTGAAATGGCCGCTGGAGCAGTGACGCACGTCAATTGCAGTTGAAAAGTTGCTAAAGTAAGTGAAAACTAGATAAACAACTGAAACCAGGATAGTATTGATATCGTTGCTAGAAAATAATTGTTTAAATAGTTGTTTAAATAGTTGTCGTTGCATTGTAATGAATCCAGGAATTAAATGAGAAGTTGAGCTGATTCATCCGACGAAACCCGTTCGAACAGATTCATCTGATTTTATTTTTAAACAATAGCACTTTAATCTTGGTAAGTAAGTTCATAAACTACTTGAATTAGTTATGGTTGTGTATTAATCAGTGTTTTATGGTCTTAAACGATGCTGTGCTGTATCATTTTTGAGATGTATTTAGGTAAAGTGATTGAAGTGATAAATTGAGAATTTATTTACTGCTTAAAAGTGTTTATACGTGCATTGTTGAATTCACGAGCATAATTTGTTTAACGCAGCTCATGTGGAGTTTTGCTAGCCGTGTGTTATGAGCTATAGGCTAATTGAGTGCACGCCATTTTCAGACGTCATTTTGTTCGTTTTTTGCTCATTTTTGTGTTCATATTAGAGTAAAAAAAGGGGTAATAAGCACTGATAAATGTGTATATATTCATTTTGAAGGATTTGTATTGATAAAAATCATAATTTGAAGTGTTAATGTTGTTTAAATGGAATTAATTGTGATTAATTATTTTATTTCTGCCTTGTCTTTGCAAGGTAGTTTTTTTTTCCTCCTCTCTATTTTGTTGTTCCTGTCCGTGATAATCTCTTGAAAGTGAACGAGGAGTTCTGAGTTTGAACTGTTTCTGCCATAAATGGAGAGTGCTCAACACTGGTGGAAACTGGCGGGCCAACCTGGTTTTTCCTGAACTTGGAAAACATTTCATGTTTCATCAAAGTGGTAGGACCACACATATACTTTTCTATACTTCTATACTTAATTTTATTTTCTCATTTTTTTTATTGAAATTTCCCTGAAAAAGAGTAAATGCAGAGGTTGAGTTACATAATTGTAATTTGAATTTTGAGAGTGAACTGGGTATATTATTTTCATGAAAATGAAAGAAACAAATTGGTTTATTTCAAAAGTCATTTAACAGTGTTTGTGAATTTTATATATATATATAAATACTTACCTCTTTCAACTATATCTGTCTTCTGTGATTATTTCCCTTGTCTTGCTGCAACACTGGCTCAAGAGCGAACATAGTCTTCTGATCTGGTCCAAGACATTAGAAACTGGTTTATGCTAAGACCGTAGGACGCGTGTGTTACAAAAAAAGTTGGCGAGCCCAGCCAGGAGCCAGTTCTTGCAGCGAGGGTAACTGTTAAAGAAACAGAGAGGGGAAATTAGTAAACCAAGAGAAACAAGTATTGACATTTTCAACCGTTACAATGGATATCGTGAAGCGGGAAAACGTTAACGTAGCAAATGCGCTCATAGTCAAAGGCCTTACGTTAACCGAAACGGACAATGAGCTGGAAATGTACCTAGAAAGATATGGTTCAATTAGCCGTAATATTATCATTGATGACACAGATTCAGAGTTTCACCAAAATGTCATCATAGAATACAATCATAACTCTGCAATCCAAAATCTGCTCCCTTTCTTACCTTTAACTTTGGGGAGTCTCTCTGACCCAGGGGTTACCTTCCGAGTGCGTGCCTTAGCCACTGTCTACACTCAACCTTCTATCTGCACTGCCACTGAAGGGTATCTTGAGGAATTGAAGGCCATTGCTAAGGAAAGTGGAAGGTCCTTCCAGAGTGTGCTTCAAGAGGAATTGGAGAAACTCAGAGAAACCCATTCTGAAAATCAAGCTCCAACAGAATCGCAGCAAGCGAGCTGCCATGATCTTAGCAGTGACTCCAAGAGTGCAGAGGCCACTGTCCCATTGTCAATAAGTAGCCCCCTGACTAATTCAAAGGTGACACCAACTCAAAGCTCAGAACCTAAAAACCCAACCAAGAATAAACCGACATTTGTGACTCCCCCTTCTCCAGAAACTACCACTGATTATATTACTGTGACAACAAGCCCTGTGTTCCCCACAAATATTGTGGACCCACCCAGTGTTCAGAGAATGGTGGTTGAACACATAGTGAAAACAAGTGAAGCTACTGTGTCACAGCAAACCTCTATTCGTCTGAGGGTTTTCTCAGGGAGGGTTCCGCGCCCCCCCAACGTACCAGATTTTGACACCTGGCGTGCAAGTGTCGACTTCCTGTTAAGTGACCCTTCCATCTCTGACTTGCACAGAACGCGAAAAATCCTAGACAGCCTCTTACCTCCAGCTTCCGACATTGTGAGACATGTTCGCCCTCCAGCCCTACCTGCCGTGTATCTTAAGCTCTTAGAGTCCGTATATGGTTCTGTCGAGGACGGAGACGAGCTGTTGGCCAAACTCATGGGCACTCTACAAAATCAGAGTGAGAAACCGTCAGAAGTTATTCTGAGTGCTGCAATCAGACGAGGTGGCATAGCAGAAAGTGAACATGACCGTTACCTTCTGAAACAATTCTGCAGAGGGTGTTGGGACAATTGTCTCATTGCCGACCTTCAGCTTGACAAAAGAGAAGTACAACCACCCACTTTTGCTGAATTAGCAGTGCTTATTCGAACCCAGGAAGACAAACACGCCTCTAAGGAGGAACGGATGAGAAAGCATCTTGGGATGACAAAGCCCCCTAATACCTACCAAAGTCGCGTGCAGTCTCCAATCAAGTTTCAGCCTGTTCGTGCAATGTGCCCAGCTCGGATGGTTCCGAAACCAGTCTTCTAAAGAAACAAGTTGCAGAAATCCAAGCCCAAGTTACTACCTTAAAGCAGTCTCCTGATCGAAAGAATCCAAAGAGTCATTCTGAAAAGGCTGAGTTGACCGCTTTAAAGAAGATGGTGGAAGAATTATGTACTCAAGTAGCTGCGGTAAAGACATCGGTCACCCAGGGACTTTAACAAAACAATGCAGAGGAGTTGGAAATTTCTAGGCTCCAACATCAGATTGCTGAGCTGCAAACTCAAAGTGTCAGTCATACAAAGCCTCGAACTTCTAGTTCTCAGAGACCACTTAACACAGAAATGGACAGAGGTCCCAGGATGGGACACCTGAGAGTTAACAGACCACGACCCTGGTACTGTTTTCGGTGCGGAGAGGATGGGCACCTAGCTATCAATTGCGATAACGCTCCAAATCTTTCCAAAGTCGAAGAGCAGCGACCGAAGTTAAGAGAGCAACAAAGCCAATGGGACTCTCTGCATGGAAGGCCTGCCCAGCCTTTAAACTAAAAAAGGTCTCTATAGCGGGGCATATGGAGACCAGACGTTCAGACTGTCGCCCTGAATGTTACAAACAGATATCTGACGTGAGTAACTGTGGTGCACTGCCATCGAAACGCTTGCCAAAGGGGTTAGTGGGAATAAAATGCACAGCCAAGGTCGCAATTGGAGAAAAAGAAGTATATTGCCTCCTAGATACAGGGTCACAGGTGACCACAATTCCTCAGTCATTTTATGAAGGAAATTTGTCAGACCACTCCTTGAAGCCATTAGAAAACTTGTTGGAGGTAGAAGGAGCAAACGGACAGGCAGTACCGTATCTGGGGTACATTGAGTTAACCCTGAAATTTCCCAAGGCTTTCATAGGAACTGAAGTTGAAGTCCCCACCTTGGCCTTGGTGGTGCCGGATTTAACAAGTCTCTCTCAAATTCTAGTCGGAACCAACTCCTTAGATGTGCTTTATAGCAAGTGTGCCAAAGAGAATGCGGCTAACTTTCAATCAAGCTTCCATGGGTACCAAGCAGTACTTAAAGTCTTGGAGGCCAGGTGGAGACAAGCCAGCAGTGAGATTCTGGGTTACGTGAAGTTGAAGGGAAACTCTCCTGAAGTTGTGCCTGCAGGAAGCACAGTGGTCTTGGATGGCCTTGTCCACCTACATGGTCCCCACACAGAGAAGTGGGTGACCCTCGAGCCTCCATCTGTCCCTTTACCTACTGGCCTACTGATTGCAAACTGTTTGCACACCTTACCCCGAAACCGTCTCTCTAAATTGTCAGTTTTGCTGAGAAATGGAACTCAAACCGACATAAAAGTCCCTCCTAAAGTTGTTCTGGCAGAGATTCATGCAGTTCAGAAGGTCATGGACCAGCAGCACCAGAGTTCAAATGTCAAAACTAAGGAACCATCAAACGACTGTGCTAACCTTGCCTTCGAATTTGGTGACTCCCTGCCCACGAGCTGGAAAGAGAGGATATCAAAGTTGTTAAACTCCATGCCTGAGGTCTTCTCCCTGCACGACCTTGATTACGGCAGCACTGAAAAGGTCAAACATCAGATAAAGTTGAGTGACAGCACACCGTTCAAGCACAGAGCCCAACCCATCCATCCCCAATACATTGACACTGTAAGAAAGCACCTCCAAGAACTACTAGAGGCCGGTGTCATCCGCGAGTCTGAGTCTCCATTTGCGTCACCAATAGTGGTAGTCCGTAAGAAGGATGGTACTGTGAGGTTATGTATTGACTTTCGAAAGCTCAACTCGCAAACGATTAAGGATGCGTACGCCTTACCAAACCTAGAGGAGGTCTTTTCAACACTGACCGGCTCGCAGTGGTTCTCCATGCTCGATTTGAAATCCGGGTTCTACCAAATCGGGATGAAAGAAGCAGATAAGTGTAAATCCACGTTTGTCTGCCCGCTTGGATTCTGGGAATTCAACAGAATGCCGCAGGGGATTACCAATGCACCGAGCACTTTCCAGAGATTAATGGAACAGTGTATGGGAGACTTGAACAGAAAACAGGTGCTGGTTTTCATCGATGACCTCATAGTTTTTTCAAAAACTCTTGAAGAGCATGATTCCCGGTTGCTGCAAGTTCTAAACCGACTGAAGGAGTACGGGTTGAAATTGTCACCCGGGAAATGCCGGTTCTTCCAGACATCAGTGAGGTATCTGGGTCATATAGTCTCACAAGACGGAGTAAAGACTGATCCAGCGAAGGTTGAGGCCTTGAAGACATGGCCAAAACCAACAAACCTGAAGGACTTGAGGTCTTTTTTAGGCTTTGCCGGATACTACCGGAGGTTTGTGCGAGAGTACTCCAAGATCATTAAGCCTCTTACCGACCTTACAGCAGGATATCCTCCACTCAGAAAGAGCGGTATTAAGAAACTGAAGGAAGGAAGCTATTTCAACCCCAAAGAAGAGTTTGGTGATCGATGGACTCCAGATTGCCAGAGTGCCTTTGACTCCATAGTCTGCAAGCTCACATCCGCACCTGTTTTGGGCTTTTCGGACCCCAAGCTTCCCTATGTGCTTCACACTGATGCTAGTACCACCGGGCTCGGTGCAGCTTTATATCAGGAGCAGGAGGGGCAGATGCGGGTCATTGCCTTTGCCAGCAGAGGATTGACTAAGGGTGAAAGTAGATACCCTGCGCACAAACTAGAATTTTTGGCGCTAAAATGGGCTGTCACCTCCAAATTTAGCGACTACCTCTATGGTGCAGATTTCACTGTGGTAACGGATAGCAACCCCTTGACATATATTCTAACCTCAGCAAAACTTGATGCCACCAGTTACCGCTGGCTGTCCAGCTTGTCAACTTACAACTTTAAGCTGCAGTATAGAGCAGGTAGCCAGAATCAAGATGCTGACGGGCTATCCCGACGACCACATGGTGAGCCTCTGGATGACTTGATTTCACAAAAGGAGAGAGAAAGGATTAAACAGTTCACACTAAACCATCTCATCGGGCAAGGAGTTGAGTCATCTGTTCTCATGGCAGACACGATAAAGGCCATCTGTGAAAGGCACCAGGTGATTGGGTCATCCCAAAATCCTAGTTCATCTCACTCTCCACTTACCTTGGTTGAATCTCTTACTCAGCATGATGACGCTCTGCCAAATGAGTTCCAACATGAGGATGAACATGGTCTTCCAGATCTTCCTCATCTCTCAGAAACTTCCCTGGCAG